>NC_092816.1:40337500-40637500 GCF_023375885.2 Dermacentor andersoni
TTCAGTTTTTACGCCTTCCCATTTCAAAACAAGAGGCTTGAAAGTAGCGACTTCTTGAAGCCAGTACATAGCAATGTGTACGGAAAAAGACGGATTTCTGGTATTGGTGGTTCTTTATGGAACGATCTTCCCGTTCAGCTAAAGCAAGATCAAGCTTTTTTGTGTGTGATGGTTAAACGTTATTACAAAGAATTGTATTACTTCTTGAAACTCTTGTGGTCTATATGCTAATATGACATGCTACTCGCCTGCTGTATAAAGGTGTCTCCTGCCTGTATGTTCATGCGTGCATTGTTGCTATACTATGTCTACATGGATCCATGCTAGCATGACGCTATACGGATCCAGATGCTTCTCAATATGTTTCTTGTATGCCGTTAACACCACTCGAGTTCTTTTCTTTCACTCCAATGCACGGAACATCGGGAACGCAAATACGCATAAGACGGCGAGCGCGGAACCGGGTGCCCTCTCGCATGTTCGTCCAGTGGCAGCCGCAGCAAGAGGAAGGGTCGAACGAAAAACAACAATAACGCGTGAGCCGCGGCCTTGCGTTGGAGCGGACCGTTAGTCACAAAGACACTTCATACGCGTCGTCGAATCATGCGCGGGGCTAGCTCACTCGCTCGCTTGCTCGCTCGACCGTGTCGAAGCGAACAGGTCGGCGGAGCGTTTCCGCCAGACTCTGAGAAACGGGCATGCGAAAACGACGAGATACTCCTTTTTTCGCGGCGCGATGCTAGTAGCTGTTGCCCAATAAGCAAAGTTTTCGCGTGCCCCAGAGCGTGCGGAATAATACGACGACGTGATGAGAGTGCCGGGAGAAAAATCGAGTAGTTTTTGCTGTGGCTATATACCAGGCGGGTATATACCCAAACTGCGTGAGGGAACAAACGCGAGGTAATGACATCTTAGTTGAAATCAAGAAAAAGAAATGGGCATGGGCAGGGCATGTAATGAGGAGGGAAGATAACCGATGGTCATTAAGGGTTACGGATTGGATTCCAAGAGAAGGGAAGCGTAGCAGGGGGAGGCGGAAAGTCAGGTGGGCGGATGAGATTAAGAAGTTACCAGGGACAACATGGCCACAATTAGCACACGACCGGGGTAGTTGGAGAAGTATGGGAGAGGCCTTTGCCCTGCATTGGGCGTAGCCAGGCTGATGATGATGATGATGATGACATACCAGGAGCAACTCAGTACAGTATAAGCACCAGAAACGGTGCTTGACAGCGCAGATCGAGTGTCACTGTATATATTGCAACGCGTACTCGCAAGCGGTCAGCGTGAACTTCGCGGCGGGGCGAGACACGAGATTGGGCTGTCAACACCACCAATGCGTTCGTTTTTGCCACGATCGCGTGAGGACAGGAAACATTACTCGTTAGACTGCCCAGCTGTTCGTCGAAGAGCGAAAGACCTTCCATCTACAAGAGGTTGAAACGTATGCAGAGGGGCTCCGTGCGCGACCATAGAGGACACTATATATATATATATATATATATATATATATATATATATATATATATATATATATATATATATATATATATATATATATATACTTCAGAAACGAATTGTTTCGCCCCTCTTATTGAAGTTTCTCAGAAAGACCGATTTGTTCGGCGAGTTGTGACGCTTTTAGCACCACTTGCTGATAGCCAGCAATCGCTATAGTAAGACTGCAGACCTGGTGGAGGAGACTGGACATTCTTGCGGCACATGTAACTCTGAGTCCGGGTGGAGCAATTACCATTGGTCAGCGCACAGTAGTGACTGTTCCTGTCGTAACCTCAAAGAGTGTTTAATTCTTAAGAAATGATTAAGCATCCCGAAGCATTTACTATCTCAGAACGGCGCATGTGGTTCCAAGTGCTAATACGGAAAAAAGATTAAATGGCAGCGTAGATACGCACACAAGGTTGGGCGCGCGCTGCTTCGAGTTAAGACAACCGATATACATGCGAGGTCTAAGGCATCGCCTCAAAGTCCAGTCAGCGACGCACTTTCTTCTGACGAAAAGTCAGTACGGCCAGCGTAATTTGGGTACGGTAAACGATTAACATAACATGTCAATCGTTCATTACGCTACGTAAACCGACCGATTAACGCCCGACAAACGCGTTAGTCGGTGGTGTTAATCTCTTTCACGTTCTTCGTTAAATCACGGGACAGAGCTCTCACGTCGGCGCGCGCATGTACTCCAAAGCGCGCTCCGATCGAGTTACGTCATCAGCCAAGCCCCATAAACTGACGCGTAGATCTGAGTAAGTGGATACGGATGCATATTACGAGCATCCCCTTTAGAAACGGGGCGTCACCAGGCTCATAATTTTTACCTTCCTGCTGTACTTATTCTCGATACTTAAGAAATCACTCGTTCGCGTTAAAGACCATAGAATCTTTGAATCAAAGTCATTTATTGCCCTATAGATACACCTGCAACTTCCCTACGTCTAAGTTACCGACCTTTCAGCGGTCTTTTACAATTCTCCCCCTCAGTAGCAGCACCGAAGCGCCGAATGTATAACGGCTGAAATGTGTGTGCAGCTTTCGGGAAAGCTCGAAACCTGAAGACCGGAAAACTATATCACCGCGCTGAACGACGCTGCCATAACACAGCGCCCCATGTTTGAATATACATATATTCATATGTATCCTCCATATATCTTCCTCACGTGTTCTTGAACTTGGAAACGCCGAGTGCCACGCCCGGCAGCATTCGCAGGCCGCGGCGCAGAATCGACACCCCGGTCACGTCGCCTACCGCCACCGACGCGAAACGAAAACGACGAATCCACAATGAACACTTTTTCTACACAGGGTTTCAGCGCACGTAGGCCGGAACGCTTCCCGAACTCTTCCTATATGTGCTTGTTGCGCAAGGCGATTGTTTCGGAAGAGCTTCCAAAGTCCACTCTTCATATGCAATCGACAAGTCATGGGGAGGGTAAAGGACGAGACGCGTACAGTGAAGCCACGAGACAGAATATACCAAACTACATACGGGCAACGGTCGACCTCTCCACGTTTTCTTGCATAAACCGGCAGGTAGCTTATGCGGCACATTGCGGCATGCGGCATATGCGCCACAGTGTTCCAAATATTCTTATTATTATTTATTTTTTTTTTTTTTTTTTTTTTTTTTGTACAGAGTACACACCACGAAGACGGCCTGGGTCGTGGCTGCATGCATCTTCGGAAGGCTATTATGCGCTGAAGACGGTGTTTCTTGCCAGATGGCCGAAGCTAGGCACCATTTTAGCTCGGTCAGATTTTTCGGGAGGGAGCCTATGAAGCTGGGAATGCTGCCGGTTACTCTAATGCCGCGGACCACTTTAGGGTGTTTAAGCGAGAGAGTTATCGTGATGTCCTATGCAGGAGGTGTCCCGCGTGAGCTTATAGGAACCAATAAAACCTCCTGCGCAAGGTTGCGCGTTCGAATCACGTCCACACCAGCGAGTAGTGGAGGCGGCGCGGGAAAGAGGAGTTCTCTCAGACCGGCACGCTACGGCGTCGACGGGGTCCCGGGATGCGGCAATGCTGACGTGGCCGCAGGCCGGGCGATAGGAACGTTTTAAATGGAGCGCCTTAAAGTTGTAATGTTACCTTATACATATAACAATCCCATCCCCACCTCTTACCTGCTTTCTTTTTTAAACAAATATTCCAATCGTGTCTTACTTATCTCCATCTTCGACCCGTACGTTGACAGTGCCATCAGCTTCGAATCGCAACGCTTCTAGAAGGTGGGCCATCCCTATAATTCTGACTGCAGCTCCCAACGATGCATGCAGCGGCACCCACGCCGCTCCCAACAGCCCTTTCAAACACAAGAAGAAATCTTCACAGCGACCGCTTACGAGACTCCGAGAAGAGCGCAGTCCTTTTCCCATGCACACCATAAAAGTATTGGAAAGAAAAAAAAATGAATACCCGCTCATCTTGTCGGCTGCTAATATGGGACCAAAGAGGGAAGAATAAGGGAGCGCATGTTATATTCACAACAGCCGATGCAAATGTATTTCGATGACCCAGAAGCAGGAGAAAGAAAGAAAACAGCCAATTTTCCATGGTGCCGCTGTACACAACGTCGAAGGAAGGGCCCGATGTCCCACACGGAGGTTCGCAATGTTGTCTTCGCAAAGATATGCGTCGACTCCGCACGTGCGCGGCTGCATATGAAACAGGCAGACGTAGCGCGACGTACCTGGAGGGACAGCCGGGCGCGCTTCCCCGCTGCTGGACTTGACCGGGACAACGGCGCCCTGCGACCGACGCGATGTTCGACGGCCAGCTTCGAGCCGGCGGACTCAAGCGTCGACAGGCCCGGCGTCCCGTCTTTAAGACGGGGATGTCCACGTCGCATGCAGAAGGGGGCTGAGGAGGAAAGGCGGGGACAGCGGAGAGGGAGAGAGCGCGGGTTGGGCACCGGAAGGAAACGCAACGCTCGCGCCGGAAGCCTCGGGCTCGCGCGCAGCCATGGGCCGCGGGCTTCTTCTGCCGGCGGAGGAAGTCGACAGACGACAACGGTTCGCACGCGCAGTTTCGTATACACACACACACGAACAAACACGAACGAGATCGCGCGTGTAAACGTGCATGTGCAACGCGCGTGCAATGCTCATATAGGAAACGGCCGCGACTTGTCGCCTTCCTGACGGGCACAGAGAAGAGGAGGAGCACACGACCGGAGTGGCGGCCACATGCCGTATTCCTGATGACGTAATCGACGCCGATGAAAGCTTACAGATACGGCTGGGTGCACCCACTTCGTGGATCCTTTAGTTTTCTTACTTGTTTTCTTTCTTCCCGCTCTAAACGCCGCGTTGATGATGACCACAATTGCACAACGAGCAGAAAAACAAACGATAAAACACTGGACACTGTTTAAAGAGACGCTACATAGAAAAAAATAATCATTACGGCAGAACTCGTCTCACGATGACTGTCGTGGCAATGCGAAAAGCAATCGAACAGTGCGGCGACGGATAATATTCCAGAAGCCACGCTTACTTAACGCGCGTAGTGATAATTATGAGGCTTTCGTTGCTTCGGATATATGCCACAGACTCCGACGTCGTCCCGCTTCGCTCTCGCACTCGCTTGCCAAGGTGGGCCACGAGCATGGAGGCATGCCGACGACTGTATGACTCCTACATGGAACGACGAAGAAAAAGAACGATATCGATCGAACCACAAAGGCGTATAGCGATGACAGCATGACGATAACTTACGATGATAGTATAACGACGACATGACGACGACGATATGAAAACAATGAGATGACGACGATTGTATGACGACGGTATGACGCCAACCGAATGAAGAAGCGAGAATGACGACGGTGGCCCGGTTAAGACGGCATGACCACGACGCGGTATGACAACAAATGCGTGATATAGCGCCTGTGTTACGATGACGCAATGGAGACGACGGCACGGCAACGGCGACATAATCAAGATTAAATGGCATTTACCTTGGAATGACGAACAACTCGGTGTAATCGACGACCGAGGCTCGAACCACTAAAAGCGTATTGCTCATGTGAAGGTAAAGACAGGTTGATGGAGGCCGTGGGGTTAATGGTAGTGCTGCTACTGCTGCTGCTGCTGCTCCTGCGCCATCGTTACCCCTGCGGCCTCCATCAACCTGTCATATTACCTTCACACCAGCAACGCGTTTTCGAATGGTGCGAGCCTCGGTTATCACTTCTCAAAGGTGAGGAACAACGAGAAGGAAGCACGAGTATAGTCGTCAACCGTTATATGCAGAGATCCAATGAAACTCGCCCATTGAAGTCGATTCGTTTCATCTTGCTTTGTTTTCAACCGCCCAAATATTCAACCTACGAGCACTAAAATCCGCCAAGATTACGGGCCAGCGGTCTCGATCAGCACCTACGCACTGCGCTCCATTTATTGTTCAAGTGCATCACGTGCATGTTATCATAGGCACGCTGAAACCCCTCGTTCTTTCTTTCGGTGAGAGCCAGGCGATTGCACATATCGACGTGTAATGCGCGCAGTCTACGCCATGCCACCGTGGTTCATCACACGAAACGTCCGCCATCGGAAGTCTCCATGGCCGCGCGCGTGGAAGCCGCCGATAAGCGAAGGCGCGGGAAAAGAAACACACAAACGGGAGAAGGCAGCGCCCGCTGCCGCCGCCGACGACGGCTTCCGGAACTAGAGGGGTGCGAACGCCGGAAGCCAGCGACGGGAGATCCGACTGCTGGCCAGCGCCGATACGGCGAAGCCGCAGCCAAAGGCGGCGACAACGGTCGCCGGAGCCCTGCAGAAGGACGACGTCGGACGTTCTTTGAGGAGAAGCGGTGAGGGTGCTACAAGGGAGAGAAAGAGAGAGAAACAAGACAGCTACGGAATTTTGAAGACGCAGACGCATGCAGAAGGACGACCTCAGGCGTTCCTTGAGAAGAAACTGTGAGGGTGGTGCAAGTGAGAGAAAGAAGGAGAAACAAGTGTGCCACGGGGGATTTAAAGACGCAAATGCGTACTTCATGCGGGCATGCGACTGCTCTCACATACGCTGCGTACTCCGTGCAGATATGCTACTAACTAGTGTGTCTACTGCTAACAAAAGGGGTGCGCGGGTCAGGCCGATACACCGAATGGCGTCGCCTTATCGGGAAACGACGCGTCCGGTTCCCGGCTGTTCCTGGTGCGCGGCTCGAGTGATTCATCATCGCCGAAAGGCATACCGCCCACAACGGGGTGCCGACTGGCGATGAGCATCCGTCGCTTTATACGCTTCTAAAAACTTCACGGAGAAAGGCCTTCGAAAACATTTGCGCGAATCTCGACCATCAGTGGATGCCATGTCAGAGAGCATTCACTTATAGAGAAAGGCAGAGAGATCGGCCTGAGCCACGGAGCAGGCCTGGGCTAATGTGATCTATAGAGTACGCACCGGAGAAAGACGAAAGGGAAACCAGACAGTGATGGAAAATAACACTGGCGGCGGTTTTTTCTCGTTATTTTTAATGCACAAATTTAGTATGTGTGAAACGTGGCTGGGTAGGGAGAGAAGTGCTTATAAGGCCCCAATACTAAATTATCTGAGAATCGTCCTATACGCTGATGCTCACCAGAAGTTTACAACCGAGCGCCCACACTCGCCGCTCTCTCAAGCAAGTCAAGCTCTCTCAAGAGGAGATTTGCTTAGTCGTGCTTGCTGACGTCACGTTGTGAGGTTGATGCCCTCAAGGGTGTGACAACGGCTAGCTACCCAGAACACCGTATACGCGGAACTGCGACAGAACCCCTACCGTCTGTGCATCAGCTTTATCTCGTTTTTTCAGGCACCCGCTCCTTCAACTTAAGACCAAAATGGAGTGCCGGCAACTCATTCCGCAGGAATAAAGGAGTAACTGTTTGTCTTATTCTCGAGAGTACTCCATTTCGAGAGTTCTGGAACTTCCCAATGGAGTAAACTTAGCATGATTGGACACAAGAATAAACGAACGTCTGTCACCAGAGAGCATAAAGGATCGCTTGAATAGGGAGAAATGTGTGCTGACATACTTTCGAATTTGCGCACTTCTGGTACGTCTAAGAATTACACTCAGCAATTTAAAGGCTGGGAAACATATATGAGATATTTAATTTATTTATTTATTTATTCACAATACCTTACAGGGCCCAGAGGCCATTGAGTAAGGGGGACGAACAAGGATATTATAAGAAATTCAAAATATGCAGGTCAAAAAAGGGAAAGGGACACCATTGCACAGGGCTAGTACAAAAAAAAAGCAGCCACAAACATAAGAGCAAAGTACAACAAATAATTGAAGTATACAAATACAGCACAAATGTCTGACACATGACTCAAGAAAAAAATAATAAAGCAGGGGTTTACAAAAACACAATAGCCAAAAAGTGCGATATTTTATACAAGAGAAGGTTTAACGTCACGATGTCACTTGAAAATATTCGCGCAGCTGATTATGTAATGATTGATGGTTGCATATGGATGCAATATTATCGGGAAGATCATTCCAAAGATCGATGGCACGTGAAAGGGCTGATGAATTGAAGGCTTGTGTTCTTCCATATCTGCGCTTGATGCTGTACTGATTATGTAAACGGCTCGAAATGCGTGACGGCGTTTCTAGAGGTAACGCAGATTGCCTGGTGCAGTGGCGATATTTATGAAATAAGCATAAATGAGCGATTGAACGACGAATATGTAATGGCTCAAGAGAGATATCAAGTTTTATCTGTGTTACGCTCGAAAGGGGACTGTAGTTACGTGTAATGAAGCGAGCGGCTCTATTTTGTATGGATTCTAGAAAGTTTATTAAGTAGTTTTGATGTGGGGACCAAATGGATGCTGCATATTCTAGCTGTGGCCGCATAAGTGTTAGATAGGCCAGTTTTCGAACAGTGTTAGGAGAATTCCGCAGGTTCCTGCGCAGATATCCCAGTGTCCTTGAAGCTTTCGCACAAATTGTGTTGACATGCGTGGCCCATGATAGATTATGCGTGAGGTGAATACCTAAATACTTGTATGATGATGCCTGAGACAATACCGTGCTATCTATGAGATACGAGAAGTTAGAATTGGTACGCTTGCGGCTGAAAGTGATAACCTTGCATTTATTCGAGTGAAGTGTCATTTGCCATTTATTACACCAACTGGAAATTAGGTTAAGGTCATTTTGGAGGGCGAGATGATCATCCATGGATTTAATCGAGCGGTAAATGATGCAGTCATCAGCAAAGAGTCGTAGACGAGAAGGTATGTTAGCGGGCAGGTCGTTAATGTATATGAGAAACAATAAAGGGCCAAGAACGCTGCCTTGAGGTACACCTGAAGTTACGTCACAGAGTGATGAAGTAAAATTGCTAACTGTTGTAAACTGTTGGCGGAAAGAAAGTTACGAATCCATGACAGTGTAAAAGAATCTAGGCAAATATCAAATAATTTTGAAAACAAACGGGAATGTGCAACGCGGTCGAAAGCTTTAGCAAAATATAATAAGATGCAGTCAGTTTGTAGGTTAGCGTCCATGTTAAAATCCAAATCAGTCGTGAATTCTAGCAGTTGAGTATCACAAGAAAATCCTTTTCGGAAGCCGTGCTGTTCAGGAAAAAGGAAGGAATTATGTTCGAGGTGACTGTAAATGTGAGAAGCGATAATGTGTTCGAGTAATTTACAGCAAATGCATGTCAGTGAAATTGGACGGTAGTTTTCAGGTGAATTTCTGTTTCCGCTTTTAAACACAGGGACGATTTTGGCAATTTTCCAGTCGGTAGGGAGCAAGCCAGATGATAGTGATCGTTGGAAAAGGAGGCAAAGAATTTGACTGGAAATTGATGCAGTGCTTTTTAATATTTTAGAGTTAACGTTGTCAACACCAGCACTTGTAGAAATCTTTAGGTTATCAATGAGTTGAGCGATACCTTCAACGGTGACATTAATAGGGGCCATATATTGCCAATCATGATCAGGTACAACGGGTACGTTGGAATGATCCTCCCTTGTGAATACTGATGCAAAGTACCTGTTAAATGCATGAGGGCATTCACTATCAGAGAGTGGCAGATGGTCATCATCGGTCAGTGAAATATGATTACTAGCACTGTCGGGAGATATCACACGCCAAAACATTTTGGGATTGGATTTTAAAAGAGAGGGGAGGTCGCGAGAAAAATATTTATCCTTAGAATCGCGAACAGCAGAACAATAATTTAAGCCGATGGTGTGGACACGAGTTTGGCCTCTTTGTAGAGACGTTTCTTTTGATTTCGATGACGACGGAGAGCTTTTCTGAAGCATGGTTTAGATTTGTCATTTGAGATAGAAATCAAGGGAACATATTTGTATACTGGATTATTTATCATGTTCTTAAAAAGCACCCCGTTGTATTCAACAGACCTGTCCGAAAATGAGGGCAAGAACGCTTGAATGAAAAAGTCATTAAGCCTATTATTCATTTCTTTATAATCGGCTCTATTATAATCGCGAATTTTCCTGGTTGTAGTACCTTGAAATGCTAATGGGGCATTAAGCTCTAAATGAATAAGCTTGTGGTCACTAAAACCATCGAAGTACAGAACTTCGCCAATCGTTTCAGGTGCACTGCAGAAGACAAGATCTAAAACGTTAGAACCGCGAGTTGGTTTATTTATCACTTGATCGACGTTATCGTGTTGTCATGACACCGCAAAAATTGCTGACGACGCGTAGCAATATACAGCTAGGTATGGTGACGTTGCTCAATAAAAAAAAATATAGAAATAATATACGCAAGAGTGGTACGTGCGTCTGTTGAGGCTGCACTCGCACGTACAGCCGCACGATCGCTGAAACTGTGCGAATCCATGTAATGCAACTTCATGACGTGTCCACCTCCAGGGTACCGAAACAGAAACTAGTTCGCGGAAAGAAGCATCATAACAGCAAATTATTAAATGCATAAACATTCCTATGCCCGCCCTACGAGTAAACCCGTTTGTTCGTCACGTAAGACGACCGCTTTCAAGATAAGGCCAGCAGCAGCAAGCGAATACACCTTCGTGCTGCCTCTCGCTCCAACGCGAACTGAGCGGCGGCGAGAACACAGCGCGCACACGAAGCTATCAGCACTCCGCGCTCCCTGTCCCCATCGCAGATCGCTTTCAAGCAACACCACCTAGATATAGCGCAAGGACTGTTCACTACGTCATGCTACTGTCCCAGAATTTTCATTGCCAAGGCTGGCATGACAAAAGCGGTTACGTCAAGATCACTGTTGTCTACTCGGGAGCAGCCCCATTAGATTCTATGGCAGTCGGGCCCCTAGCATGACGTCAAGGATCGGAGTGAAAAGGCCTTGCGCTATCTAGGCGTTGTTTCAATGCAGGACCTGCGCGTCTCGCTTCAACGCGAACTAAGCGGCAATTAAGAACACAGGCCCGCGCAGCCGCGCCATACGCAGCCGCCGCCGAAGTACGGTTGATAATCACGGTTGATAAAGGTTCGACGCGGATTGATAAGGCGCTAAATAGTTATATGACGGCTTATAGGGATCTGAACGCCATCAGCGCCCCTGGCGCCGCCACCTGCAGTAGTTTGCTTGCGTCATCAATTCACCTTGTGCCGCCGTCCGCAGCAGTTCGTGTCGCCGCAATGCTGTCGTTTATACTGCTCGGGTCAAGTTTCATAACATTGATAATTACACTGGGCTACGTGGAGGTGAGCAAGTGGCACAATGCTTACGCATACTTAGACAACTGCCAGAGGAGTTCTAGCGCAAATTTTTTTGAACGTCCTCGCGCTTACGAGTATGTTTTTCTAGGATATAGAAAATCCTGACCTTTACCTATTTACCGCATAAACATTGACATGCTGGAAAAGTCATGGCCACACTGCTTTAAAAAAATGGGACGAACAGCAGGCAGAAGCAGGCAGCACACCACTGCAGGTTTTCCGGGTTTTACTGCACTTCTTGCGGTCGCAGGCAGCGCACCTGGGGGTCTTGCAATCTCGCTCACTATTTTGCTGTCACCTGCTATTTAGTTTCGCCTCGTTCCCTCTCGCCACTAGTATCGAACGTTATCGCCTCGTTCCCTATTTTCATTTCTCTTTCTCTCTTTCGATACATGTGGCCAAGCCGTCCCCTGCAGCCTCATCAACTATAACCCCTGCCCGAACAATGTCATTCGGAACTCAATCTGTCGGTGTGTCCGCCACTCAAGAAACCGTTACAGAGATTCTGTTTTTGTTTACATTGACTTAATGCTCCTTTAAAGTGACTTTAATTTGGCATTTAATAGAATATCATGCTCGATTTTAGCAAGGATATTGCCCCACGCACCCATCCCAGCTTATCACTCACGTTGGTGCGTATACTCAACGTTTCGTCATTGCCAGCAAGCTATCTGTAACAGTCTAAACTCTTTCTGTCTTCCTTTCTTTCTTCGCAAGTGTATGCGGGGGCTCCATACGCGTATCTCCGAACGAAATAAAATTTCCGGTGATATGGCAGTCTCCGCGCGCATCGACCGCGTTCGACTGTTCATTCCTTGTTTTTCTTTCTTTCTTTTCATTTAAACCGGCGGAAGCGGACGTCACGAGAGATATTCGCCACGTAGGCAAGACTCCGGTCGGGTTCCCTTTCGTGTCGCGTAATTTTCGAGTGCGTTCGCATCGAGGCATAGCGCTGAACAACGTGCGCGTGAGTAAACTCGTCGCCGTAAGCGGTCGTTTCGGCATACACAAGCCACATACGCGGCCAACTGTATAGGCGAAACGAAAGAACCCATCAACGCGAAGCCTACGTAACCTCCTCGTTCGCGCTCACATCCAGTTTACTACATAAAGCTTAGTAACACGTCGCTTCGCCGAAACGTTCACTCGATAGACCGGGGCTCGCGCTGTTCACCTACCACTGATCAATTCCGATGTCTCCATAATCCAGTGGCTGAGCCCTTCGCCCTGCTTATAGATTATAAAAGCCGCGTTCGGAGATCATTTCGCGTGCTATAGCAACGTGCTATAACGTAGGGTCTGTATCGGCTCGCGTAATCTGGTCTGAAGCTTCTTGAGTGTCACATGTGCCCAACTGTTAACACAAGTGATAAATAACAACAAAAAAAGGAAACCTGGTATAATGCGCGAACGCTGAAATCTCGGTGGCAACAAGCCATCATTTGCCGAGTACATGAGTGGTGGAGCCGCAGAACCTCACTAAGGCATGCACAGTAGATAACGCCTTAGTAGCGCATATTAGTTGTCGACGTGCACGTAAAGCGCCGACTGGACAGCAAGAGCACGTATAGATGTCAGCGACACCGCGTACAAGAGAAAACAATAGAAGATCCTTTTAGTCACAATTAAGAAAAAAAAAAGAACCTCTCATTGCTGTCGTTTTTGCGCATATGGCCAGTCGAGCTTGAGGTTTACCGTTGACACTGAGGGTTACCGTTCGCGAAATGAACTGCACAAGCTTCGTTCATGCTGGCCCAACTATTTGGTGAGAGGATTCGCTCACCGAACACGCCGCTGGTTTCATGCGTGTATACGAAGAAATTCCCCCATTCCTCCCCCCCCTCACACACTTTTATTTCATTTTCTTTTTTTTTTCACTCAATCTGGGTTCAAGTTACACGACACGTTCTCTACACAACGGGCAAACACAGCGAAAATCCGCATTACGTTAGCGATACAACAGCGCGCTCTAACAAAGATATCTCCTGCTCGAAGGCGCGCGCACATGCATGCATGCCACTCGCGCACAATGTGTATACTATAAGCCCCTTCTATTAAACTGCGCGAAACAGCGTGGGAAGATTGGGAAACATTAACAAAAACTCCGTTCCCCGGCCGCATCTCTCTCACGTGCGTAACTGTGCAAGCGCTTGTATAGTATACAGTGCAGTAATACGTGGCTGCCGATTCCGCTCGCCCGACGCGGTGGCTTCTGCGGCGTGACTTCTCGCTTCGTGCATACGTGATCGCGGTTTCGCGTTGGCCGTCGTCAGCGACGGACGAATGCGGCGGGACTCTCACCGCGGCCGTGGTCGTCGTGACTTTGCAGCGGGTTCCCTAACAACGGGCCCTCCTCTTGTGAGGAGTAACTTGACACGTGTACGCAGCTCGCGAGAAAGCGTGGTTAATAAGAACGCAGCCGCTCGCCGCTTTCTCACTACACGTTACGCCATTTCGTAGCGAGGAATCTCATCCTCGCCTTTTTGTTTCGTTTTGCTTTACAGCGAAGCTGTCAAGGGGAGTTCGGCGACGGCATTCGGGCGGCGGTGAAAGCCGGTACGCGACGGCGTGGTCGACGCCAAACGTAAATGCAACGCAACGTGCGTCGGGGCCCCGAATATGCTCCGAAACGTATATACTGATCATAAATTTAAAGTTACCTCGCGCGTCTAGACAAGTTCGTTGCGCTGTTTACTTTAGCTACCATGATCCGTAATTTTCGTTTCTCACGTCGCGTTGTACCTGCCGCACCGCGGTGGTCGGCTAAGGGTTTATACGGCTGCGGCGGTGAAAGCCACGGTGCTCCGACGCATCGTACATATGTGCAACGTAAAATAGTCTACACCCTTAGTGAAGAACAGTGTAAACTGATCTATAACTCACACCATTACACATTCTTTTTCGGGTGTAGAGGCATGAGTTATAGACCAAAATACACCTTTGTTCACTTTGAAAGGTGTAAATTATTTACACCCTTAAATGTTTGGCTGTAAGGGTGTGACACTCTTGAAAAAATGTACACCCACTGGGGCTTATCTTGTCCCACAACAATAATCGACATCTGCCTTGCCCGCACTTCCTTTCTTTAACGCTGCGAGAGCGGAACTTCCAAGTCACAAACGGCTTGCGCAATATCAGCGTGACGCAGCATTCTCGACAGGAAAGTTGCGAGCACCGAGTTATCGAAAAAGGAAGCGCAAGGCAGATCAAGATTATCGTTGTGGGGTGCAATCGTTTTAAGAGTGTAGACCAATTAACACCCTTATTCACTTTTAAGGCTGTTAATTTAACCCTCAAAAGTGAACAAGAGTGTAAATAAATTGGTGCATAACTCATGCCCTTATACCAAAAAGGGGTGTAAGGATTAGTCTCGGAGCCGCCACTACTCTAAAAAAGAAGTTAACACCCTTTGGGGCTTATCTTGTCCCCAAACAATAATCTGCCTTGCTTGCGTCTCCTCTCTTGAAAACTCGGCGCTCGCTACTTTCCTGTCGAGAATGCTCCGTCAAGCTGATAACGCGCAAGCCATTTGTGACCAGAAAGTGCCGGGCTCACAGCGTTAAAGAAAGGAAATGCGGTCAAGACAGACGACGATTATTGTTTGGGACAAGTTACAACCTAAAGGGTGTAAACTTCTTTTAGAGTGTTGGAAGTACCGGGCTCGCAGCGTCAAAGAAATGCGGACAAGACAGATGACGATTATTGTTTGGGGACAACATACAATCCAAATGGTGTAAACTTCTTTAAGAGTGCATAGCCACGGCAGCGCGCGAACGCTGCAACAGCGCTCGACGCAAGTAAAAAGTTCGTTTGTTCGGGCTATTCGCTTACACTGACGATCATCGTCGACGGCTTCTGTACAATTTTGCTCGGTTCTCCTTAAATCGCCACATATATAACTTGCATCGTGAGCGCTTTATCGGGAACTCCCTATACTTGACAAACAACTGAATTTTAGCAAGCGATCTTTTTT
Source organism: Dermacentor andersoni (assembly GCF_023375885.2). Lineage (NCBI taxonomy): Eukaryota > Metazoa > Arthropoda > Arachnida > Ixodida > Ixodidae > Dermacentor > Dermacentor andersoni. Next base: position 40,352,688 of record NC_092816.1, read on the forward strand.
TTTTTTATCCCTTAGACTGCACTGTCGCGAAACTGTCGTGTTATCCGAAGTTCCGAAACTGAGCATTCCATGCATCCTTTCACTTTCATTTTCTAAACTTCCTTCTATTACTCTAAACACAACTTGTACTTCTATCTGACACGGTCTCTCGATGGTCAATAAAGATAAACGCCAACCAAGAACTACAAACGTATAGTAAAAAAAAAAATCAGTAAATATTTATTAGCTTTTGGTCGGCGTCCCTTTTTATTCATCATGCCTCTTCCCGACCAGACAGGATTCCATCAAACCACGGATTTCACCCCTGATGACAATACAGTCAAGATGCGAGGAGCATTTGTCAAAATAAATTCGTTACAACAACCTGCATTTCGTCTTCTCGGTGGTCATTCACTGCCAGCGCTTACCGCGTCAGCCAGCACGACCAGTTTGGTCCAGAATAGCGTCATAGATGCACACACTAGTTCGTTCTCCTAAACCACGCTCAGTGGGCTTTAAACTTCGGTCTTTTTAACGTGTACCAAATTTGACCCCCCATAACGGCTTTAAAAAAAGATATCATACAAACTTCGTACTCGACGTATCTACACTTCATCCACGGCTCCTGTGTGTGTGTGCGCGTGCGTGTGTGCGTGCGTGCGCACGCACACACACACACACACACACACACACACACACAGACGCGAGGAACATTTCTGCTACGGCGCCTGGACTGCGCGATGTTTGGTGAGTAGCAGAAAACGCGCACTGAGACGCTCGCCCGCGCCCGCTGCCCGGCTAATATGTCATGACGGTTTGGTCTATGAACTTGCTGATGCTGGATACTGGCAAGTTCGCTGGAACGGAAAGGGAGCGGTAAGACGCACATTAAAAAAAGGCATGCAATGTGGTAATGTTTGCGTTATGAATTAATGCACTGGATTACGAAAATCAAGCAGAAGGAAATCGCACGCTGAGAAGACCGATAAACATACAGTGCGACGCAACTTGAGAAATAATATTGAAGTGTCCAAGAATTTGGAAGACAAAAAAGATTGAATCGTCGCTTCGGCACATCACAGTCGCCGTAGCTAGGCGTCGAAGTCTCTATAACGGAATTATTTTTGAACAGTTCTGATAGCGTCCACGAAAATATGGTTGCTAGTGTACTGTCAAATGCTCATATGCTGCGGCCTAAAGCTCACGGCATGGTGCCAAAACGCGCTCACTGCGAAAGCAAAACATTGTGCGCGGACATGCATGCAGACGCGCAGTCGGTCGCTGCCAATCCATGCGATCGCTGGACTGAGGCTCCATTCTGTTATGCCCCATTTGATTATACAGACAGCCCACTACAAGAACATATTTCACATAGTTTACTCTCAGCGTTTGCCTACCTTTCACGCAAGAAGCCGGTGCGGGAGACTCCATCGCGGCGACCGCGCGCAGTGGCGTTCACGTACTGTACATACGTATTCGGTAAAGATATAGCGTCTGTAAACGATTCTGTGCTTTCAGTTTACCCGAGATTATTATATCGACAGTCAAAAACTTCCCTCGTTTTGAGAGTACCTCCATAAATTTACAGGAGGGCTGCCGCGTGGTGTTTTTGTTGAGCGTCGTAAGCGAAACCTATGAGGAGCGCGCCGCGTGATCCCTCATACTACGCAAGTGGGGCGCTTCCGACAGATGGCGACTCCGTAACTCCTCGCCGCCAAGGGGGAACCAGCGCTGGATAGGCGGCGCGTCGAAAAGAGTGCGTTGCACGCCGCCCTGGCGACGAAACGCGGCATATTCCAGCCACACAACCAGACGACGCACCCACATACGCAACCGTATTATAGTTCGTATGTTTCCGTTTTCGCGCCGCTTCCAGTGGATAGTTTTTGTAAAGAAGCTAGCGCCATCAAGTGAAGAAATGACGAAAGAAGCTTTTTAAGCTTTATATATTTTTCACAGTGCGTCGCGGCGAGCACGTGTGTTTAACGGTTGCGTCGTGTATCGATGCCATGCTTGCGTGGCTGCCTGCCTCGCAAATCTAGCAGTTATGGCTCCGGTCGTGCTGCGCTATGGTTTCGTAAGTATTAGTTGGCCTGAAGATATTCCATATTTCTCTGGCTAGACATAAAAAAATTCTGATGTTACTTCGCCACAGCAGTCAATGGAGAAGAAAGCTTTATCGCATCGGCTGACTCGCGCAAGCAAAGGTTTGAGTGCTCCGCTGCTTGATCCGTAACAATCCTGGCTACATTTAGCACTAATTACATAAATTTGCTGGATGCATCTCAGCGCCGAGTCCTCATCCGCATTTTTATAAACACATAGGTCGCTTAGTCGCGCGTGCGCCAGCACTATGCGCATACAACTCGTATTACAAGGCAGCTTCCCTCCCACTTAATTCTTGGCAATGAATGGATAATTTTTACCTTTCGTATCGTTCACTTGGTGCTGTGGCGTTGGAAGGGGCTTGGCGGTGGCATTGCGAAGGAAAAATGGTACATATGGCGGATGGTGCATGCTATTGCTCATTTTGTTTCCGACGAAATACCGACTGCAGATTCTGCGGTTTGGTACTGTCTGCCATGGCTGACCGTCTTCACTATCGAATAAACCAAGGATACACGCGAAATTTGATTTAGAAACCAGCCCGACACCGCTTGACAGGGCTACAAGACGGGAGCTTACTCCGCTCGCCTGACTGCTTGGATCCAACGCCGCGTCCGTTCTTGTTCGTAGGGTTTAGATAGAAAGACGCAGAAGGATACATCCTCCCTCATCCCGACTTAGTTGTGGCACTTGTATACGCAACAGTATCGTCGGCGCCCTTTTGTTTTCTTTCGACTTTAAGGGCACGCAACGCAATTTTCGTCCGCGGGGGAGGCTGCATTGTGCACGTTCTGACCGCCAGGGCGGCGCTGCAGGCGCAGTGAGAATAAAACCCCTTGATAATTTGAAAGTAGCGACACTCTCCTCCTCACGGCGCTTTCCTCCTCGATTCTCCTCGCCCGCTGGCTGCGCACGGCACGCTATTCCTCCTGGGCTCCCGCGGACGGACCGCAGGATTCTATGGAGGTCTGTTATTTTGGGCCAGTTGCGCGCCCCAGTGGGGTTGAAAATTTTGAGAAATGCTAATAACAGCATCGATAATGCTGGAGGCAACGTTTATGAGGAGGTTGGTTTTTTCTTAAAGCCGTATGGACTGGGTATACTGGTTTAAAGGGAGTTTTGAGGCGAGTTCTATACTCCAGACAATTTTTCTGCCACACGATCAGACGCTTTACTTCGTGCGTCTGATCTAGTATTCATTGTGACACATCCCTTTGTGTGTGGCTTATTAAACGAAAGCCTTAGACCTCTGTTTCAAGGTCCCGTTGTGAGCTACATAAAATATCGCGTGACCGAAGGAAGGCGGGAAGCGAACCAAAGCATATGCAGCCGCGTATAAGAGATGATTAATGATTAGCAAAGTAATGATTGATTAGTGATTGGATTAAGATGAATTCGGGTGTATTAAGGAGGATTAAGGTGGATTAAAGTCGATAAAGGTGCATTAAGGTGATGAAGGTCGGTTAAGGTCATAAGGGAGGTTGGATAAAGGTGGATGAAGGTGCGTTGAGGTGCATTAAGGACGATTATAGTGGATTAGGGTGGATTAAAGTGCACGAAGAAGGATAAGGGTGGATTAAGGTGCATTAAAGAGGATTATGGTGGGCTAGGGTAAATTAAAGTGAATGAAGGAGGATTAGGGGGATTAATAAGGATTAGGGTGGACTAAGGTAGATGAATGTGGATTCGGGTGGATTAAGGTGAATTAAGAACGATTATAGTGGATTAGGGTGGATTAAAGTGAATGAGGAAGCATTACGGTTGATTAAGGAGGATTAAAGTGCCTTAAGGAGGGTTAGAGTAGATTAAGGTCGATGAAGGTGGATTAGGGTGCATTAAAAAGGGCTTTTGTGGATCATGGTGGATTAAGCTGAATGAAGGAGGATTAAGGTCGATGAATGTGGATTAATGTTCATTAGGAGGATTATGGTAGACTAATCGGTCTTAATACTCAATGAACCCTAATTCCCCTTAGTCTCCCCTAATCCGCCTTAATGCTCATTCATCCACCTTAATCCAGCTTAATTCTCCCACTCCACATTAATACAATCTAATAAACCCACATCGCCCCAATGCACCTTATCCTACCCTATACGGTCTTAATCCTCCTTTATCAACCCGAATCTATAATAATCCGCCTTAATCCACCTTTCCCCACCTTAGTCCTTATTCATGCACCTTAATCCAACTTAATCCTGCCTAATAGTCCCAATCTACCTTAATACACCCTAATCCACCTTAATCCAGCCTAATCGGCCTTAATTCTCCTTTACCAACCCTAATTCAGCCTAATCCACATTAATCGACCTTAATCTCTCTTTATCTACCTTAATCCCGCCTAATGCTTGTTCATGCACCCTAATCGGTTTTAATACTTTGTCCACCTTAATCCCCCCTAATCCTTGTTCATGCACCCTAATCGGTCTTAATACACTTTCATCAACCCTTCACCTTAATACACCATAATCCGCCTTAATTTCCCTCCACCCACCTTAATCTTTATTCATGCATATTATCCTCCTTAATGCACTATAATCCACCTTAATATTCCTTAATACACTCTAATCAACCTTAATCATCCCTAATCCACCTTAGGTCACTCACTAATGATTCATTAATTAATTTGGGTAATCATTCTCTTATACAGGGGTGGACATGCTTTGGGTCGCCTCTGGCCTCCTTGGGTCACGTGATACTTCCAGTTTACAACGCGACCTTGAAACAGAGATCTAAAGGCTTTTGCCTTAAAACTTGAAAAAAAAAAACTCAATGTTGACTGGCTTACGCTTATCACCCGCAATACCACGGGTATACTTGCCACTGATTTTTTCAGGGCGCAAAGCAGAATCTATAATGCTGCACTTCCGATTGAATAACAAGTTAGCGACGTGCGAGGTGATGGAGCCGCCCCAGAATATTAAGCATACTGAGGACAACCGCAACAAAAACGCTGGTTAGCAGGCCGGAAGAATGAAAAAAAAATGCAGCATTACGGGATGCTTTGCTACGAGCTATAAGAAAGATGCCTCAGCTCGCAAACAACGCTGTTCTTTGTCGGAACAAAGTTCTCTCGGCCAATGTCATGCAGCCACTGCTTCCTGCGCAAGCCGTCACGCTTTCCTTGTGGTATCACAAAAACGGCACAACCATCTTCAGGCTTCTTGCTGCTGTTATATGCGCAACAGGCCGGCATAGCGCTAGCACATAGAGCAGGAAACACAGCGTACAACGTTCGCTGCGCCGAGCTAAAGGGCCGAGCCAGCCGTGCTGAGGAGGAAAATGGCGCGAACGAAAAAGAAAAACATAAGCAAAACTCAAGATCCGCGCGTTTCCAAGGGCAACGGCAGGGAGACCAATCGTCGTGCACAAAAACGGGGGCAAAACGGGGGAACGCGCAAGGGGCGAGGAGGAGGCGAGGAGGTCGCGCGGCGGCGGCAGAGTTCAAAGAGTGTCGCTACTTTCAAATCATCAAGGGACTTTAAGTGAGAACTCCAGCGCTGGTTCACCATACTAGGGTCCCTAGAAATACTTCCAATACTTCGTTTCATATGATGTTTGCAGCGCTGTGGCAGGTAGGGGCCGCTAAGCCAATCACGATGGAGCGCATTAGAAAACTGTGTTCCTACGCGCCTGTCACCCCGTGATGACAGGTGGCTCCATCTATTTTAAAAGATGTGTACTAATATTTAGCTTGTTTATTTTTGTAGCAGGTGGCGCTGGTGTCTTTTTTATCTTCTTTTTTTCTTTTTGGACGGACGACACCCTTTCCAAAGGGATTGGCCCCACTTCTTTTTCTACACACAAGCAGCCAAAATTAATCCGGAGCCCTCAACTACGGCGTCTGCCATAGCTCATTGGAGACGTTCTCGTTGTCAATCTCGCTGCCCCCACTGCGACAGTACTGAATGATCTCGACTTGTGTGCACACAAGGAGTGAATCAAGTTATCCCGTTAGACGGGTTCACAATTCATCGTCCACGTCACATCTGAGGTCGGCACCACTGGTTCTTTCGTCTTCCAGGTGCGTTCCCAGACAGTTTATTGTATCGGAAGCCGAGCTCCTTCAGCATCCTTTGCGTCGTTACTGTGGACACGGTCGGTAGTGTGTCGTCCTCTTTGAAACGCCGCACCACCTTGGCGAGAGTCGGAATCTCCCCTCTTTGGCAGCAGTTATGCACCACCCTTCGCAACACGCTCAGGTCAAAATCGTCCAGCTTCCTTGTCCGCTCACCGCTTTTTTCCACCACAACGCTTCTTCGGTGACAACGCCCTGCCCGCCTTCTCCTTCTGCGTGGTCCACTCGTAGGGCGTTCGCTCACTCACCTGGGTGAGTTTTGAAGCCCTCTTGATGAGCGAACTCCAGCTTGAACTGCCTCCGCACTCGACGAGAAGCCCTTCAAGAACGTTTAAAGTTATCTGCTTCGCCAGCTTGGGGAAACAGCGCACATTCGACGCACGGCACACACAGGACACAACCGAATCGGGCGACGCCATGTTGCTGGAAGACGGCGCATCACCACCTTGTAACAGGCCTCCGAGGAGCTGTGTCCGTGCGGGTCATTGCTATCAGTTTCGCGACTGAGTGAAAGCGCTCTCTATACTTTAAAACTGTCACTACAAATTGTCTTAAATTTTTGAGTTTAATGTTTTGAATCTAGTCCTAAACTTCTCAAATATTTGACGGACTATCTGCCGTGCTCCTGCAGCCCTGATTGGCTAAGAGGCTATCTGAGTATCTCATTGCAACTGAGTATCTGAGTATCTTCATTGCAACTAATATACGCCGTCAAGCGCACCGCCCCTTTAATGAAGAAAGAAGAGCTTTATTGAAGAGCTCTGCTACACGCTTACAGTGACAATAATCAATGGCTCCTGCAAGGTTTTTTTTTTCTCTTTTTTATTTTTTTGTGGAAACACAACGGACATACAAAGGGCGCCTCGCACTGCCGGCTAATCTCGATGCCGGCGGTGCTCGATCCCTCGCGTTGTGTCCTTGTGCGCTTCGCGCCACAGGTACACGCGACACGCGCGCCCCCGGCGACAGCGTCGTGCGGCGAGGGGACAAACAAGAAAACCCCGGCCATTTCGTCACAACCCGCGTCCGGGAAAAGCAAGGCCCTCGGGCGGCCACGCAGTCCGCGGAGATCGCGAATGCCGTAACACTCCGCCTCACCTGACAGCCACACCACGCGACAGTTCCGCGCAGCATGCCCAGCGCGCAATGCAGTCGAAGCGCGTAGTTGCGCCACGCGTGCCACCGCGAAAGCGCAACGAAATATAGTTCGTGCCATGAACTTGCCACTGTGAACTGACCAATGGACGGATTTGAAAAGTATGGACCGCTGTGTAGTGGCTCGTCCTCCGCTAAAAGGGGTCACAAGAACTGACGAAGCAAAGCTCATCGCGCAAGCTGCATTTCAGCATACCGTCATAGATACCGTTACCACCTGCCGCCGAGCGCGCATGCGCAGTTGAGGTAACGGTAGAACGGTAGCTCAATCTAACCAAATTTTCCTTGAAGACCGCCTTTTCAATTGAAACAGCCACGTGAAGGCTCCCACGCTATATCTGGTGAGCTAATTTGAAAAAAGGATCACTCCGAGCGGTTCTGCCCCCGATAAGGACGCACACAACTCTACAAGCGCACACTGGGTTCGGGACGTGTTGTTTCGCCTCCTGAGCGCACCAGAAACGCAGCCGGCGCCTTCGGCAACGGTGCACTCAACTGCTGAAACAGAGTGCTGAAAAGGCGCGGTTCCTGTCGTTAAGCCACGGCGAATGCCCGCGCACGCGCACCAGTGCACATAAAGGCGTGTCCTATCCCGCTGCCTGTCGCTGCAGGCGTTCCTTGCTTGGCGTCGACGTAGAGGCGCGTTCTTTGGCTGTGGAGTTCGTAGCCACACGAATTAAAGCGCCAAGGCGTTCTGTAGAAGTGTCGCGCCAACGCCGCAGGGAAGGAACGTCGCATCGGACTGCTGGCGTAGTTTTGAATCACAACGCACGAACGCTATGACACGAGCGCTAGCCCAACGGAATTTCCTGTACAGTTGTGAATACGCGCTGCACAAATGAATGACTCGACGCGCCGGTCCGCTGGGACCGATTTTCACGAACATACCGGCAGTTTTTTAAACAAGAATGTGAAAAATGTTACCAGAGCTTTGAGGTGAAATGCAGTTTCTGAACCTGGAATTTAACAAGATTCCTTCGGGAATAACATAATATCACTGGATAAGAGTTTCTTTTCTTTCTTTTTGTTCAATGCGATGCAGTAATCTGTGTGCAATATGTTGAGGAACTTTGTTGTCAAGTGTAAGAATTTATTATTTCATGCACTGTATTACTTCCCAGTACTTTAAAAAAAAAAACAAAGGACTTCCTGCTTTCCGGCCCAATTCATAAAATTTACTGAAATTTGTATGGATTCCCTTTCTTTTCTATACTGAAATGTTCACCAATAATTATGAGTAAAAGAGAAAATTCCATGCATGGTCTTCCTATGTGACACTCTAGCAAAGCAAAATGCTTATCCTTTGTTTTGGACTGGGTTTTTCCTCAGTAATTTGCTTGCCTGTTAGCAGTAAGATAGTCATCAATACCGAAGTATTCATGTATTGTTCTAAATGCAAAGCTCTTACAAAGCCATGTAGAATTTGGTGTATGTATCATGCTTCCCGACTTCATAAAGTCAGAGTGTTCATGATTTTCTTTCTTTTTTCTGTATATTTATAATTAGTATTAAAATGTATAATAATGAACCCAGTACATACTTTTTCATGTTAGTAGATAACTTTTTTTCAACAAGCCTGCATAGTGGTTTCCCTCTTTAGCGCACTGATGTGCTGGTTTCTAGTATATGCAAGGCAATGATGCGTGCAATTCTATTGGCAAACAGATTTTATAACTTACTTTACAGGAGGAAAAATTTATACTATGGCTTCAGCAGTACAATGGGTTGCAGTTTATGTATTTATAGTCTCATTACAAGCTAACTTTTTAATAATGCAAGATGTCCCTCTATCAAGTGCATAAAGTGCAGGCCATGAAATACAGAACAATGAAGAATATCACTTGCAACTACATTTACTCAGAGGGAGCCCCCCAGTTCACTTCTTCAAGGAAGGTCTGCTTTGAATACACATAGCTGAAAGTGACCGCTATGTAGTTCTTTCTTCACGTTGCTTTGTGTCTTTAATGCCGTAATAAAGTATGGGCCAACTAGCCCAGCAATAAGTAGCAGTGCACAAACTATTAGGCCAGCACTTATGCAAACTTCATCCTGACTTTTCTTTTTGTGTTCAATGCTGAACAATGCAGTGAATTAGCACAGTTCACACTGACATGAAATGTTATGGCTGATGAAGATTAAGTGACTGGTTTTGCATCGATGTTACATCCCAGACCTCACTAACATACATCTTGCATCAAAACACCTGGAGCACTTCGACCCCTTGACTATGTTGCACCTTAAAAGAGAAGAATTAGCATGCTGTGAGCTTGACACCTCCGGTTCAATAGATCTGTTTCAGCAATTGCAAGCTGACATTCAGCAGTGCCGCTAATCAACGAGTATAGCAGAAGTCAACATGCCTTCCCCGACCAGCACATCAACGCTGTTCCTCAACCACACCACAGTCCAACCATGCCATAGTGCAGCAGTGAGTGTGTTCAACGAACTCAATTCGCTGCGCTGAAGTGAGTTTGCAACATCAGTAAAGCCAAACACAAACTTCAAACATTTAATTTTCAATAAATTCTGCCATTTTGACCCCGTGGATTTCGGATGTGTTTTGTGCATGTATTGGCTCAAAACAAATAGACGTGTTGATAGGGTTACACGAGTTAGGGGTTATAGTATTTCTATTTTTATTGCAAAGGTATTTCTAGGTATTTATTGCAAAGGTATTTTTATAGTATTTCTATTTTTATGGCAAAGCATTGTTTTTGTAATAAAACAATAACCGTTTCTGAAACTAAAGATGGCGAGAGTGATATCCACCCCTATGGCTTCACAGATTGTCACTGTCATCAATCCCAAATGACACTTTGTTTTGCCGTCTAGCACCACACTGCTGAAGTGACACTCAAGCGAGGCGAAGTGGATTCGCTCAAAGTGCCACTAAATTTGCTCATCTGACTGGAGTATCAATTCCATGTCCAATTGTTTACTGTTTACCTTCACTGAACATACATCCTTTTTTCACATTGCGGTACATACATTATATCTGCTTCTACTTCAACAGTAACCCCAATGTTCTTAAGCTAACTTTGGGGAAAAGCAAACAATGCACCTCTGATAGGGAAACATTGTGAGGTAAAGGTGTCAGGTGACATCAGATAAGTTCTATATTTCGCTGTCTGTTTACATTTGGCATCATTCGTCTGAGGCTGAATACCCAAAGACTTTTGTTCACAAATGCCACTTGTAATTGGCCAGCCTTGGCTAAAGACATGTCTGACATCGTGATTGGCTGGTAGCTGCTTTGACAAAGAGTTCTAGCACAAAATCTTTTTTGTAAGTTTAGGCCCTGAAGCTCAAGCGAGGGCACGGGTTGAAATTCTTTTTGACATCTTGAGCGAGAGGTTAAATTTCGCGTAAGCATGCAGTAAGTTTGCACGCCTATGAAAAGAAGTGAGTGACAGCTTTGTGGGGGGGGGGGGGGGGGGGGGGGGGGGAAGCTCTCACTGTCACAAACACGGTGTACAGGTTTTATGGGCGTTATGGAAACCAGTGCAAAAATATGCTCACCAAATGCCCTATCAACTCGCTTAACTAACCAGCTTTCCAGTGTGTTTGGGCCCACGTGCGTGCTGGTCACTTCGAGCACATGCCCTGACCGTCACTACTTTCCAACACTAACAGATTCAGGTCGCATTCGAACATATTAGCTTTAATTTGTGTTTCTGTTTTGCGGTTGCTGTACGAAGGGCAACCTTTGAGTGGAACACCTTCGAGTGGCAATCTTTGAGTTCGTAGCGTCGCAGGTAAGACATTGTAAACTGACAGTACTAATAGCAGAGCGACTATAGTTTACCATTATCGGGGTCGACGTAGAGAGCGTGGCAATCCCTGAGTATCCTTTCGTTGACGGTCAGCGTTGCCGATTCGGCAGAGTTCGCGGCATTCCGTTGTTTAGCTCTGGAAGACATGCTGCAGTACAGGGAAAGGAAATTAAAACCACATCCAGTCGCGGCACGAAGAGGTTTTCCGCATCTGTGAAACGGCACGGTGCGCGGCAAAGATACATCAAACGAGGCGGCTATTTTTAAACAAGGTCTCCGCGGCGTTCAACCGAATGTAGAGCAGCACGGACTCTTAAAACGGCGCTTAAAGCGCCCTTAACTTACGTATTTGTACCGCACGCCACCACTACGCGCTACACTACAAACGGGTCAGGCCAGGAAGGAAGTATTTATGCAATCACACCAACAGCAACATGTTACGCCAGCTGACATAGCACCTTCCTGTTAATTCGATTGTAGACATGCGCTCGATCTTACAAGCACCGTGAGACGGTGAACTACATCGATTACGTCTGCATGCGGGCGCCTACCAGCAGACAATAATTCTGATGCAATCATTAGCGAGTAAACGAAATTAAATCCATTCACAGCGCACGTAAGCACTATGTAACACGAAACTCTGGTCGAAAGGCCGCAGGAGGGGGGAAATGTTGCGAGAATACTGGAGTAACGAGAATAGTGAGGCAATCTGAAGTTTGCAGCATGAGTACTTACTTTGTGCTTTTCCTTTAAAACAAGGTATTAGTTGCCCAGCGCAACGGCATTAGCTGCATCAGTTGTTGTTAGTAAGCAAACGCACCTATTGCACTTGCCGGCTGCACGCGTTGGCCGGTGCTGCCACCTGTTCGTTATTTCTGTAAACATTTCTCGCGCGCGTTTTCATTGTTGCCGAACGGAAAGCTAGCACCCTGCTAGCACCTGTCTCGATTCAGCGATTCATATTCAGTCGTACCATTGCCTGTACGCACGCATACCCATACACTCTAAAACAAAATTACGCCCTTTGGGTCGTATCTTGCCACACAACGGTAAACGTCATCTGTCTTGTCCGCATTTCCTTTCTTTAACACTCTAAAGAAAGTTTGCACCCTTTGGAGTGTATCTCTGCCACACAAGGATCATCGTCATCTGCCTTGATGCGTTTCCTTTCTTGAAAACGCCGCGCCGGCTACTTTCCTGTCGGGAATGCTATGTCATGCTGATGGCGCGTATGCCGTTCGTTACTGGAAAGTACCGGGCTCGCAGCGTTAAAGAGAGAAAACGCATCAAGGCAGATGACGATTATCCTTGTGTGGCAGATTTATACCCCAAAGGGTGCAAACTTTTTTTAGAGTGAACGTTGCGAGCCCGGTACACTCTAAAAACAGTTGCACCCTTTGGGGTGTATATTTGTCCCACAACAACAATCGTCATCTGTCTTGCCCGCGTTTCCTTTCTTTAACGCTGCGAGCCCAGTACTTCAGTCACGAACGGCATGCGCGTTATCAGTGTGACGCAGCATTCTCGACTGGAAAATAGCGAGTGCCGAGTTTTCAAGAAAGGAAACGCAAGCAAGGCAGGTGACGATTATTGTTGTGGGACAAATATACACCCCAAAGGGTGCAAACTGTTTTTAGAGTGTACCTCCCAGTAACGAACGGCATGCGCGTTATCAGCAATACATACACTCTTAGGCAAAGTTACACCGTTTGGCTTGCCCCTTCTGCCACACAACAATAATCGTTATCTGCCTTGATGCGTTTCCTTTCTTTAACGCTGCGAGCCCGGAACTTTCCAGTAACGAACGGCACGCGCGTTATCAGAAGGGGCAATGCAAAGGGTGTAAACTGTTCTATGCTGATAACGGGCGTGCCGTTCGTTACTGGAAAGTACCGGGCTCGCAGCGTTAAAGAAAGGAAACGCATCAAGGCAGATAACGATTATTGTTGTGTGGCAGAAGGGGCAAGCCAAAGGGTGTAACTTTGCCTAAGAGTGTAGCATCGCTGGCAGGAAAGTAGCGGGCGTTTTCAAAAAAGGAAACGCAAGCAAGGCAAGTGACGGTTATCGTTGTGTGGCAGATATCACCCCGAAGGGTGTAAACGTTTTTTAGAGTCCACTCTCTGCGGGCCGGCGTGGTGGACATAGAGTTAGCTGGGCCCGTTCCCGAGCCTCGGCTATCTCCTCCATGGTGTTGTGTATGCCGAGCCGAAGGAGGTCCTCTGTATGCGTTTTGACGGGCAGCCCGAAGGCTCTATTGGCGAATTTTGTAATGAAGGCATTAATCTTTTCCCGCTCGGCTCTGAGCCAGTTGTGCATGGCCACCGTGTTGATGAAGTGACACAGCACAATGGCGTTGATGAGCTGAAGCAGGTTGTCCTCCTTGAGGTCACAATGTCTGTTCGTGACTCTTCGCGCGAGGCGAAAAGCATTGTCGGTCTTCTCAATGATCTTGCGCAACGCAGTGCCGTTGCCGCCACCTGATTCGATGAACCTACCCAGGCCTCTGATGGTGTCAACCCTGGGTATCGGGTCACCGCTCCGAGTGAACAGGTGAATGTCACTTTCCGAGACCGGTTTCCAGCCCTTGGGTCTGCCGCCTTTTTCTTTTCTATAAAGCAGAAGCTCTGATTTGGTCGGGGAGCATCTGAGTCCGGTGGGTAGCAGGTACTGCTCCGTGACGTCTACTGCCTCTTGCATGGCGCTTTCCACTTGCCCTTCGCTACCGCCGGTGCACCAGATAGCGATGTCGTCGGCGTAGATCGTGTGTTTGATACCTTCAACTTGGGATAGATTCCTCGAGAGGCCGACCATGAAGATGTTGAAGAGAGATGACTAAATGACCGAGAGAAATGACAACGTTCTCCACGAATACATTCTGGCCTCCGTCGCGGACCTCGAGCTGGGCCCCAGACTGTATAACTACGTCCGTTCGTTCCTGGCGGGGAGGAAAGCGAAGCTGCGGATCGGCGACTTTGTTCCCGACGAGGTGCTCCTGGGCCCACGTGGCACGCCGCAAGGCTCGGTCATCACGTGGTGAGGCGTCCATTGCATGCCTCAGGTGCCGCCATTTCCGCTGCCTCTGTGTTTACAATGAATGTGCATGACGCCGGTGCGACTCTGCAAGCCTGCTGGGGCGGATATCGTATACGGTGACTGGGTGGACAACACCTGAAGCTTTGGCTACAGTTTCAAATGACATGTATGCGTTTCGGAGCTCATTATGCTTTGTCCAAACGGCGCGAACTGCCTATACAATGGTTGTAATAAAAGCGAGGCTAAATATGTATTCCAAGCTATCCTAACTTTCCGCTTATGAATTTAATGAGTATCAATGTGGTTAACTCTGCATTCTTTGTTTAGCAAATACTTTTAAGCAGCGGCTTGTCACGTTTCTTACTCGATAAGCTTCCCCGGTGGTTACTATCTGATTGTTTATTTTCTGCCTGATCGCTCGCGGGTGTGCTCAGTTGTTATAGATTTGTTCTTGCTGGGCACAAAGCTTGTAACGTAGATGTTCTGTACGTTGTAATAACTTGTAGCAAATAGGCATTATCGCTAGTCACTCGCTTACTGCGTGGACAGTTACGAAACGTACAGCTTCAAAGATTAGTGCGCTGTCAGTGTAGTCGCCGTCACCCATGCTTCGGCGCACATTGATTCAAGTGTGCGCCCGTTCACTTATTCTTCATACGTTAAAAAAATTAAATTATGGGGTTTTACGTACCAAATTGCCCCGACCTGGTTATGAGGCACGCCGTAGTGGGGGACTCCAGGAATGTGAACCACCTGGAGGTTGTTTAATGTGCATCTAAATCTATATGTACACGGGCGTTTTCGCATTTCACCCCCTTCGAAATGCGGCCGCCGCGGCTGGGATTAGATCCCGCGACCTCGTGCTTAGCAGCCCAACACCATAGCCACTAAGCAACCACGGCGCGTTATTCTTAGTACGTTGACGATAGAGTGGGCGTAAATTTGCGAATGAGTTTGGGTGACTTTCTAGATAACGGGCGAGAAACTTATGCAAGGAGGGCGCTACTCCCTTTGTCACCGTATAACGAGCGGTACTGACTCGTGCAGAAGTTCCGGGGTTGAAGCGCTTTCCTTGGAGGTTGGCGCTACGTACAACGCTGGCGGATGAGGGAATTTTTTTTTTATCCTCGAGGAAAGCCGTGCATCGCGAAGAGCCGGCACCACAGGCAATCCTTGTGTAGCAGCGGTCCGTGAACTTGGACATACAGATTCATTCCTTTCTTTAATATATGCCAGTCACAATTTTTGCAGTCAACTGCTGCACACGTCTTCACTCCACCGCTCCATTTTCTCCTGCATGAATGAAGCACAATGCGTTAGCGAAAACCCAGTTGCATTTTCGACAGCTGATCGCACAGAAGCAGGGCAGAAGAGGAAGTGGTTTCGTATTCGTGCGCTTTCGCTGAGGCAGCGTATACCGATGGATAGATGGATGCTATGAGCGTCTCCTTCGAAACGGGCGGTCGGTTGCGGTACCAAGTTCTTGTTATGTTATTGCCTAATGTCCTACCTATGTTAAAAAGTAAAAAAAAAAATAATAGGAAAAAAAAACGCACACGCTGAATTCTCAGGACCAATGTTTCTGAACCCCTATTGTGAACTTTGTTTTTGTACGCCTCCGTTGTTTCTCGGTTCCCTAATTTCTTCCAGCAAACTTTCAATCGTTTTTTACTAATCCCTATTGCGGACATGTTTACTTTCCCCCGGTTCTCGCAGAACCCAACGGTTTCAAGGCGGCCATGGAGGAAGGAAAACTTTTTTTCCTTCCTCCATGAAGGCGGCGTCCTGCCGAAAGCGCCACCTTGTTTCTCTAAAGCCAATTGCTTCGCGAAAAGCGTCAAGGAAACTGAATATGGCTATTGAGCAGCAGAAGCTCGATGTGGGCGAGTAAGTCCGCGTCTTTCTAGCGCTGGTTTTTATTCAAGTATAGCTATTGAGCAATACAGCTTCGCTGGTCTTCCATCTTCACATAGTGGAAGGGCTCTGAATCTCTTTATTTAACACGATGCCAGACGGGCCGAGTCCTGGAGATAGTGTAGACTGAGGCGTGATGTGGTTAATTTCCGATTAATGGGGGCAAATTATGCTCGTACTAGCTGTTAATTTTAGCTACTCTGAGACTAATTGTCCCTCCTTGTCTCGTGTTGACAGCCACATTTTGGTAACCATTTTTCAGATATATATATATATATATATATATATATATATATATATATATATATATATATATATATATATATATATATATATATATATATATATATATATATATATATGTGTGTGTGTGTGTGTGTGTGTGTGTGTGTGTGTGTGTTGCCACATTATCTTCCTTCCTTGCGTTATACACAGCATGGTAAAGTAATCCATGCTGCGGAATTCTAAATAAATGCAGAGACTTGCGCTCTATCAGGTTCCCCATGTCTAAATAGACTAAGCTTATTCAGTTCAAATGTGTCGTTTCATGGAACGTTATGCTCGCAGCTGTTTGGCCAAAGGAATATGGTAAGCTTCTTGTTCGGGTGGTCCAATACTTTATTCCTTTAACATATTTTATTGAGGTAACTTGGGCGCATCGCCTTTATTTTGATTTTTACAACTAAGGTGTTAGTCCGACTCAATAACGTTACATGCCTGTTTAAATTATTCCTTTTTCTTTTTTTGGACACGATAGGTCACTCACAAAGTTTACATTTTGAGGCAATGTGGGGAATGTTTGGAGCAAAATGATGAGGTGTGTGGGTTAAGTAAGGGTTAGATTAAACGTGATAAAACCTCGTTTTCAGTCCGTTTAGCGCGTTGATCAAAACGCTTGCAAAGTTTCCCGTTTCCCTTGGAGTGCCAAAAAAGGGCGGATATTTCATATTTAGAGGAAATCAGGAACACTTCGTGAGTGATGCGTAAACTTCGCAGTATGTAGTTCGTATATAGGGACATGTTGGAGAAGAGTCTACCGGGAAAATCGAGAGTATCGGCCGACTGAAATGCAGTTTGGTCCATGTTGGTACTCCATAAGAAAAAAAAAAGTGCAGGAGAAAAACACACGAACTTGACACAGACAGAGAAGAAGCACATGTAGACAGAAAATGCGCTACTTCCACTAGGTTGCGATTTTGTAACTACTTTATATGCAGTCAGCGGAAAGATTATGACATAAAAAATTAATTGTCCTGGGCAAACCGGCTGTTGCCTAAATGGCCGTTCGCGAGAACATTGCTACAGAGTAAAAATGGTTGCTGGCGGTATGTTTATTTTTATTTTGATGCATTGTAAACTGCAGAATCGTTGAATGACGTCAGTAGTAATACAGAAGATAGCAAATGGTACAAAAACGTTAATTAATATTAATTATGGGTAATTAAAGCGATTTAAGGTGAATTACAGCGAACTAAAGTGAATTAAAGCAAGTTAGAGTAAGGCGACTTAACGTCGAGTAAAGTGAATTAAGGTAAAGTAAAGTGAGTGAAGGTGGATTAAAGTGGGCTACTGTGGATTAAAGCGGATGAAGGTAAATTAAGGTTGGTACGAATTAGAGCAAGGCGGATGAATGTGGATTAAAGTGGATTAAGGATGGTACAAATTAGAGTAAGGTGCATTATGGTAGAGTTTTGTAGGACACGTGTCCATGCATGACGTCACGTATCATGGTCACGTGATAATTGGAAGCGAAATTGATTCCGAGATGATCGTGTATGCTATCACGTCACGTGGCACGTCATCACACGCGAGACGTCATAATACTTTCGCATTCAAATCAGGTAAAGATACTTAAGTTACCGTCAAATTTATTGGGGGGCCAGCACCGGGGTGAGGGGGTGCACATATTTCCTACTTCCTAACTTTTATTGTGCTTTTCTGTACCTGATATACTTTTATTACATTTACATCTGTGGGGTGTAAAGTATAATCACAGTGTCACAAGAACACACTGTTAAAAGTAGTACATCTTGGGCTAATGTGTGCCTTTCTTTTTCCGTCCTTGTCCAGCTCGCACTTACTTTTTCTGGCAGACCAAAGCAAATCATTCGAGCTTACAAACGAGCAACGCATTAAGTGCCCTGTCCGACGTATCATATCGCAGCCGGTCTCACATCTTCATTTCACGTGTATGAAAATAGTTTCTTAAGCAAATGAGCACAAACGGGATTTTGTTGCATTTCCCTTTTTTTTAGATGCATATTTTCCCACAATGTTGTTTCCATATTAGTACTTTTCGTGTGCGCTCTTGTATTTTCTCGTGTTAGATGCATCTTCCCAACTACTTCCTTATGCTCGCTAAAGTGCTCCTCTCTCTCTCTCTATCTCTAGTTTCTCAAACATCTACAGCAATCGCTATTCACGACCAAGAAAGCGCTTCACGCTTCTATATGCCAGTGTCATTGATACGTACAGCGTCAATCGTTCATTGCAACCGCTAACACCATTTTCTTGTCGTCCCACGGACTTAGCAAAACAGAAAGTGGGGCTACTTGTTGTAGGTAGAGGTGCGGCAGAGAGTGACTAAGACATTATATTTGCAACTTACCGGATACATGTGTGAATCGTATGCCCAATTTACCTAAGGCCGGCTGAGATTGTGTATGTTGACCGCAAATAACATTGTTCTTGCTCTTGTTGACTTTTAGCCTTTGTTTGTGAAAAACTACCAAAGCGTGTGTGTGTTTGTTTTAACGTTATACTTGTATAACGTTATAAGCACGCGGTTTTGAAGTAAAATTTCAGTTGTAAGCGTAACGCTTTATAGTGTGTGTCTCCTTTTTCTACTCGCGTCTTGTCTTTTTGCAGTGTAGTTAAATGTGGTCGACCGACTTCTGGTGAGTTGATCAAGTTCCTCTTAGGTGATTAAGATTTAGTTAATCGGACTACTCGGGCTATTGCGTTCGTGTATGCTTACAAAACTCACGCAACTGCCCTGATCTGTATTAGCTATTCTCCCACACCAAGCGGGATTTTCGATTTTCTTTAACGGATGGTGGTAATATTACTTGGGAAATGACTAGTTGAAATGGTTATAGTCATTCTTGTTTTTCGTTAACATGTTACGTTCAAGAAAATAATTTTCGGAAAATTTTCCTTATTGCACTATCACGATTCTTAATGTTTCCCCCTTGCACTATTCGCACGTAAATGACACGAATTCTGTATATTTTGTTTAATAATTTCCGCAAACCTAAGTAACGTACGGAACAAGGAAGTGTGCACAGACATATTTCAGTAGACAAAACAATGAGCAAAAGGCGTGCAACGTGCCTACAAGGGCGCCTTGCGATTTCCACATTCGCCATGCGCGTGCTCCACCATAAACTTAAGAATGTCCCAACTAACTTCTCTCGCTACCGGGGCCACTCCTCGTAACAGTTTGAGCACCACGCATTACAGTGCACAGCCCTCTCTGCTTGCAACTAAGTTCGCGCTTCGTAGTGCGTTACATGCGAGCATACTCCAAAAAGGTTTTGCCGTCAGTCTGAGTAAACATACGAGGCTCTCCAAGCGAAGCAGACGATCTTAGCTGTCGAGCCGGAGCAGACGGAAGGGTTTCCCGAAGAGAGGAGAAGATATATCTGAAAACCAAAGGAAAAGGCGGCGGCACCGTGGAGAGACAATAGAGAGAGAGAGAGGTTCTTAGGAGGAGAAAGGTAACACGAAAGGGGTAGATCTTTATCTTCCATACGAGAAACCATGAGAAAAAACAGACAGCTGATGCCCACATTGACGGGTGCTGCCATCTGTCGGCACAGCAGCGACCTAACGGGCCCGCTATCGCAGCGCTTAGCGCTGCTTAGCGAACCAATCGCTTCTGGCACGCAGTATGCGCACACGCACCTGTTCAGTGAGGTGCGCGCGCGCGAGCACAGCGCAGTCAAGTCGCGCGCGATTATTATTACCTGTTGCTCCCCCAGCGACGACGCGAGCTCGCAAGGAAGGGCTGCGGGGTGCCTACGAGAGGCGGAGGAGGGGAGGGTCGAGCGTGTCTCCAGCGGAGCGTCGCTTGTTGTGTGCGAGCACGAGGGGAAGAGTGGGGGCTGCCTTTCTCATTCGTCGTCGGTGATTTCCCTCTCAGAAGGCAGTCGGCCTCGTCGCATGACCAGCGGGCGCAGCACGACGTCCCGTTCAGCGCGCCGTTACGCCGAAGCGATTGAATAAGAAGTTGTCTAGAAGAGATCACTCCCTTGAGTGCTGCAGCGACGTTGGACCCGGCGGACCTGAAGACTTCTCGGAGGAGTCGGCAATGTCCGCACCTCGGTCGCGAGGTGTCGGTGGATCCCTCTTCGACGACTAGATAAGAAAGAAAATAAGAAGCGCCGAACTGCTGCGGCTTGGACGAAGTTCCGGATACAACAGCCCGGCGCGGGCGGCCCAAACATGCAGCAGCACAACAACGTCGGTCACCTCTACTCTTCGAGCCCGCAGCCGTCGCCGCTGCTGGCGAGGCTCCCTGCGTTTCGCTACCCGAGCAGGAGCTCCGGCGGCAGCTTCAGCGGAGCCTCCGGAGTGCCCGGCGAAGGCGGCTACGACCAAGTCGTGGCACTGCCCTTTCTGCAGACCGCGACGATGCCTTCGCAGTACATGTACTCGTCGGACAGTCCTTCGCACAGCCCGGGAGGCGCAAACGGGGGAGCATGTGGCGAAGCCGGCAGCGGAGACTGCTACGCCGGCCTGGGTCCCATCATCCTGTTCCCGACGTCCGCCGGTCTCGTTCCGGGCATCCCGACCATGGTCAGCGACCCCGACCAGCCGCCCGGTACGCCGACGAGACTGGTGTTCCAGCCCATCGCGCCGCCGACGCCGGCGCCCGCGGACGTCATGTCGAGCAAGGGTTTCGAAGAGGCGGCCCGGTACCACCTGCGCTCGTTCTCGTTTGGCGAGGAGCCCAGCAATCTAGCGACCCGCAAGGCGCGTCGGCTGTCCCGTTCGGTTCCCGAACTGAGGCCGATCGAGCCGCCCAAGTACACACCTAAGGTAGTGCTCGACGACGACTACGAGACGTCATCGGACGAAGAGAATGTTACCGAGCAGCCCAAGAAGAAAGTGAAGGAGTCCCGCTGGGTGCACTACCTGGATCTGGTGGCAGGGTGCTCGCGAGAGGCCGTCGGCCTGGGTAACATCTGGAGGTTTCCCTACTTCTGCTTCGTCCACGGAGGAGGTGAGTGGAGAGATAGCATAGCGCAACAGTTTTGGCCGCGGCTGCGAGGCCCGACGATTGTTCGACGAGTTGTCGTCGTTTCGATGCATGCGATACCGGTGCGTTCAGCGAGCGATACTAACCCGCGGGAGCTTGCCTCGAACGTCTCGAGGAGTCGAATTTAAAAGGCTATAGCGGCCCCGGAAACGCGCTAAATCGGCGTTTTCAGTAGACACTGACAGGTACAATGGTAGACTGACAAACACTATTTACAAAATAATCGTCCCTCCTGATGTTATCGGTGTTATGGCTTTCAGCTGTGCTTTGCCTTTCTTTCTCCTTCTCTTTCTTCTTCTTCTTCTTCTTCTTCTTCTTCTTCTTTTTTCCCCCCTTTTGAATTCGCACTTTGCGGTACTGCTTATCCGCGTCCTAGCGGATGTTTGTTTCACGTGTTGCCTTTGGCTTCGACATCGACGCTCTTATAGGATTTTACAACGCCCGCTCACATGGTCTCGCGGCAGCTCGTTACAAGCGAAGTAACAGACATGCCTTTTTGCTGAAACAAGTCCGTGCTCTTGAGTACCTTGACCATGTTAAGTGCAAGTAAACTCCACTTTGTGTAAAGCACACGGCAGCTATTATTGTTATGGCGAAAACTATAAAAGTAGGGGCAAACAAAGCAAAAAGCTGTGCAGGAAGGTGCAAATAAGGGGGCCGCGACGAAACCGATAACACCAGCGGCGACTCTGATGCGCTACAACGCAACGTTCCCGGCCTTCTCGGAGCATATTATTGTTCTCTCCTTTTTGACCTTCCTCGTATATCCTGTCTCTCGCGCGGCGCCCTTCATGGCGCGCCGGGGGCGAGCTGTTACACTGAACAAGACGTGCCTTTTAGTCGCATTTGCAAGGTTGCAAGTTGAATGAGCTCAATTCGGCTGCACTGCTGATGTGTCTTGAACTGTATTCCCTGCAACCACGTACCAAAGCTGACCGTACGAAACATTAAAGCCCTTCAAGAAAACGTGCGACTAATTGAATTCTCTTCCTACATTTGCACCAACGAACCCGCAAAGGGTGAGGATGTCGTGGTATCGAGATCCTTTTACCACTTTCATGCTGCCTTTTCGTCCTTTACCTTCAAAGCACGTACTGTTAATTAACACCCAATGTCCTCATGTAGACTTCTTACGTCACTCTCGTACGCATAATCGTGTTTAACTGAGTTGCGGTTACTCTTCGAGGAACAATGACTGATGGGGGTACCACTTAAACAGCTCTGGTACAATTTCGAATTGTATATGTGTGGTTGAAATTACACGTGTAGTTGCGAGGGATCTCCGCCCATATTCACAAAAGAAGTTCCCACGCCAGAACTGTTCGAGAGAGCATATGTCAGACGATCGTGGTGTCGGACATATTATTAGCTAAGGCTATACCGGTCAATGGCGAACAACTATCACGAACGAATTTAAATCACGGCGAATTCGTCCGCAGACTCCTTGAGACGCAGGAACTCTCAGTGGAGCTAAATGCGTTTGGAGAACTCCCCGCATCGTACGTCGCATAGCAGCTGTACATTTTTATCTGCCAAACACGCCGTTACCCATAGCCACATCCATCTTTATGGGCTGCCCTAGCGACTCGCGGCCGAAGAACACACCACCCGCCCGCAGGTGTGTAGTAAAAAGCAGGTCAGACGTTCCTTGTGCAAAGTGGCAGATACTTGCTGCGCGCTAGAGCACTCAAACGGCTCTGCTGACTCATTTCGACTTGTTTGTTTACGCACGTACCAGTCGGTCGAGTGCCGAAGCGGAGCCAGCCGCAGCCGGAGTGATCCTATTATTTCTAAGCGCGTATGGCTGCAGTGCAGTGTTAGGTAATTCAGTGTTGGTACCTCCTTTACTGCAAGCCTATCCACAGTACGCATATTTTGCCTTGTAACACAAAGCGATAAACTGAAACTGGGATCCTACCGTAGGCACCGTAATTAGTGAGTTTTAGAATACCGCTACAATGTGCTCCAGCTGCTAGCTTTACTCCTGCTACAGCTAAGCCGCGGCAACTGTATATGCGCGGCGTTGTCAAATGCGAAGATGGCGGGTGGCCGAAGCGATAGCGGTACGCTAAAACTTCCTATTAAAGTGCTTAGCGTTACCGTTCTAGCGTTATCGATACCGCTTCCCCATACCTTAGCATACGCGATAAACTCGAAGCACGTGTATGTCATACACAGCTGGCGGCATCGGTTGCGGTAGAACGGTAACGTCATGCTAAAGCTCCCTATTATCTCGCTCAAGGCAATCACTTTAACTATTACGAGGAGCAATTGTCAGTCGGCCTACCCAGCAAATCTTACTGAGCCAAACACTGTCCATTGTGCACACATGAACAAGGCCGTCGACCTCTAGAGAGAACATCTAGTCAAAATATATAGACCCTTTTATCCGCTTTGTGGCATCAGTGTTTTCATTACCCCAGAAAACTTCCGGTCATTATTTTTTACAGCCAGGTTAGCCGAGGAAAAATAAGTCTTTTGTCCCATAGTTTACTATAGGAACCTGTTCTTGATGTGTTCAAATATAATGCACGTGCCCAATGCGGTGAGTTCGCGTATGCGGCTTTCCTACTATGTTTAGCAGTAAAACTGATTTTTGGAACATTTTAATTGCACACCAAAACTGGTACCAGCTGGCGCGTCCTATATATTTGTAGGCTATTCTAACTTGTAGCTATTTCCGGGGTTAATCGGAAGTAATTTTGTAGTTGTGTGTGTAAACCATGTAAACATAAATGAGCCTATACGGCGTGTGTATTTGGTAAGCTTTTTCGGTAGACAGAGATAACATTTGTTAGTCTCAAAGGAACTAAGGCCCCAGTCCAGGCCTCCTGGTGATGATATATCGTCCTGGTGTGATGTACCGTGGTGTGATATACCCCAGCACGTTTTTGACGTGCTACACCAGAAGCAGCCACCATAGTTTTTCAAACTTTCATGGGCGAGTCTCCCACTCCTCCCGGCTGCCTGGACGCTGGTTGTGTGGTAGTTTAGAAAGCGTTGTTTTTCTGAAGATGGAGTTGGCAGGGCACTATCACAGGATGTGTTTATTTGATGTATAGGCCCCAAAGGGGGGGGGGGGGGTGAGCCTGGGTGCCTGTTAATATAACGCTTATAGTGTGGTGTGAGTAACGCGTGTTTGTGCTTTTCGTATGATTGAGGCGCCCTCTCTGGAATGCGTGTAGGATGTTGTGTTGAGAAGTGTTGATGCTTCCCTGCGAGAATTTCGGGAGGAAGAAGAGTGGGCTATTAAACGCCTGAAGCAGATGCCTGTTAATTAAACGCCATCCCAGAGATTTCTGGTTCAAATCGAAGCTGACGCTGTGAACACTCTGGCTGTTTAGCTCTGTGCATGAAAGACCCCTACTTAAAATCGCAGAGAAACTGCACGGTTCTGAGAGAGAATAGAGACACGCGTTCACGCGTGGCAGACCGTGTCGCAATTTCGCTGATAATTTCTTCAATGTCACATTGGTTTGTTTTTTATTGTGTCCAAGATATTTACAAGCAATATCTTATCTCTCTCTTTCATGGCACTCCCATCCACGACATGACCTTAATTTTAAGCTTGCGATTCTCTACCGAAATACAGGTGATCTTGAAATGTTCACGTTTGTCCATCGCTGAAATACTTTATATGAAGTTTGTTGTTTGTAAATTAAATAAGTTCCTTCATCGTTGCAGCTAAACGTTGCAGCTAAAAAAAGAAAAAGAAACCCTATAGAGGACCGCAATTAAAGCGGACAAAATTGATATATTATACGTTGTTCTGAAATGCAATACAACAAATTTCAGAATAGGGCTTTCGCATAACTCGATCCAGCAGAGTAGCTATCTGACCATAACTGTAAAAAATGCGTCATATTCGCCCGCTTTAGACCGTCTGGGATGTGCAATCTACGTATAGTTGCGATATTTGGTGCTGTAGTACGGAGTCGATAAATTACGAACTTCACGAATCGATTCTTTTATATTTTTTTTCCTAGCTTACCGCTTTTCGGCAAGTTCTGTTAACTATTTTCAGGCCCAATACATCAATACTGCGGTTACAACAGCTTAAGCTTTCCTAAACGAAGCAAATCTCATTCGAACAGATTAAGCAGTTGTCTCGTATAAGAGCGCTTTTTTTTAGCACTCCGAGGTTATTTGTATACGGAGAAATTGGAGTCAGTCCCGCGTTGAAAAACGTATTTCTTCTCAAAACGAATGCACGCATTGTCGTTGCCCCGTTTAACATCTTTCCACGTGCGACTCGCGTATTCACCGCTCGCGCTCGAATTCGTCATTCGGTCTCGCTTATAGCTCACAAGAGAGAGAGAGAGAGAGAGAGAGAGAGAGAGAGAGAGAGAAAGAGAGAGAGAGTAAACCGTTTATTGTATTAGAGGTTGTTTGGTTGTGATGGGTGGACCCCTCCTTCAGGGCCCCACTGGTTACAGCGGCTCGCCGGGTCCGGTCAAGGGTCGCCGGTTGGCTTCCCAATTCCACTTCCGTGAGTCGCGCCTCCCACGACTGCAGTTATGGAGAGCGTTGTCTGGCAGCCGCGAGGTAGCAGCCGACGGACGTAGCTCGCACTGGAATGTTATGTGTTCCAATGTCGGTCTCCCTTCGCACCACGGGCTGTATTTGTCTGGATTACATGTTGTGTAGCCTGTGTATAAATGTGGGAAAGTGTATGTTTGCAGGCGGCGCCAGTCCCGTGCTTGCTGTAGCTCACAAAGTTGCCGCGTGGTCGACCGACCGACATTCGCGCGTCACGGTCGGCCGAGTTCCGCGACGAGGAGTCTCGATCGTCGCATCCTGGGTCCTGCGATTCAACGTGGCACGCATACGCGACCACGGACGCGCTTCCCTGCCTGTGGGATAACGCTTGCAGTAATTAAACCGCACTTGTGCAATGCGACACCGATTCGCGCGCCGTGCTTCGTGTGCGTTATATGTATACCATAATGCACCATAAAGAGGGAGCATAAATGGGGTCGATCGTGTCTCGCCCTTAGGGCCGTTGCGCGAGTATAACAAAAAGAGAAGTGCAGTTGGATCGCCGTCCCTTCGTCGTGTTGGACTTCGACAATATGACCGTCGCCGTTCTGCCTGTCTGTGGGGTGCCTCGACTATAATTGGGCACAGTTTGCTCGGTCGGCTCACGGACTGTCGCTTGGATTTCGTGGAGCTTCGTCGCAAAAATCGGACCGTATAGTGCAAAATTCAGATCGCAGTCTGATTTCTCTTTCTGATGTGTTCATTCACTCCTTTGTTTTCATTTGTCTGTGCGTTTACAAATTCATTTTCTTTGGATACTAGCCTACCTATACTCAACTTGCGTTCCAGTTATTTTACATTTAGATAGGTACTATAATTTCTCATCACTGCTCCCCGATTCATGGCCAATCCATCAGAGTTGGTATCGTATGCCATTGCCACACAAGGGTCCACGTCCCCACGACAGTGTCCTCTAGTGCGCGTTGGCAGCAATGCCCCACCCCCAAATATATATATATATATATATATACATACATATGCGAGATTGCCAGACCAAACCGATCCGAGTCTTCCATCCGTTTGTGTACGTATACGCGTTCCGAGTGCTATATACGTCTCGACCGTGGGAAGGCTGGCCCGCTGATAGGCGACACTCCCCCCCCTTCCCTCCCTGTGCGTATCGTGTATACCGCGCGCCCACGAAAAGGTGGGGGAGAGGGGGGTGCGGGGGAGTGCAAGACAAACAATTCGGCAGCGAGCACGCAGCAAGTTCGCGATCTCGTTCACTCTCGCGGCGTGAGACCGTGCTTGCCTAGCGAGCGCGCACTTTACCCGTCGAAGTAAGCCCGGGTTACTATCCATCGACAATCACATTCAGATTCTTTGTTTCCAGAACAAGTTTAGTGGCTGACAGGGCTAAAAGCTGCGGTCTGAAACTTGACAGAGGCCCGGACACCATTATTACTCAGATTCCGCCATATCGACTACGGCTGCGCGACTAGTTCTTCTTGGAACGGAATCGAATAGCGCTAGACGTGAACCGAATCGAGTACGAATCGAATAGCACCGAAATCGAATCGAATATTTCTTTTCGAGTAGTTTGCGAATAATCTGCAGTCTTCTGGCCATTAGGGTCGAACAACTTCTTGACATGCCGGTACACTCACAAGATTAGAAAGTCTCTGTCATTGACATTGCACGTTGTAACGCGTGCCATGCATCAAAAGTGCAAAGGGGAGCATTAGGGGACAACTAATCAGTTTGTTCGCAAACTTGGGGCACGCTGGAGCATGCGCGGTCGTGCATTATCAGATGAAGTTTAGAAGGGCAGCCATTGTTGGTCAGTTGTATCTGCGTATACCTTCGCGACAAAATAAAAAATTCCTGTCGTCTGCGGCGATGGTCGAGCGAAAAAACAAAACAAATAACACTTTTTCTTTAGTTTGAGTCATCGCGGCAGACGGTATACCAGTATTGTATCAAGTTGCTATGTTGCAAGGGAACACATTAGTAATCAATACGATGAGAGGACACAGGTGCTGCATTTCCAGGTATGTTCACAAAGAGTATACCAAACGATATCCACTATACAGTGTCTCAACCAATCAGAGACGCGTCTAAGCAATATTTAACTGCAAGTGGAGCTATTTAGTCGGTAAAGTCTGGCTCTCCAAGCGCCGCAGCCTACTCAGATTGTCATGTGCAATGCGAATGGGATGAACGCTGTCGCATTTTTGCGTAAATTTTCGTACTTGATTGCGTACGGTCGGCGACGTTAAGCATTCGAAAACTATTCGAAAAGTATTCGGATTTTCGAGTACCCGTCGTGGTTGCTTATAGTGGCTTTGGCGTAGCGCTGCTAAGCACGAGGTCGCGGGATCGAATCCCGGCCACGGCGGCAGCAAAAATTGCCGTGTGCCTTGCATTGCGGTCACGTTAAATAACCCCGGGTGGTCAAAATTAATCCGGAGTCCCCCACTACGGCGTGCCCCATAGTTATACTCCTAGTTTTGGCACGTATAACACTTAGAATTTATGTTGTTGTTGTTCTTTTGTAAATTTTCGAATAGTCACTAGAGAGCGAGAAAGGTTTAATGATACGAAATGCAGAGAGGTCGGCCTGAGGTACATTAATCTAGCCAGCTACTCTGCGTTGGGAAAAGGGGAAGAGGGAAAGCGTGGTCAGGAATCGATTCGGAGACCGAATTGTATAGGACAACGTTCGATTCACTATTCGAAACGTTCAAAAATTCGCACACTGTTACATGATATTGCCGAATCCGCCATGATGTTGGGTCTGATTGGCCCACAGGGCTGCTACGGCGTCTCTGATTGGTTCGAAACGCGCAGGTGGCGAAATTTCAAAGCGTCCTGAACATAGCGCGCACCCCGCGGGCTGTGGTTTTCTTCGTTCGCTCACTGCCGATCATTTCAAGTCTTCATCTTCGCATGACCCCATTGTCTTGTCCGGATCACTGCAATTAGTTACAAATCAAATAAAAGGCGCAACCTTCGTAAAATCTCAGTAAAATCTAATGGAAACGCATTATCGACTGCAGCCAAACCTCCCGTCGTACTAAGACTTGCCGTCCAATGTAACTGTCATATACGAGTAAGCTTCTGTCCGTTAACGCAGCGAGCGTTGGTCATTAAAAGGACGCGCCGAGTTTCTGTATTATTTACGTGTTTTTGTACGTGCGCGTAAAAGAAACTTTCGTGTGGAACGGGGAGAAAACCGAAGGCCACAATTTGTCACCAGGCCTGTCGCCTCCTTCGCACATGCTTCCCTCGAGGCGTTCGACGTGATTTGTTACTGGTGTGAACGCGCGTGAACGTGCGCTACTGTACTGCCCGTTTGTTAGCGTCCTTGCAGGCTATACAGTGAATGGAGCAAGGACGAGTATCGGCGATAGATGTATCTATCTTCCGGCAAACGGCGCCGGCAGCGGAAGCTTTCCGATGCTCGAGATTTAATTAGGAGAACATCGAAAACGTGTGCCCCCCGCCTCTCTAACGCGCGACAAGTGGAAATACGCCTAGCTCCCGTAGTAAACAAACTGCCGTGCTTTCCTGCTATGTAAGCGAGTCAGGTTTGCCCAGAGCGCGATCAGCGAACCCTGAAGGAAGTGCCTCCGAATTCCGTGCCGACGTTGTTGCGAAACAAACTCGAAAGCGGGCGTTTATACAAGAGCGCGCCTTTTATTTTGGTTTCTCTTGCGTTATTGCTTCTCTCTTCTGTGCCACTCAATACTGCATGAATGCCGTGGCGACGCAAGCCGAATGCGAGAGTAACAAAGACGTTTGTTCGCAGGGAGTCTGTAAGACGTTATTCGGCACAAAAATTGTAAGGACACTAGTCCGCGCACACTGTAAAAATAATTTAAACCCCTAAATGTGAATAAGGTGTAAGTCAGTCTGTAACTCGCATCCTTACACCCAAAAATGAAGTAATTAAGGGTGTGAGTTATAGGCCTATGTACACCCTCATTAACCTTTAGGGGTTTAAATTATTTTACAGTGTATACTATCTATAGAGTTGACAGAAAAGCATCGAAGAACTAAATGTTATTTTTTGCGAGTGTGTACCGTTACGACCTAACTATTACCTGCAAATTGTCTAATCCAACTATTACACTTATCTGTGTAATACAACTTAACACTATATAAAATATATGACTGCTATACTACCACTGCCACTAACGTTGCGCAGAAATCTATCAAAAAAAATTACGTTTTACCTTGAGACGGCCTATATATAGCGCTCAAAATTTCGTAGTTGCCGAAGTCGTCCTTCAGAAACATTAAACTTCGCTTCACTTCGAGTAGAAATGCCCCATGCAAGCTAGGAAGAGTAGCAATATGCGCAATTGTTTCTTGAGAAGACACAACGCGACCGCCGCTCGAATAGGAGGAAAGAAGAAAAAAAAATAGAGAGGAAACAGATCGTACAAAGTATCGGCAGTTTCGTAGCTGCACAATGGGAGTGGCGGGGGAACGGGCAGAGTTCCAAATTAATTTTGACACCGCGATGCACTTTAACGTGCACCTGAATATATGAGCGTACGCGATCGTACACCTGAGTACACGCCCGTTATTGCACATGGCCAAGGAGGTCTGAAAAAAAATATGATATATCTCCCATCGAAATGCTGCAGCCGCCGCTATCTGACAATCGAACCCTAGAACTCGCGTTCGACTGCAGAACACCGTAACCACCTGGACTCTGCACCGACGCGACTCGGCTGCCTCAAGTTAACGAGCACCGTTTTAATATAAACTGCTCACAAGGTGTCGCTGCAGTGACCGACACTGTAAAGCCCCTAAGATACTGCACAGACCCGGTACCTTCAGTTCAGACTTTGGCTATCGGTCTGGGAAACCTGGGATTCACCCTGTAGGCGTATATGTATCTTTTACTGTATGCTACACGTATCTGGACCCTTGCATGTATGTGCGAATGCCACCAGCAGTGCTGCAGGAAATATATCTCTCTCGCGCGCATAAAAGGTCGTCGAGGCTTATCTAAAGTACACGGCGTTATGTGGGCGCCCACCGCTTTTATCTGGCTCGACTGGACACAAAGAAAAATACGCTTCGCAGCTCGCCGCTGAGCGAGACGACCACTGACAAACAGAAAGCTCGACTTCTTTTTTCGCCTTTTCGTAGAGGATCGAGCTCGACCTCGCAAACCCAGAAAGGAAAGGCTGAGCTGGGCAGAAATATATATGAGTATTTTGCTGACCTAGTTACTTTGTGACTGAGATCGCTTGCACGAAATCATTTTATCCGTGGGTGAATCTACTCACCGATAAAGGGGATGCCGAAGAGAAATGTTTCATTATACTTAATTGCTATGCCATACTCGTGGGCCACCAGAAACGTCGTCATCACTGCGAATGAAGAGACGCGAAAGACACGCGAAGACGAAAGTCGGCCGTAAACGCGCTCAACAAGATTTCAACAACTGCTGATGATGAACGTCTCGTATACAGTCGAGCACCGCTACATACAACGAACGCCCATACAACGAAATGACCTGTATAGCGAAGGAATACGTCTGTCTCGGTTCTACTGCGGAGCTGTGCGGCGCGTGATCTTCCACAACGAAGTGGCCTGTGTATAGCGAGTGATTTCGAAGGCCCCCGAGCACTTCGTTACAATCGCGTTCGACTGTAATTGATTTCATGAAATCGAGTCCTATACTTGCGGACAACTTTCATGCGGCAGTGAAGGGAATGCTACGAAAATGTCAAGTATACATATAGTCGAAAGTGGCCAGATCTACTATAGTCTACATCTAAAGAAAAGAGAGAGAAATAAAAACGCAATAGCTCTTTCAAAGCCTCGTGCATCGATGAAAGCCGGGGTCGGTGTTCCAGTCAGTATCTTCTCCGTATGCGGTTTATTCGATTGTGATCATTTTTTTTTTCTCTCTCTCTCCTTGATCCCTCTTTTTGTTTTGTTTTGTATGCCGTGCCCCCTTCCTCTTGTGCAGGGCAGCCAATCAGAACAATCCCAGTTTAACCTCCTTGCCTTTCTATAAGCTCTCTCTCTCTCTCTCTCTCTAAAAACTAAGACCAGTCGCACATTATTAATTAACCACTTTCAGGTTAGTAAAGCTTAGCAATGGGAGTGAGCTATTCCTGAAGAGGTACGTATTTCGTCATCTTTGGCGCCAAGTAAGCTTCGAAGGTTCAGCGGTTAGGTTTAATGCTCGTAGAACGGCTGTCGTGTCGGGGTCGTCTGACACTTCAAAGTTGACACGCAGCGAGGCTCCATGGCAGATACATCTGAGAGGAAGAGACGATGACACGGCTTCCAAGGGGCAATGTGGCATGGAGAATGTGGGTCAGCGTGTATACTGCACACTTCTACTTCTCACGAGCAATTTATCTGGAGGGAACACCTCGGTATAACCTGTCGCGTCGTCGTCATATGTATATCGTAAGTCTTCAGGGTTGCGGCGAAAGATAAGAATACCGAGCAAAGTAAAAAAATAGACGGACGCTCCGCTTACTCGTTGGTGGTGGTGGTGAATTGTAGCAACAGGCGGGTTTAGCCTGGCAATTTCGTCACATTTATCTTCTGGTATATACAGCATATGCGCGGTTCGCGCTGCACCTGCTGTTTCCTTTCGATTTGTCGAGCCAAGTTATGAAACGCAGCGCGTGTGATGTAGTCGTCTGTGTAGCGCACCTGTGCTTACATAGGTTGTGTTGGGTGGATGTTTTCGAGTTCCGTAGGTCGGTGTGGAATTCACGGCTCGCAAGGTTGCCATAACCTTTCATGCAGTAGGTGGCATACAATTAATAGGATTGGCTTTAAGAGTAAAATTAAATTATGGAGATTTACGCGCCAAAACCACGATCTGATCGTGACGCACGCCGTAGGGGGGGAGGACTCCGGATTAATTTTTACCACCTGGCTTTATTTAACGTGCAGCTAAATCTAAGTACACGGGTGTTCTTTGCATTTCGCCCTCACCGAAATGTGGCTGGCCGTGTCCGGGATTCCATCCCGCGACCTCGTGCTCGGCAGCGCAACACGAAAGCCATGCTAAGCAACCACGGCGCGTGATTGTCTTTCACGTAGAGCACGTTCTCTAACATCTAATCTAGGTTATGTCGTTTTTCTTTTGTTTTTTGTTTTTTATGGCGCGACGTGACAACCTTGAACTTCTGGAGCTCGCAACTCTGCGCGCAATATCGTGACTGTTATAGTTGCGTCTGTTCGCCGCGCGGGCTTGATGGCTATGGTTTCTTTCTTCTTCTGATAACTAGGTAGCGGGATCGATTTCGTTGCGCAGCTGCCGAATTACGATGTCGGTGGAATACAAAAACGACCATGTACTGAAATTTCCGGGGATTTCCGACGAAAGCTCTGCGATCAATGACGAGTCTTCCACTACAACATCCTTCACGTGCTGCAGTTCGGGGGCGTGGCACCTTCTACAGTATGGCGGGGCTGAAAACAGCACGGCGTCCGGGCCTATTACGTACGTGCCTACCGAGACCCGGGCCCCGACCGTAGCCCTAAGCTCCCAGGCCCGACCCCGGCCCGGTCCGCGGGCCCGTCTCCGGCTTACCCACTGGCCCCGGACAACCTATAGCTATACTATACTCTTAAGCAAATGTACACCCTTTGGGGTGTATATTTGCCACACAACAATAATCGTCACTTATCTTGCTTGCGTTTCCTTCCTTGAGAACGCTACGCTCGTTACTTTCCTGTCGAGAATGCTCTGTCATGCTGATAACGGGCTAGCCGTTCGTGATTTAGAAGTACCGGGCTCGCCGCGTTAAAGAAAGGAAATGCGGACAAGACAGATGACGAATATCGTTGTAGCAAAAGGGTGTAATTTTGTTTAACCCTTTAATTACGAGACATATAAATACCGAGAAAAAATGTTTATTCTTCTATCTTAATATGCAAAACGCATCAAGAGTAAGCATAATGAACAAAAAGAAAAAATATTTCGCAGAAATTTTTCAGCAATAGAGGGATAACCCCAGGCACCAAACTGAAAGTGGGCTTCACCCCACGCCACCTAAGGCTTCATTTTCAATTTGTATAGACAGCCCTCATCATATGTGAACCATAGGTGCACATTTCATTTGCTTTACATCACATGTGTGACACCCCTGCTGCTGCATATGTTGCATCGGCCTGTCTCCTCTGACTTTGTTGTTGTTGTTGTTGTTGTTGTTGTTGTAGCCTGTGACACGTGTCACTCCTACCCACGATGGGGGATTGGCTTTGCTTGCACAAGACAGTGAGTCGCGTGCCAAGCTTCTACTTCTTCGTCCAGTGTTCCTGCTCTAAACCAACAAATGACGCTTGCTGCCTACATGTCATTCAGTGTTGGCCGAAGACAGTTAGCTAGAAACTTCGTGCTCAATACTTAATAGCGGCTAAAAAAAAAATCTTTTTTGGTATGTTGCCTGTAGGCAACACTCGTCAATAAAGGGTTAAGAGTGTAGCGGTTCGCCGGTGCAGCAGGCGCCAATGCATACGCGAAGCGCTGCTGTAACCGCATCATGCCTGGAGAAAAAAAAAAAAAAAAAAAAAACACGCGCGGAAAGGGAAGTGCATAAGGCGAAAGCTTTGCATACTTGCCGCTTCTTTTGCGCAAGGGACGTGCCCGGGAAGACAACCGATATGAACGCGCCCGAAGACTGCGCGCCGGCAAAGCGCTGCAGTGTGTCTGGAGTTCACCGCAACGTTCGCCTAAGCAATACTGGCAGCAGTGCCAACGTGAACCCTATGTTGTACCAACGTTGTGCCATCGTTCTGCCACGTGTAACCAATGCGCCTGCTATATACTACGTAATAACGTAATAGTTCTGTGGAAACCCGCAAGGTGGAGGGAAGTAATTAATTAAGGGAAAATGAGACATCCACCCAATCGCAGTGATTGCTACAAAGGAAACCCATACGGGCTCCTAGAAAGAAAAGCCTCGCAGTTGAAGAAAAGTGGTTGTTTGGTGGATGTCTCAGTTTCTCTTAATTATCTAATAACAATGTTTGCGGGCGCTGCCAAGCGCACGAAGACTGCTCACTGGGTAAACGTTCGCCTGTCCA
Organism: Dermacentor andersoni; assembly: GCF_023375885.2. Taxonomy (NCBI): domain Eukaryota; kingdom Metazoa; phylum Arthropoda; class Arachnida; order Ixodida; family Ixodidae; genus Dermacentor; species Dermacentor andersoni. Next base: position 40,387,546 of record NC_092816.1, read on the forward strand.
CGTTTTCTCTCACGTCTACCCAACTGGCACTTAAAAGAAAATTTAGCTCAGGGGCTCCTATCTAAATATATGCAAAAGGATAATTCGTTTTTTCGGCAATCACTGCACTAGTATTGACGAGGTTTGTTGCATATAAAAGAAAAACTTAAAATCTAGTGACTGTTTGTTTCGAATTTTTGATTTAGGTCGTCAATTTCTTTCATAAATATAGGCGAAAATCGCAATTATTGAGAAAACGAAACTATCAAGTTTACAACTAACTCAGCAATGAAAAATCGTATCACAATTCTGTTAATTGCAGCTGATAGCGCAAAAAAATTGATATTTTACAAGTGAATCTGAAAAAAAAAAAAAAGATCAGCGATATGGAAATGCAGCTTTTGCAGGACCTTTGTAGACAACGTAAAAAGAATTACGTAAGATATAAATTGACATGTCGAATTTGTCTGCTTTGAATGATCTAATGGAGCCGTTTACAGAACCGCGATATCTCTTCTTGATGCAGAACTATTATTTTATGAACTTCGTGCGTCTATTTTTTTCGAACTTGCGAATTCTGTAAAATTCTTTTAACAAAATTCAGGCCCTAAATTGAAATTGCGCTTCCAACAGTTACTGGAATTTACCTTTTTCTCTCAAATGCAAAATTTTTTTTTAACAGAACGACGTTTTCGCGTTTTACATGTATTTGAATAGGCCGCGTTGGAGTTGGGCCCGATATAGGACCGATATAGGACCAACAGTGGAGCCGATATAGGACCAACACAGGGCCCACGTGTCCTATTATTGGTCTTGCAAAAGCGCTGCGAACAGTACAGATGTAAAGAAACAGGGATATACAACTAACCGGCCCCGTGTTTTTGTTGTATATCTGCTATTTTGCTTGCCATATGTTCATAGCGCTATTGCAAGTTCACTGTGAGTTATCCACTTGCAGGGTCAATTTGTACCCGAAAGTTGAGCCTAAATTGGCTCTGCAGTAGGTGCTGCTATGGGATCTTCTGTAGCTGCATTCATTGATCATCGTTACTTTGCTGTAGAGTCACTGACCACACTAAGAAACAAGATACAAATAAAATTGAAAAAAAAAAGAACATACCAGGATTCCAATGAAATTCTTGCGGATGTATTCAACTTTTTCGGTAAGACACATCGTAGATAGATAGATAGCTAAACTTTATTAAAAGAATAATCAGAAAAACCGCTAATGGTCGGGGCCCTTAGTCCAGGGCTCCGCTGGCTCTTTCCATCTTCTCAGCTCTCTTAATCAGCTTGAGCTGGTCGTCGAGGGCCGAGCTGGACATCGTAATCGTTTACGAATGGCAAACACACTCCTGCACAATACGAGGCCACTCGCTAGGGAATTTATAACATATGTGGTAATTATTTGTGCTTGGTCTAATTATTCGGAATAGTTACTGAAAGCACCTTCGGTCTATCCACATTGCACAATATATCGCTGCGAAGCTTCAGCTTCGTGTACTGAAATCGGTTTGTGGATGCATGGCGTGACCGCGACCTTCTTTCGCTAGTTTTCTTTCGACGGCAATGTTTCTCTACCCCGCAGTAGCCTCTCGGACGCGTCATCGGAGTGTGCTGCATGCTTCAGTGTCCTAGTCTATCGCCTGATACTATACTAGTTCACCGCATGCGTTCAAGACTTAGTAATCACTGACCGCACAGCAATCGCTGACCCCCACCCCCCTTTTTTTAGTAGGAAATGTCATAGTTCTTTCAACTCTGCGGTCGATTTTCGAAGAGTGAAATGGATCCGTACGATCAACATTCGAACATCCTAAAATAAATCTAGCGAATGCATTCTAGGCTAGTAGTCTAGCTTACCTATGAGCAAGCCCGAGGAGGCGTCCAACAAAGCGTGTGGGCGAATCGTTGGTTTGGGGATTTTCGGTATACTCCAAGTGGAGTTCAGCGTTGTTTGTGCGGGCGGCTACATGTAAGGGTCACGCAAAGTGGCCAGAAGAGACGCGTGGTTCGACACCAAGACGGCGGCGGAGAGTTATAGCCATCGGGGGTGGGGGAGCCGCGGTTTACGAAGAGCGCGTAAGCGAGTAGACTGTGAGTCGGGGCATCCGCCGGTCGGTTCGCAGAAGCGGTGCCGTGGCTTTGAAGGCGACCCCTCGCCGCTGAACCGCACCGTGGCGAGACATTCCGCAAACGGACCAGATGCCCCAACGGGGCGTGGAAGTGTTTTCTGCGGGGGAGTGTGCCTTGCTTGTTAGTGAGACAAGAGACTCGCTGCACTGCAAAGGGTGTGTGGCGACGGCCTTGACGTATTGGAACTCCGGATAGTGTCACTCTGGAGCCTCGTTGTGTGCACACTGCGCGCACCGCAGTGTGATTGGACGAACGATGGGGCGAGAGGGTTGCTGGGGATGCTTTTAGGTACGTGCAGGGCCGTTGGAGGGGGATTCGGCGGAGATTCGGCTAAGAGAAGGAAGACCAAAATTCTAACTTTTGACGCGTAGTTTGATGTCCGTGTAAATACTTTCCATGCTATCGCTTGCCTATTCTATCCTAATAAACAGTTAACCCCTTTGCAATCAGCGCCACTGGGTTGCCTATTGTAACGTGACTTCGCGACATCCACAACATCTCCAAGTTTCCCTCGCTGACATTGAGGCGAACATCAACTCCATAACTCTTAGATATTTAGCGCGCAGTTTTATGAATCAACCATGGAACACATAATGTAGTTTTCTGTGTGTTTCCTCGTTGCCCTGAAATTCTGTGTTAACAATCGAAGAGATATGCGTAGGCTTACCGCACTGGGCAGCCTTACTCATTCTCTCTCTCTCTCTCTCACTTCTTTGAGCGTCTCGTGTGTGCTACTCGTTTTATTCGCGCCTTGTTCTCGTACTCTTATCTTTTTCAATAAAGTGTATCGTCATCACCATCATCTGTTCCAACGCTTTATTCTTTACTTCCGAAACAGTCGAGCCCACAGAAAGCAGGCTTGCCTCCTTCAGGGGCCGTAAAAAGGAAGCATCAAGGGCCTTCTGCGTTTCCAAAGCGCGCGGTTGGGTCTTGTTTACCATACGTGTCAGGGTCAAGGGGTCACCGCGCGCACCCTTCGCTTCGGCTTCCTTCCCGCACGCGACTCGGAAGGCGTGGCATCCCATTTCGTGCCTCAATGCATCTTCTCGCCTTCTGCGAACGGTTCCCCAAGTTGGCAGCGGTCGCGCGACAAGTGGCCTCCTGCACGAACGAAAACAGCAATTAGTAGAGAGCGACCCTGATACGTCGTCGCGCGATGATCACAAAACGACACCAGAGGAGACAGTACGAGCGATAGTTGCGACATCTATATAGTACGCCACGACGAGTCATATTTCACGTACTATCTTCAGTGGACGGAAGTGTCGTCTGTTGGTTAGGAAGTCGTGCGAAGGCGTTGCACATTTCAGGGTTTAAGAGGAAGCTGTATAGCTAGGGGGTAGCTCCTATAATAAATATGTGGGGACGGATAAGTAGCTTTCCTCGGCAACCACTGCACGAGGTTCGGAATTTTAGCTCGGGTGCTCCTGTCTAAATACATGTAAAAGGAGAGTTCGTTTTCTCGGCAACCACGGCACCAAATTTGACGAGGCTTGTTGCATTTAAAAGAAAAACTTGAATTATAGTGAATGTTGGTCTCGAATTTTTCGTTTAGGTCGTGATTTCTTTTAATTATAAAATGGCGAAAATCGCGAAGTTTCAAATAATAAATTTACCACGTTTACAACTTTGTAACTCAACAATGAAAGATGATATCACAATTCTGTGAACGGCATCTAATAGTAAATTTACGGAGGACAAAATTACATGTCACACATGAATCTCAAAAAATTTTGCAATATGAAAATACAGCTTTAGCAGAACCCTTGTACACAACGTAACGGTTCAACGTAACGTAGAACCGAACTCGCGTATCGGTTCAACAGATGCGTGACCATCAGCATCTCGTCTTACATAACGGGAACATGGCGTCTACGTAACGTAAACACCACATCTATACATAACGCAACATGTTGCCTGCGTTAGTGTTTAACACCGCGTAACGTCAACGCATTTAGCATTGACACGAGCGTCTACACCAAAGAAGCCTCGCGTTCGCCGATTCTCACAGTGCGTGTGATCGGCACAATATTTTAGCCCACAATGCCATAAGGAAAAGAATAACTCAGTTCAGTTGACGATGTTTACAAGGCAAGCTGCCGCTTGCAATCAGGGGCCCAAAATCCTCGCTTTAAAAGGCGTTGCTGTGCGTCCCCTCCGTGTTTGTCGCTGCCACATCTCGGGCATGTGTTCCAAGGGCGACGGGTGGCGAAAGAAGTCATTTTTCTTGATGGATCCTGCGCAGATTAGACGGCCCAGACATACAGCCTCTACATTCCGTCTTCGGTGGATTACCATGCAGTGTTGGCTCTGGGGAGATTTCGTGCGCACTCTCAAAGGGACGTTGGTGCGTGTGTGAAGGGTCCCTATAGTGTTATAAAACGTACAGTGACGTCAGCTGAACTGACGAGGGACCCGCGTAATTCCCATGCCAGTGCGCATCGTTCTCCCGCTCTTCCTGCAGACGTCGCACCCCCCCCCCCCCCCCCCCCCCCTAGACTTTTGGAAATCCATAGGAGTGCTTTGTTGGACACTGTTAAGGTCCGCCATATTGTCAACTTGCGCCATCTTTGCGTTCTTTAGCCAATCAGTGACACCTGACAAAAAGATGGCGAATTTGGCAATATGGCAGTAGTCCACAGTGTCCACATCGAGTTATATATATATATATATATATATATATATATATATATATATATATATATATATATATATGCGAATGTTTTATCAAGTAGACCTTGTCCTTGCATATTACGAGCACTTATCTGTCTGTAGCCGGATGAAAATGAAACGCCGGTTCAGGGAATCAAGCAGTAAGTCTTAGAACAAGCCTTCCTTCTTCGCTGTCCAAAGAGACTTCTGATAAGTTTCGCATGTTGTGGGCCACGGCAGTTTGTGAAGCAACAGCATCCCCGTCAATGGTATTTACGCCCGTTAGTCGTCTAGATATCGAATGGATAACGTAAACGACCGCCCACAGTTTTGTTGTTCAAATGTATTTATTGACATATTTCGCCGCGTCCCGCCCATCGTGTCGTTATAGTCTTGACCGTGCATTTCTGTTGGCCTATTTTGCACAAATACCGTACATCTTCGACGTCGTCGTCTGCCCTCCGGAAGGGAACCAGACGACACTTCCAAGTTGCGGAGTCACGCTGCAGGCAAGGCGCTGGCGAAAGCCGGCGCTGCACTTCTGTTTCTCCCGGACAAGCTTGGAACCCAGGGACCCTTGCGCTTCTGGTAGTTCTCGTTTGCCCTGCACGCTTTTATTGTGACAGATTATTATGTAGCGCGCGTGTGCGCAGTTGCGTGCTCGACAACGAGCGTGACAGTATAGTGCAGAAGAAAAAAAGAAGATAAGAAGAAATGAGGTACAAGCGGGCCAACAAAAGGGCGCGTGGCCGCGAGCCAATGGGAACCGGTTCTTTGACGGATGCATGAGTCGCGGTGATAGATGAGGGCCTCCTATGCACTCACGCGAGGGGACACGCTCCGCGAAGGGACCTTTCCAATTGCGAAAACAAGAAGAAAACACGACCTCCGGGCGTTTTCCGCTACGCGACTGCTTGCGACGTGTTGTCAGAGCTCAGAGGTGTCAAGGCGACAGCGCCCGCAGACTTTCGCGTGTTCCGAATGCGCTGCGTAACTTTTCGCCGCAAGGAGAGAGAGAGAGAGAGAGAGAGAGAGAGGCATGCGTTCATTCACTTCGCTGTCTCATAGCGCTCGTTCACTCTCCTAACTACTACTCGACCATCCGTCATTTAGTCTTGTATTCATTCGCTGTACGACAGTGCTCGCAATGATGTCTTATTAGGGACGCCCCCCGGGGGGAACCTTTTACCTCATTTACAAGGCGGCGCCGAGCGTCGAAGTCGTTACTTTTGCAAATCTCGCAGCACTATATGGCTCGTCATTCGGGCGCACGTCGTACGACGCCTCATTAGGACTCGTGACTGCAGTGAAGGGGTGAAAGGTGATTGTTTTGCTTGGTGTCAGAGAGAGAGAGAGAGAGAGAGAGAGACAGAGAGAGAGAGATAGCGTGTGTGTGTGTATGTGTGTGTACGTGTGTGTGTGTTCATGCTTGCATATCCACGTATTCACGTATACCTTCATATCCACGGAAAGAGGGAGGGGAAAAATAAAAATATACGTACGAGGTGGTATCACAAGGTTTCGAGACTGGCTCTGTTTTGAAGAAAGGAAGTTATTTGTGTGCAAACACTCCCATCTTCAATATAGTCGCCTTGTAAAGCAATGCTGCGCTCCCAGCGCTTCTGTCCATTTGCGAATACGTCCTGAAATGGCTGCTTACCTGAACGAGTGGATCATCCTTCTGCGGTTTGAGCTTGATTTAAGCAGTCGCGTCAGAACGGCGGCCTTTGAGCTTGTTCTTTATTTCAATTCTGGGACGAGAGCGCGAATCTTTACGAACGATCCACGTCGTCCACGTCGAGGGTCATCACTATAGAGACGTAACTTAGGTGTAAGGGTACGACCCTTAGTCGACACAACAGTTCGTCGTCGTGTGGAACATCCCAACGTCTCCACGACCGAGGAAAAAAAAAACAGATTATGTAGCTCGACAAAGTGCATGCTCATCGTGTTTTTTCGGCATTCACGGCGTTGTGCATCGGGAAATCGTTCTGAATGGCCAAGCTACGAATAGCGAGTTTTACTGCCAAGCTTTAGGACGTCTGAAGAAGGCCGTTTAGATCAAGAAACGGGCCAATCTGCGGCGCACGAGAAGCCGGATTCCGCACGACGACAATGTATGCTGTCGCATATCACACGACACATGCGAGTTTTTGGCCAGGCACAACATGGTTTCTACCCTGTACTCGTCAGGTTTAGCGCTCGCTTCTTTCAATATCTTCCCTAAAATGTCTTGTGATGTCGGCATTTTAGAATGCCGACATCACGAGCTATTGCAGCGGAGGCCGTCGAGCGCAACGCTGCAGTTCTTAAGGACGACACAGACTTGGACAAACGGCTGTAGCCTGAACTGATTGATGTTGATAGTCCTACAAGTAGTACTGGGCCGTGCGGTGATAGCATGGGGTGACAGCGACCGACTTTGAGTGTATTTGTGCTCCCCTTCTTTCTCTCTCTCTACTTCCCTGTCAATTTACCTGTCCCTGCTTTCCTCTCTCCCCAGCGTTGGGTATACCAAAAGTGGATCTTCCCCTCTGGTTAACCTCCGTGCCTTCCCCTTTCTTCTGGATTTTTCTCCCCCTAAAATAAAAAACCAAGCTCAAAAGTCGCCATTTTGGCACGATTGATTTGATCAAGCTCGAATCGCAGAAAGGTTCTCGACTCCATCCGGAAAGACGACGTCTAGGATATGCACATTGGCAAAGTGGAAGGAGCGCTGGGAGCGCTGCATTTCTGTGCAAGGAGACTTTTTCAAAGCTGACAGTATGCACGTATATAAATTACATTCTTTAAAACCGAGACAGTTTAGAAACTTTTGATACCACCATGTACATCTGAAGGCTATGAAGGCGAGTTGTTGAAAGCAAGTTGAAATTAAGTTGTTGTTGTTTCCCTAACGCGCTGTCCCTTTCAATTCTTCGTTTTCGCAGCCAAAGCAAACGTACTGCGCGTCTCTGAAGACCCTCTAATCCTACGCGCGCAATAAGCGCATGCCCCCCCCCCCCTCCCCTCGGGATCAGAGGGACAATAAAAACCACAATAAATATGAACGGGAAAACTATATTTGTTGCAGATTAACACGCTAGAATGGAATCCACATATCGCAATTAATCGCTGCCTGAAAAACGAATTGGGTGTTTCGTGTCATATTGCTCACGACTGCATATGTGCAGCCCCTATATACTAAGCGAAGCCGTCAGTGATCGACACAGGTTCTTAACAACAACAACAACAACAACAACAACAACAACAACAACAACAACAACAGCCTCGCAATGGCGATCGGAAGTCTTCGGGCCCAGAATTCTGGGAAGAGAGCAGAGAGGAAGGACCTAGAGAGAAATCCGCCGCCAACGTTACCGTAAACACCATAGGAGTGAAAGAGAGATAGAGAGAGAAAACTTGTGCGATGAACTTCCCGCTGCAAGACAAGTACAACAGCGTCACGACGTGGAGTTTTCGCTGGGTCACACTTCATGGAGTGAAAATGACGGTGATTTACAGGGGTTCGACATCCAAATTAAACACTGGGGCTACGAGAGAACAATGCAGCTGGGAAGAGAGAATCGGTCACTTCTTGTGCGTGTGTGTGGGGGAGAAAGAGAGAGAGAGAGAGTTTTACGGTGATGATGATGATGATCCATTCAACAATGGCACGACCCAATGTGGGGGATAGGCCAAGAATGGGCATCATTATGATAACAGAAATACAAACGAAAATATGAAAGAAACCGACCTAAATCAAATGAAGTAATGCCAGAGCCCTGTAATGCGTAATAGAAGAGTCCGTTAATACCGTTGGTAATAGAGCAGGTAACAGGAAGAAATAAAAAGAACTTAAAAAATTTCATGGCAAAGGGAATGGTTCAGGTAAAGGGAAACTCAGGTTTCGAACTACACTTAATTATTATTATTTTAATTTATGTTTCTGGTATTCGAAATTTGATCAAGAAGAAATAAGTTGCGAAAAGATTGATAGAGAACAATTAAAACAAACAAACGCTAACAAGGTAATCTTTACGTTTCGCAGAGGTAATTTTATATGGTTTGGCAAACGTTCCTACGGCTGTATCCTAACACCGATTTGCTCAAATGAGTGTGTGCAACAGTAGCACAAGAGCTCAGCCCAACACAACTAAGTGTAGAATCTCCAGAAGTATTTTTCGTCGAATGGAAAACTGTAGTAGTAGCAGTCGTTGGGGCAGTTGTTTTTTCTGCACCGTAGTTGGTGGCAACGTATACGAATACAAGGACGCAGTGCACTTGTCCTTCAGCTCTGAAAGAGAGTCGAGCCAGCAGGATCCCGCTCCAGTGATTATGGACTTTACTCTGCTAAGCTAAATGCCAGGCTAATTGGAAGGTCGTTGTTTCAAGCTAAAATATTACTTTTAGCTGAGCACTGAAGCCACGATCGCCCATAATATTTGCCCAGACCTTTAGATTTCATCCTAAATGCAGGAATCTTAAAACCAGTAAGACTACGGAGAAAAACACGGCTGCAAGTAAGGACGCAAAGACGCTTGACGTCACGGAAATAAGCGAACTTGATTGGACAGCGCGTATACGAAAAAAAAATTACGTTTGAGTTGGACAGCTTCGACTCTTCACGAGACAAGACGTAGCCGGCGCCGCGTTCTTTTGCCAACATCTTATTATTTTTTTTTTTTTGTCGTGTGAACAACAACATCAACAACAACAACTCCCGCCGTGGTTGCTCAGTGGCTATGGTGTTGGGCTGCTGAGCACGAGGTCGCGGGATCGAATCCCGGCCACGGCGGCCGCATTTCGATGGGGGCGAAAACACCCGTGTACTTAGATTTAGGTGCACGTTAAAGAACCCCAGGTGGTCGAAATTTCCGGAGCCCTCCACTACGGCGTGCCTCATAATCAGAAAGTGGTTTTGGCACGTAAAACCCCATAATTTTTTTAATAATAATAATAACGAAATGGCTCCGGAAAGAACTTTGACTGCGCGGACTTCTTCGATTGCACCTAAATCCATGTATACAGGCACTTTTCTTTTTCTTCATCCTTTCTTTTCGCATTCCGAGCTCATCGGAATGCGGCCGCCGCCACCGGCATTCGAACCCGCGACCCCGTCAAAAGATGGGCGCATAAAGTCGCGCCCGATGACGGATTTCCTTTCGACGGGGGGCACGGCGTGTCTCGGTTGTCCACGCACGCGGCGCGGCTCGCAAGCAGCCCTCCCAGCCGGGGCACAGTTTCGTATACACACACGCTGTTTGTCGAGACAACGCGCCGTCTTTTATCTCTGGCGCTTATCCGAGGCCTCCTCGTTGAACGGGGGCACGGGGGACTTTGCCAGAAAAGGTGGTATCAAAAAAGAAAAAAAAGAAGGCGGTCGGGGCTGTAATACCTATACACTATGAATGCGGTCGGACGCGCCGTATAACGGCTGCTCCTTCTTGGAAGACCTGCATGTGCACAGCGCAGGGACTTCTTCAACGGCCAGAAAGCAATGCAAAGTATGCTTGTTTCTTTTACAGATGCTACAGCTCTACATTACTCTAGATGACAGCGTTGCATGCGCTGTTGTGGCGAGTTCAGTTGTGTCAGATACTGACTTCCGGAAGATTTTTTTTTTCAGGCATAGCCACAGAGCTCTCTTCAACACCCGTTATAGCTGTGTAGGAACTTGCAGTAACGCGGATGCAATACACGCTTTCCGCGAAGGAGCGAAATATGTGCTACTCTCGTTGTTTAAACATAAGCGCACGCACGCACGCGCAGACGCACGCACACGCAACACACGCGCACGCACACACGCACGCATACACACGAACACACAAACATACACACGCACACACACGCGCACGCACGCACACACACGAACACATAAACATACACACACAGACGCACGCACGCGCACACACGCACACACACACGCACGCGCACACACATACACGCACACACACACGCACGCGCGCACGCACGCACACACACTCACGCACACACACGAACACACAAACATACACGCACACACACGCACACAAACACACACACACACACACGCACACACACGAACACGCAAACATACACACACACACACACACGCACGCGCGCACACACACGCGCACGCACACACACACGCACGCACACACGCACACACACACACACACGCACGCGCACACACGAGCACACAAACATACACGTACACGCACACACACGCACACACGCACACACACGCACGCGCGCACACGAGCACACAAACATACACGCACACACACACACACACACGCACACACACACGCACACATACTCACGCACACACACAAACATACACGCACACACACGCACACACACGAACACACAATGCAAACGCAACAGTGACGGAGCTTTAGAAATAGCAAGGTCGTGTGAGGACGCTTTGCAAATGGGGAATAAATTAGTGGACACTTTGGCTCTGTGTGCAAGTGAATTTGAGCTATGCTCATGTGGGGACAGTTTCGCAGACGCCGCTTGTTCGACGTGCCATAAAGTCCCTCGCGCTTGCGTCCGTTTTCGATTCTTACGCTCCCCAATGAAGGGTAAATGTCATAGAGCTGGCACATTATTCATAAAGAACAGCACATATAGAGCTTCGAAGTAATCAACCCATTCAGCTGAGGTCTTAGATATAAGTATATATGAAAAAAAAAAATTAAAGATATCACAGTTTCGCCCCAAAGGCGAATCAATGAATACAATAGCAATATGCTACTATATTGCACAAGTCCATTTCAGGGAAATAGAGACATATTCCATGGTTTTCTTGGTTGATCCAATTGTTCCGGACGCACTTGAACAGACGCACAGGATCTACAACGTAGAAAAGAGGACGAGCGTTGTCTGCTGGATGGGGATAGACAATGCTCACCTGAGGGCTTGTAGTAAATAAGGACATCATCTTGGGGTCCAGAGCATTGTTGCCTGTTACTACAGCGATAACTTTAAGGCCCATTTTTTCAACATTTCGGATGATGTCTTTAGCATGCTCGTGCAAGATTTCTGCGCTCATTTTGCTCATAGGCAGCACGTGAATGACGTCCTTATTTGTAGAAAGAAGCGACTGTACCATGAACACATGGTGGCGGGTTCTCTAGAATGAACCTGATGATCCTACTATTGTGTCCCCTTTGTAGTCGAAGTATGGTTTTATGTCGATCTCATCAATCATCAGGGTGATGATCTTTTCATGATCTTGCATTGACTTCACTCGTTCTCGGATGTAGGAAGGGTAGTGCGTTTGGTTTTGCTCCAGAAGAGGGTCAACTTTGTAATTTGAGCAAACACGCCGGAGTGTGGAAGGATGGGGCAAAATCATTCTTGATGCAGCTCTTGTAAAGTGATAGGCGTGAGGAGAAATTGAATTCATAATACTTGCGAATACCAATAGTTCTGGGCTATACACACGCTGCTTCGCAAGAAGTTCTATCTGCTCAAACAGAAGTTTCAACAAAGCAGAGTGTTATTTCGGCGTATCACTGTCCTCAATAACGTCTGCAAGAAGTCAACTATATAACTAAGTGCAATACTTTAGTTTCCTTCGACTCTTTCGGCACTCCAGGTATATCATGGAAGTGTTTCTCCATCTCCTCTAGCAACAACGACAGACTGGAGGTGTCACATACTTGAATTGGCACAATGCTGCCCCAAGGAAGCGACAGAAGCTTCACTCCGTTCAGGAAAACGGAAAGTGATAGATCTGGGAGAATTATCAAGGCGCATTTCACATTGTGAAGGATCGTTCTCAATGAGAAGAAACCTAACGCACTGTTCTTCGAGAGAAACAGTCCAAAATGTTGTGCTGCAAATTCCAGACAGCCTAGCTTTCAGTTCCTCGTATGATGAAACTGTTTCTTTTCTGTTCAAGTTCATTATATTCAAGGGAGCTTCTCATAGCCTCCTGCAGAGCAGCGTTTTCCCTTGTTGCTTTTTTTTGGTGTCTGGTTATTAACTGCGTGCTGGCGTTGAGGAAAAGTGTTTTGAACAGCTTGGGAACAGAGAAGGCACAACATCCTTCTTCATCTGCAGTCTATCACGCTTCACCTCTATTGTTATTCCTGTCTGTTCATGTTGATGACACAACGTCATGATGAAGTCATCTGCATGGAAGTGCAGCTCACATACCTGCGTGACAAAATGAAATGATGCAAGGCCATTCGTCGGAACTGTCTATTGCCTAAAACGCTAAGTAAAAAGCATCTTAAGAGTGTGGGCGTTTACATTTGCCACGCAAACAGGGAAAAATTGTAGCACGCAGAAGAAGCGTAATTTATACTAAGGACGATAATCAAGGTATACGCGCTAAAATGTGAGAATGACGTTCGTTCGAGCGTCTGTAAAGATGTTATTATTCGTGTACAGATGTACGCATAGTCTAGTGCTCATCCGCGGAAATAAACGCCTGCTGACCAATCTGTACTTTACTTAAGATGCTCTCACTGCCTACGAATGGTACTTTCCATTCTTGGAGTCACAGCCCATAACAATAGCAACAGCTCGTAACTAAACAAATTCCCTCAATCAAAGCTTCAGTGACTTACCCTCGAATGCGCTGTAGGTGTGAAATCCTTCCGTGGAATGGCTCGCAACCACGCTTTCTTCAGTGCTTCGTCTCTTGGAAAGCAGCAAACGCGCACTTTTGGGCCATTGTCGTAGTTTCCACGGCACCCGGGAACGCAGCACCGGCCCATATTTCACGAAGTTACACTCGCCGCAACAAGGCAGGCATTCAGCGGTGAACTCCGGGTGAACTTCCCATTCCTACGATAGAACACGTGCGCACGCCACAAAAGGAACAGCCACACGGCAAAGATACCGTAGACGTTGCAGAGGTTGTCTTTCTTGTGGCCCTGAATCTATATTTTTTTCTATATTAAGCTTATAACATAGCTGTTTCAATTTTATTATAGTTAATAAGTGCTCCACTTCCACTGGTAAAGCACCAAAACGATCTGTGAGCTCAACAGTAAACTCTTCTATTTCATGTTCAGTTTCTAAAGCTGCCGCTGTCTTATACATACCAAGCCTTAAATATAAATCTGGTATGTAATTTCTCTGGTATCAATAATGACAACCCCAAATTAATCTGAGACACGAAATGGTTAGCCTCTTAAGTAAACACAAATAAACACTGGTCTACAAAGACAGGAGAGAGAGAGAGAGAATAACTTTATTGAACTGGGGAAATGGGGATAAGGGATTAGGAGCTTGATGGGTGGTGCCCCAAGTCCAGGGCTCCACTGGCTTCTGCCGCTAGCCGAACGTGACCAAGAAGAGCCTTCTGCACCTTCGGGTCTGAGCTGGCGAGTTGTGCCTCCCATTGCTCCAGTGTGTTGGTTAGATTATACCTAACTAAGTAGGCATTTAAATTCTGTGGTCTATTTTGGCATCCCCATGCGATGTGGTACAAAGACGGTGGTGAGTCGCTACACCACGGACAGGCACGCCCGTACATCGTTGGGAAAATTTTGCTCAATCTTAACAAATTTGGGTAGACCCCCGTTTGAATCCTGCGGAGATCTATTGCGTCTTCCCCTTGCAAAGATGTGTGGGGGGCGCCGTATTTTTGCCATCGGCCATACCATGCTGAATACGCCGGTTCTCGTCCAAAGACAGGAACTTCTATTGCATTAGAACCGTTGCACGGCGAAGAGGTGGCAGCGACTGACTGACGCCGCTGACGCTGCTAGCGGGTCAACTGAACTAAGTTCACTGCGCGTGCGCTCGTGGCGAACGCGGGAACAGGGACGGCGTCTGCACTGGCGTTTGCGCTGTGTGACGTAGCCGGAGTGTGACGTAGCGCGTGTGGAAAGGAGGGTCGGGAGAGGCCTGAAGAGTATTGAGAGGGTGTTGCTTAATGTCGGTGTTTTGTTTAATGACATTTGTCTGTGGGTTGCAATTTTGTGTTTAGAAAAAGTTTATTTCGACAAGAGACGATACGAACACTGAGTCATAATCACGGCACAATTCCACCGGGACGATAACATGTGAGAAACGAAACGCAGCACGCTTTCAACGTAAGTAATGTCCGAGTCCTCACGCACCAACATATAAACACGTATACCCACGGAAAGCAGTTACACATAAACTAAATGCCACATGTACAAAATGATTTTCAATATATACAGTGTACACAATGGTTATGTACAATGATGTTGTGATAGAACACTTTACACAATTTTGAAGTGATGTGCACGAGATGTGTATATACAGAAATGATCATGTATACGAGAGGACACACACACAGAATTCACGGGCACCTGCATTCTATGTGTATTAAATGATTACTTCTGATGGTCTGGCTACAAGAACTAGGCTGGACGAAAATTCAGCCATACGCGTCCATCAGCCACCGACAGGAAACGACATGACCACTGTCGAAGGAAGTTGTGGCCCAACTTCGTACTGTGCTCGGAGCCAATAGATACGGCAGAGCCACGCGATACCATTTTCTGTGACCTACACAGCTTCTCAGTCTACTGGCGTATATTAGTTTCAAATATTATTTCAATCTTATCATTTCGCAAGAACATCTTATGTGACGCAATGCAGTTGTACACCTACCATAAACCTGTTATCGAACTTACGCTTGGAAAAAAAAAAAAAAAACTTGCGCCGTCTATCGCTAATACAAAATAAAATAAAATAAAGGACAGCCAGGAGGAGGAAGAAGAAGAAGCCGGAGGGAGCGGATGCACATCACGTCGGCTCCGTATTCCAGGAATGGTTTTGTAGCGCAAATCGCCAAAAAAGCCACCCGCTATTGCGCACTAATGGACTCAACTCGTTCCCCAGAACAAGTGTATACCGAAAACCAGGAGGGATTCCCATTTTTCAAGCCTCTACGACAATATTTTGGCCGGACCTCGTGGCGGGAGAGCCGCGAGGCCACGCGCCGGAGCCGGCTTCTTCAACAATCGCCGATCATTTTCTCAATAATGGAAGTCACCGTAGAGGGGCGCAGCATATCCCAGGGAGAAATGGATATAAGCAAGGGATGGAAGGAGGTCAGGAACAGAAGATCAGACCGGCAAACCTACCAACATCGCGAGAGCGCCTTGTCGCCGACGCGGCTCGACAAGCGCAACAATAACCCGTGAAAAGGCAGGCTAGAGCAAATACGCAAGGCAAGTAGAATGCCACATTTGCCACGAGGGGATTACAATATTGTGATCAGACGGCGTGGAGGCCTCAAAATATTCGAGCACGGTATAGTTCACCTCACAGCGGCGGTACAAGATGCGGCAGGCATCCCTCGAGACGAAAGGGAGGAGGACATTGTCTGCCTCAACAATTATCAAAATATCCTGATCTTCAGTACATTGAATCAAGAGTGTGCAAACAAATATCAGGAAGCAGCATGTATCATGATTCAAGACATGTTTTACGAGACCAATGCTTACGAGACAGCGCCTGACATGACGGCCAAAGGAGTCATCAGAGGGATCCCACTCGAGGAGGGCCCAAGCGACATCACAGCAGCGGTGGTTACGAGCAAAAACCTAACAGCGATAGCAGCAAAGAGACTCAGTAATACTACCACAGTGATTGTGCTCTTTGAAGGACACAAAGTGCCCACGTATGTCCGGAACAGGGCAGCGCTACTCCCTTGCTCCCTGTACAGGAAACAAGTGGATTCCTGTCACAAATGCAACAGACTTCGACACAGAGGAGATGTATGTCCCAACCCCGGCAACAAGATTTGTGCGGGATGTGGAACACCAAACTCAGATAAAGACCATAGGTGCCAACCTAAATGTCAGTTATGCGGCGAGGACCATCCGACCGCAGACAAGACGTGCAAAGCCAAATTCAAGAAGCCCTTCGTCGTTAAACGCAGACAATGGCACAGACTGCAACGAGAACGCCAAGGAGAACATGAAGACGCTACCTCAAGAGAAGACAGTGCAGAGTCTCATGGAACGCCTGGCCTCCCAAACGCCAGGGATCGAACGACGCTCCAGATCGAGAACAAGGTCTCCATCCACCATCAGATCCTAATCCCGGTCCGGCTCCAGGACACCGGGGACACGACCCGGATCCAGATCCAGGTGCAGAACTAGGCCATCCTCTTCAGCAAACCAGACAACCACGGTGAGCTGGGCAGACGTGGTCGATGGCGTGCGCCCGAGGGCTGGCGGGGAGAGTTCCATTAATAACGAGATAAAGCAACTAAAACACGAGAACGCGCAGTTGAGGATTTTGATAGCACGCATGAACGATGAAATAAAAATTCTCAAGGAAGGTAAAAACCAAATAAATCAGGTAACTCCCGCTCAACACGCGAGCACGAAAGAGCCATGTGAAATCCCGGACAATAAGATGGACGAAGGGGATGACCCCCCTGCACTCAAATGCAAGGCCAAAGCTAGAAGTGATAAACAAGATAACACAGTGGTAGATAAAGCATTAGCCGATATTCAGAAGACCCTAGTAGAGATACAAAAGTCAAATAAAATACGGGCCGAAATGATGAACCAAATGGCTAAAGCAATAGCAGGAATTATGAGCAGATTAGACATCCTAGAGGCAAACCAGTCACCACATAATGGACTCCCTTCCATTGCATCAGAAGCACCACAGTCCTTACCCACTTCACAACCACCTAATTATGTGAGATCAGCTTCTCTCCAACCTCCCGTCTCCCTCCCATGGTCGCACCCGAACTGAGGCGCGCTAAAAAAGGGTGAAGGATATGGCAATGGAATTGCTGAAGTTACGAAAACAAAAGTTTTGCAGCAGTAATTAAAAGACAAGGATACACCGGACGTCATAATTCTGCAGGAAACACACCGGATCGCAAAGCTAGCAGGACACAGATCTTTCGGCTATGACGAAGGGAAGACCAGGGCATTAACCACTCTGGTAAAAAGAAACATAACGTGCGTGCAACACAACACGGGCATAACGCACATTGACAATATTCTATTGGAACTTATCTCGAAAAAGGAGACAGGACTTAGCTTATTTATTCTCGACATTTATAGCAACCCCACGCTACATAAACACAAATTCAAGAACCTGTTCCAGAAGGCACTCAAACTTGCTGGAGAAAATTCGGTAGTTGTAGGAGGAAACTTTAATGTCCCACACACCACGTGGGGATATTTATATACCAGAGCAAAAGGAAGGGACTTCTGGAACGACTCGCAAAAATTAGGCCTCGCGTTCGTCACGGACCCTGCCACTCCAACCAGAGTAGGCACGGCGCTAAACAGGTACACAACCCCAGACCTAACGTTTACCAAGAATATTGAAAAGGCGACGTGGCACAACACACTGGAAGATTTGGGTAGCGACCATTACATATCGGAGTTACACGTCAGAGAAGGGCCGACTAGACCCAAGGAACGACAGATCAAATTAGTAGGCTGGTAACTATTTCGAAGAATACGAGAGACAACACAGCAACGATCCATCGCAGGCATAGAACAATGGACTAAGGAGCTGAGCGATGACGTCAAAGCTGCCATAAAAATAGCACCACCTGAATCCAACTTGGAGAAATGCCATAGCAGACTTCTCCACATGTGGGAAGCTAAGCAGTCGCTTCCGATTAGACTTAGAGGTCAGAAGCATAACAGAAAGTTAAGAAAGCGCATAGCGCTCCTCAAAAAAAAAAAAAAAAAAGAACGTGCTAAGCAATTGACCAAGCAACAATGGGACGTGATACGTAATTCCATGGACGGGCAATTAAGCACTGTCATCTCCCCGATGCTGTTTAATCTTGCTTTGATGGGACTCCCCGAAAAATTAAATCACATAGAGCCTCTAAATCACACAATCTACGCGGACGATATTGCTATCTGGGCCTGTGATGGCAGCGACGGATCACTAGAACAACGACTCAAGACTGCAATTAACACAGTAGAGGAACACCTCATAGGAACAGGCCTCACATGCTCTGTAGAGAAATCTGAACTTCTCTTGTACCGCCCCACACTTAGGGGCAGGCCTCCCAAAGGATACGACAAAAACGAGTCTCATGAGGAAATCAAGCTACACACTAAGAACGGGCGGAATATCCCAGTAGTCAACCAGCTCAAGGTGCTGGGTCTAGTAATCGAGAACAAAGGCACAAATGGGGAAACCATAAAGAAGTTAGACACAAAGGTAACAAACACCATGAGATTAATCAAACGAATTACTAACAAGCACCAGGGTATGAAGGAAGAAAGTATCATTCGGCTGATACAAGCATTCGTAATCAGTCAGATCACATACATAGGAGCCTTGCCCAATTGGTTTGCAGCTGAAAAGACTAAAATTAACAACCTTATAAAAAAAAGGCCTACAAACTAGCTCTAGGGATTCCCATCAGTACGAGCACGCATCCCTTGCTAAAGTAAGGACTCTACAACGCACTGGACGAACTCATGGAGCACAACAAACATCTCAGACAGAAAGACTAACCAAAACCGAAACGGGACGGCGTATACTTAGAAAACTAGGAATGAATTCAACCGCTGCAGAGCTTGTGGCTATTCGGGAAGCGATTCGCCACATCTGCGGGGAAAGACCTCAAGAGTGGTGCATTTTCACGGACTCAAAACCCGCGCTGCAAATTTTGGGATGCTTCCTGCGCCACACCGCATATCAGGTTCTGGTACTACAGGTCACCGAGCTACTTTCATGCGCTCATGAAAAACACCACCGCATAGTGTTCCAATGGATCCCGGGACACTGTGGGCTCAATGGTAATGAGATGGCCAATGCTGCAGCAAGGCACGCCCTCAGCAATGTCTTGCGAACTGTAGTGCCATTCTCCAGACCGACATCACATGCCTCCTGTCGGAATTAAGGAGGAGTGCGACGACAAGATACTGGGCCCAGCCAGACGCTCGTCACGTCCGCCTTAAAAAGTTGGATCCCGATATGCAATTTCCTGTTCTGCGTGGAATTCCACGCCCTCATACATGCCTGATACACAGACTGCGATTACGCGTCGCATTCACGCTCAAATACTTACACATCATTGGACGGACAGACTCCCCGGACTGTTCAGTGTGTGGCATTGTAGAGACTATAGACCATGTGCTCGTGGTGTGTCCAGAGTATGCGCGCGAAAGACTGACAATGGCAGCTACCTTGAGACATTTACACAATAGACCACTGTAGGAGGATCTCTTGCTAGGCGCATGGCCACAAAGTTGGCATACGATAGAGACAATGCGTGCTCTTTCACGTTTCTTAGGCGACACCGGCCTGGACTCACGCTTGTGATAACAGTTATGCAATGTGGCTTTCACCTCGTTCCTCCCATTATCATTCCCCATTATGACCCTTTTTCTTCCCTTCTTCCCCTTCCCTTACGTAGAGTAGCAGGTCAGATGCTCCATTTTTTGGCCGACCTCTCTACATTTTCCAATCAACTACTTCTGCTAGGAATGAATTACCCCAACCTATACGGGGAAAAGAGAACGATAACGACGGAAATTCGTGACAACCTCCTAGTACCAAATCTACCCAACAACATGCATCCAGGTTACAACGGCGGCAGATGCAAGAGTAGAGCAGAGAAAATGATCCGAAGCTTTGGGTCACACGACAGAGCGACCTTCGTAGATGCGGCTGAATACCCACAGAGAAGTAGCTACATAGCAGTAATCGTAGATCACACCCAAAAACCCCTTACAAGCGTATCAGTTAATACCAAACATTCTGAGACAGCAGAGGAGGTAGCCATTGTACTAGCATTGGTCTCCAAAAATGCTCAGTAGATCATTAGCGATTCTCAAGCGGCCATTAGAAATTATGCAAAAGGTAGGATCTCTCCTGAGGCATGGCACATCATCAGAGTCAATGAAGCAAAATTCTTCAACGCAGAGAAGAGGCATTCCCGCAATCAACCTCAACGAGGTAGCACACCGCGAAGCTCGAGGTCTTACTCGCCGAGCTGAGCAAAGAGTGACTTCCACCCGTCAGGAGAACGCGGAGGAGGAGATCTGGAGAGAAAAAGATACATTAACAAGATTTAGCGATATTACCGAATTCTATCAAAATCGGAGGCGAGTACCACCACTGCCTCGCACTAAACTGAACAGAGCTGAGTTCGTTACTTGAAGGCGATTACAAACAGAAACTTATACGACTCCCGTGCAACTAAAACTTTCTAGCCCGATATATACGAGAGCGATATGTGCAAGATATGCAAGTCTGTTAGAGCCACCCTTCAGCAGATGTTGTGGGCATGTGAAATATATCAAGATAAAATGGCAGTCTCCTCAGAAAATCTACGGGCGCGGTGGTCGGCCGCGCTGCTCAGCTCAGAACTCCAAGACCAACTTTGGGCCGTCCAGCGAGCCATGGAGGCCGCACGGGAGCAGCAGCTGCCAGCTGAAGAAAACCCGGCTAGCTTCGCTCACTGTGTATTCGTGCTCGCACGCGAAGCCGAACGCTCGTCTCGGAGGTCGTCCGATGCCGTTGCCGACAGCGGGAGTTGCTACAAGGCAACAACTGCGACGGCGGTAGGTGCGAACGCGTATAGCAATTAACCGCAGGTGTGACAAGGGTCGCGGCTTTCCTTCACTCCCTCTCGCCAATCACCTGCTTCCTTTTTCCTCCTCTGCCCCGATCAGCTGATAGAAAGAGCTCAGGGCTCTGTCTCGCTATAGTTCTGGGCACTGTAGTGAAAATCCCGAGACTCAAGACAATGTTAACCAGAGGGGCCAGAAAAAAAAAAAAAAAAAAAAAAACGAAGGAACGCAAGCAGCACTGTAGCAACGAAAAGACTTCTCAGCCGCTCGGATTTATCACCGATGATTTTTGGACAGCCGGCTCTATAGAGTCTTCAAGCAAGCGTAGCTATACCAATCTTTCGTTTCCTTTAGTTTTTTTCTTTATCACCCTTTAGTGTCTTATACAAACTCTCCGAGCGCGGCAAAACCGGCATTCTCGGAGTCTCACAAGTGTGTTCTATACGAACCTTGCCTTAGTATTCTTCTTTAGTGCCCTCTTGCGAAGCAACAGCTGCAGCTTTGCAGGCACTGCACGTAACTGTGCAGGTGCGGAGCGCATAATTAACGTCTCTCTGCCTCGGGCACAGCGCCAACGTGTAACTGACGGGGCCGAGGTATAGCGTACACACACACAGCGTGAGGCCCTGGGAGCGGCAATTTCCCTAATCGCTTTCAGCGTAGCAGGCTGCCGCCGAGCGCCGCTTGTGCTTTTGAAACGCGCGTATGCGCACGTCAGTACGCGTCTGTGCGTTTGCGGCACCCGCAGGGGGAACCTTCAGTGAATTTCTGTTCGGTGCAAGTCCACGGCCGTAAGCTACATAGCCTCGCCGTAGTATCGAGGCATCCATTACGACGCTACTTAACTGGACAAGACAGCGCGTGGTACGCGGAAAGAAGGGCGAATGCGAGGTAGCCCCCGCTATTACATGTGGCTTGGAGCGGCCGCAGATGAGATATGACGGTTGTAATGACCTCCATCTTTCTTTCTTTTCTGCCTTTCTTCCCTCTAGGGTGCTGTGATTAGGGGATAATGGAGTCAGAACAGCGAGCAGAATCGAAGAAGCACGAGGACTGTTAATTGTGGAACATAAGTTAGCGCGCTCTGCGCAAGTCAGGGAAGGAGCAAATCGGAGCGAACGCGGATCGTAATTGCATCTCAAGATGGTTATGGTCACGTGGCCAGCGTGACGTGTTTTGGAGAGAGACAGGGAGAGAGAGAGCAAAATTGTTACTGTAGCGACTCCAATATTTGTTCTCTACTGACGGTTATGACCTATCGGTTTACGATGCACGAGGCACCGGAGTCTCCTGGAATCTTCGCTTCTGGTGGTCGATACCTGCGATAGCAGCTTTTTTTTTTTTAATTAGAAGTTGGTACCGACATGATAAAGAGGAGATGTTCTCTTATCTCTCTAGGTCTCTCTCTCTCTCTCTTGGAGGTATGGCATGCCCACCTCGCCCATTGCGTAAGCGGGCATGTATGCGGGAAAATGGTTGATGAACCGCACAGTGCTCACGCATGTCGGAGTTCCAGTCGGAAGCTAAGCTCCCGAAGACTGGAGATGAACGGCAAAAATTACTAGCCCCGTCCTGCTGCAAACTATTTATTTTGCTGCGTGTTTCGCCGCTTGTCGTTACAACGCAATGCATCATCGCTGGTTGACATAGCGCCTTTCTTTAAAAAAAAAAAAAAGTTACCAGGAGAGACTCCGGCTCTACAGTGTCTACGCGCGAGCTGCAATTATATGACAGTGAAGTTTGAACATGAGAATGATGGGCATGCCACGTATTTACCTAACCTTCGGCCTTGTGGCTTCGAAGGGCTTTTTTGAGGACTTTGAACAAAAAGCTTCAGCGTTAAGGAGAGACCGTGTCGCAGAAAGTCTGGCGTCGGCGTCCCGCAGCGGACGTCGCTCCGACAAAACGAACGTCCAAGCGAATTCCGAACCACGCATACGCAACCACTTCTCTACCACCAAAGTTGCCCTTACCTTGTCTTGCATTCTTCACAAAGTTATTCCTCGGAATTTTAAGAACGGCAGCCCACAAACAAATGTAATGGAGGAAAACACTGACAGCGCATGCCCTTTGTGTTAGCTCTTCTCAGACTTAAATATTAAATGTGCGAAACAATAACGGGAGATCGACCCACGCAAGAGGCCGCGTTTCTACCAGAAAGCTCGCCTTCGTGCATAGCGTTCGCAGCCAGTGTTTCCCGGTAAACGTTACCGTTACATAAGCTGCAGTTTCCGGGAAGCATGAAACGCAGTAAGGGGTCTTTGAACGCTATCGCGTTCCACTCTTAAAGGCGAAGCTTAAGCGTCCTCCAAATATTTGCTGGTTGACCAATGAACGGCGTTCCTGGAGGCGTAGTTATGTCGTTTTGCTCTCTGCGCGTATAGCTCTCTTTCTCGAATCTTGCCCCCCCGCCCCCCCCCGCCCACTCCCGCGGCGGAACACGTACCTATGTCTCCTCGGCGCGCGGGGTTCATGAGCATTGCGCACGCATGTGGACACTCGGGCCACTCGCTATCGCACTCGAAGATGCTCAAAGTGTGAGCAAGGCTGTAACAACCTCGAAGACACTTCACTCGAGCGCTCGAGAGCGGCGCGCCTCTGCTAAACTTGATATATATCGCGTTCGTGGGACAGCAAAGTGCTCGCTTCCCTCAAAAAAAAAAAAAAAAGTGCATTGTTGCGGGAGGTAGTACACACAAGGTGCGCTAAGCCACTTAGGCATCCAAACTTTTGGCGCGCGAAATAAGTGTCACTTTCCGGCTGCAGTGCCGTATAGAGCACTGAATTATAATATGTTGTGTGTACGTGTGTATACTTTATGCGTGAGCATATGCGTCATTTCATGTATGGCGCACTCGTCATCTACAGCATAGCATATGCTATAGGTATGTAAGCGTTTTTCTTTTTTTTTTTCTTTGGGAGCGCGGGGGGGGGGGGGGGGGCGAGGAGATGTCAGCAGGGCTTGGGATGGGGTATGTGGTAGCAGCGCCATCTCATCGTGACGTCACCACCGGCAGCTTGTCTTCACGCCGCGAAGGAAGATAGCACGCAGTGAGCGCATCGCACGTTGAACTCCGTGCATGCCCTGTATATACAGGCGTGTTTTGCTTGAAAGTAGAAATAGGCTATACATTGCGCAGCACCGCACTTCTGTAGGGGGCGATATCGTGTGCACCCCGAGTGCTACTAAACGTGCTTCATGGAGTGTGCATGCTTCCAAGAGAGAGAGAGAGAAAGAGAGAGAGAGAGAGAGAGAGAGAGAGAGAGAGAGAGAGAGAGAGCTCCAACTCGGCATACCGCGCCTGTGCTCTTGCGTCAACAAGACACTGCCCACTCCAGCTTATCAGCCTTAATCGTTCCCATGCAGTGAGTGCGCACAACCGATTAATACTGATAACGACCGGATTGGCCAAGCGCTTATATACACTGCGGGTGCCCGTGCGCGCCTCAGGTTTATCGCGCCGATTGTACAGGCCGTACAGAAGCCACGCACCGCGTCGATGTTTATACGGCACTGCTGCGAAAAAAGAAAGATCAAAATGACAATGCACTTATACGGTTGTTTGGAACCACGTTAACCGGCATCACGCGTCTGTGTGCAGACCAGGTGGTGGACTATATGCAAGATATACGTGAGGCTCGATCCCCGTGGCGCTTCAAGTGCGGCTCACAACTATCTGGCATCTCTACCATTCCCCTTGTATTCACGGCCTGCGTGTCGAGTACCGGCGTTCCACCCATGGAAAGCTTTGTCGGGGATGTCGGAGCGTTCGAAATGGAGCTCCTATAGAGCTCCAAGGAAATGAAGGACGGAAGATCATTTTTTTTTTTCCCATTTCGTTCATGTATGGGAGTCCCCGCCGACAGTTTCTAACTTTGGGGCTCCCTGTGTAGTGCTAATTTTGTGTACAATTCTTTGTAAAACTGACGTCGTTGATGAATCAGCTTGGAACTTGAAAACCAGCGATGCAGCCAAGCACGTCGGGAAGCATCTGCACGGCAGAACTGGCCTCGTGAAAGTCATGGGAAAGCGAGAAGAAAACGCTTCCTGTTCTCTGCCAAATGCCAACGTTAATCTATTTCCCCTTAAGATGGGGGTGGCCGGACTCGCCTTTAGGAGATCACATCCACATTTTTTTTTTTTTACCTCCTTGGTAGCTTTCCCCTCACACACGCAGAAAGTTGACCACGAGTACAGAAGCGTGGCAAGGGGATTTCTGGAAGCTAAAATTGCCATTACCTTGACATAGCCAAAAATCGTCGGTGTTGCTCTATCAAGGTGTTGAGCGTGCAAGTTGACCTAACGGACTTTTGCATCATGCGAGGCAGTTTGTGAAAGTTCCATTGCTGCTCTCGATGATTAGACAAACACGAAATGTTTTGTTGGAAACTTACAAACGCTGCCAGAGCAACTGTGGGAATCTTGAACGATGACATGTGGCGTTGACCGATTCAAAGTTGGCTCCATGGATAGTATTGTATGTGTGCGTGCGTTGAATTCATCTTCCCTGTGTCCCTTACTGACCCCTTCAAGAATCTGGCAGACATGTCCTGCTCTATTGCCTCGTTGCTAGGGTAATTTGGAGGGCTGTGCATGCTGGTTTCCGTGACCTTAAACTGAAAAAAAAAGGAAAAGATGATCGCGCGACCTCTTCGGAGAGTGCCGAATTCTGGCGGCAGTTGCCAGAGGGAGCAATGTATTCCAGGGCCACGTCAAGCGCGCAGGCCGGAAACCGAATCTGTCAATGTTCGGATCCACGAACCCACTGTTGTGAAGCCGCTCTTCTCAGAGATGAAAGCGCGGCGAAGTCAAAACAGCGTGCGACCCTTACATCTGCATAACTGAGCTGATCCGGACTGCAACAACGTCACATTCCGAGACACAAGTTTCGAGGAGTGTGATTCACGAATGGGGGAGCACAGTGCACAGGCGAAATGGAGGCAATCGCTGTGCGAGTATATAGCATTCGACCACCAGCTTTATCGGACGATATAAGATAAAATTCACCACACGCTGCCTTTTTTTTTTTGTTTGTTTGCTGCGGCTCTTCACTAAGTCAGTCAGTCAGTCAAGAACTTCAGTGAGGTCCTGAGGAGTTTCAAGCCGTTAGAGATCCCATACGGGGAGCTCCTCGGGCCGAAACCGTAGGCGACGCCCAAGTCGGGACGGGAACGTGGTGACGCTCCGCCAGTTCTTGGGCCCTCTGGACGGCCTTGAGCTGGAGTGTGAGGTCCGGGCTTTTGAGGGCTTCTTCCCATTCGGGCTCACTGGAGAGAGGGCCCTCTGGTAACGCGGTACATTGACTAAGAAGATTATTTTATTTTTTGCATATGCCTGTCTGGCCACCTCTGGTGCAGTCTAATAAACGACGCGGTGCCAGAAATGGTGTATGCTGAGGCATATTTTCGAAGAAACTCGACCACACACATCTCGTGCTTCAAATAATGACACGTGGCAAGTACGCGAATGCTGTCGAACAGTCATAAGGTAGCTTAGTTTGATATTATTGACGTCATCTAGAAATGTCGAACCTGGCGTCATCGATTTTAACGTGACGTCACGGCACAGAGCAATACGTGCTGACTTCGTGTAGCGATAAGACTATGCCTGCTCTGATGGTGTTGCTCAGGAAAAAAAAAAGAATGCAGAATAAAGAAGGATGCTCTTCGTGTTTATTCTGGCTGCGCTCATCTCTGGCAGTGGCAGTGATCACAGGGACAAAGACCGCCACTGTATACTGAAGTGGAGCGTAATCTTTAAATCGTACTTGCCTCAGAGTAGCCTGTATACTTCTCATAAGCGGTTACATTTGACATAGTAGTTCTGCGGAAACCCGCAAGGTGGAGAGAAGTAATGAATAAAGGTAAAATCAGCGGTTACATTGCTTAAAATGTTGCCTTCATTTATAAGCGCACAAAATTTATGAAAAAAAAAAAAGATGCGTACTTCTGTTAAAAGTTGCCTTATTCGGAGTGTATAGACGAGGTTATAGTGAAAGGAGGAGACGCACACATCCGCCCTCGACTGTGTACATAATCGCGCTGCAGATTTTGGTTGTGATTCCGAACCGACAAACCCGCCAACGATGCGTTGGAGACAAAGCTGGGACGCTTTCCTAATTCTCTTGTTATTTTTGCATGTGTCGTCGGTTCCATCCAACGCCATATGCGTCAATACGAGCCTGGGAGGCGTCCGTATCAGTAATAACCCCCCCCCCCAAAAAAAAAAAAAAAGAGAAAGAAAAATAAAGTACAAAGCCGTATAATGCAGTGATCACTTCTATTCATCATTGGCTCTCACGTGCAGTCGCGAGAAACGACCACTCTGGGTGGTGACCGTTCGTAGAAGATGAGAAATGTACCAACTCAAAAGAAGAGTATCCTTACATATATATGTATCTATACGAAAATAATGGCCTCAACGTTCTTTATACGCAGTACGAACATGCTGCTATATTGGTAAATGGAACGTTGTAGCTACCGCCTTGTTTAAATTTTTCGGCCAACTACGAAATAAGAGGCAGTTGATACGAGCAAATGCGTCACGTATATGCACGGGCCGGTCCAGTCGCTCCAGACGTCTGCGTCCGCGAAAGTGGCACGCTATCGGCGAACCTCGCGCCATGCTTCAGCAATCTCGTCTTCACGGTTACACGTCCAACCTCGGTGCTTGCACACCCGCATTTTTCGCCGGTGTAACAACTAAACCGCATTAGCGATTTATCTCGAATCTATATGGCGACGCGCATTTCGGGAGTAATGTATGTGCAATGCATGCAGAAGCGCTGACGCCACTTCTTTTTAAGTTGGCACCGAGGCGCTAACGCTGCAGGTTACGTGAACATCTGTTGTCTTATCAGCGCACTCGCGCGTTCACAAACTTCGAACACGCGCGTATGCTCGTCGGAGTATAACCGTGCCCGATAGTGTTAAGCCACCGAATCGTATTCAGCCTTACGTTTTAAAACTAAGCCGCTTATCTTTTGTTTGGAAAGGCAGTCTTCCATCAAATGTTCTCGAAAGAGGACAAGCTGACGCCCGCGTGATGTCCACTTACGTCACGGTCATGGTTTCAACTTCACTGTTATCGTAATAAGTTATGCCCTCATGATAGGTCCACTTATCTGCTGTCTTTTCAGACTACTTAGGGCGATAATGCCGAGATTCCGCTGGAGACATGAAAACATTTTTCTGGCAAGAAACAGTGATGCTTTTCTTCTTCCTTCCTTCGATTTCTTTCTTTCTTTCTTCCTTTCTTTCCCTGTCTCAATAGACCATAAGAAATTATGGTCGCTTAGCGCAAACAAGGAAGGGCGGAAGTAGACAAACGGAGCGTCTGTCTGTCTGTGTCTGGATTCCTGCCGCTGTATAGCCGGACGTTCATCTGGTTGAACTCCCTTTCTATTCTCTTTCTGTCAATGTTAATCGAACTTTCCTTATTGCCTTCTTTAAGAGTTCACGCGTTAGGATTGGGGCTGAATATAAAAATGCCCGTGCGCTGAGCCTGAAGTGATCGTCAAGGAACCCGGTCGAATTATTACGTAGCCTCCCACTATACCGTCCATAATATATATATATATATATATATATACCATGTATTGCTTCGGAAAATTAGGGTCAGTCAGTGTTCAGTCAGTTCAGTCCAGTGGTCGGTCAGACAATCCAGTGTTCAGTCAGTCAGTCAGTCGCGACATTTATATGGCTCTTATCCGCCTAGTCAGGTGGGAGCTGGAGCAAAAGGACACGGAGTCAGTTCGAAGTGGATACGCGCCCCCCGCCGCGCGCACGCACTCGAACACTGCACGGCCTGTGCGATGGCTACAACAGTTACGCAATCACTTATCTGCCCCCACGCGTCACTGAAGGGGTTTCCGGAGCGCTCTGCCGCGTCTTCGGGCACCGCTTACATTAGCAGTCTCTACCGACCGATGACGGAGTCGTCGACTGAGCTTTCCTCGCTCTCTTATCGCGGCCCGCGTATACCCGCACTGCCTCCGCTGATAAGAAAGCGATTGCCCCGCTTGCTTGTCGTGCTTTACGTGGCTCGCGGAGAGAACGCACGACGCTGTCTGGCGCGCCGTCCTCACCTGCAGCATGCGCGCGTCGGACAACACATTTCATTGCATTTCCACCTTATCGTGCCGCCGCTATAGCGTAGCCTGTAGAGGTTGCACTGCCGAGCGATTTGATCAGGTCGGCTGTCTCGATATCGTTGATAAGTCGTGCCGTCGCAGTCGAAGGACTGAAGTTTCGGCGTCTACGTGAACTCGACGGGAGCGGGCAGAGCCAGAAGTCGAGCTGACCCCGCCCGACCCGACCTCGTTTACACGCATCCTGACAAGCGTGGTGGGCGAGTCAACCAATCCTTTTGCAGGCGGGTCGACCCGATTCGCCTCGACGCTCGTGCGGTCCAACCCATTATTTCCAACCAGAACAATTCCGGTCCAACCAAAATAATTATGTTTATTTCCCATTATCGCCCTTTGTCATTGACACTCCCACTTTCTTTAGCATCGCCGGGACCTGCACCTCAACGGACCGGATTCTAAGAAACGAAGAAAAAACAAAGAATTGGAGGAAAAGGATCATTACAAATTTTTGACCCCGCATTGGTAGTCTTCACATCGAAATAGTGCACACTAAACAGCTCGAGTTTCCGAAGATGCAAATAGATACCGGCCGACAAACACAGTCGACGTATCAAACACAGTCGACATATCAAACACCTGTTTAGAACAGGAAATCGGAATACGTTTAATACAGTTTCTTTTTTCTTTTACGTTCCATAGATTGAGCGTGTGCGCTAACTGTTTATACCTATGAGTGGGGAGAAAAGAGGGTACACGGGGCCGTGAGGTTCGGCAATCCAAGGCCCCCACGATGTTAGTCCACTTATGACAGCTGCGACGCTGTGAGTCGCAGGGGGGTCGCAAGGCCCTGTCAATTGATTCGCCCTGTCGACCTGTGCCGGGAGCCACTTGCGTTGATGCACAAAAGCGCCAATATTTTTGGGAAAAAATTATCAATACTGTCCGGACATTCTCGTCAGTTTAAATTTTTAATGAAATTTAGCCTGCTGCTTGCCCAGTCTCTCGTCAATAAAAGAAAGAGGAGGATAGGAGGAGGAATAAACTTTATTTGTCGTAATGAGCTGACGGTGGAATCGTCCGGGGTTGGCGGCGTCCCTAGTCCAAGATGCCGTGGGCGGCGTCAACCGATTCCTAGCTCTCCCATGCTCACCAGACGATGCCGGTCAGGACTCGGGCTTGTCAGCTGGCCGGTTTGTAGTTTCCGGAACGTCACCGCCTCTTCTCTGGTCAGCTAAGGATTCAGGGGAGGAGAGGTCCTTCTACCCAATCTGTGGTGGTGGCTCAGGATGTTGGCGTATTTTTTCGGGACGCCACCGCGTGGGTTTACCGGGGCTCGTGAACCCGGTGGTATAGCCCGGAGAATGCGATCGGGCAGCGACGTGAGCCGCTAGATTACCCGTCAGGAACGCGACTTTTTTTTTTTTTTTTTGCGTAGCGCGTCATATATCATCCGTCTTTTCCACGTAAAGTGAAATACGTGCTGAAAATATATCGTCTGGCTGATGATGATGATGCCGATGATACTCAACTACGGCACATGCCTATTGAATGCTAACTCAGTTCTTTTGTTTTTGTTTTCCTTTAATGCGAAGCATTTTTCACCGAGGAAACCCCGTTCCTATAGCGTGTGTCTAGGCCTGTATAGCGGCATGCATCTCAGCGTTTTCGTGAATCGATCCGGGCAATGGCGCATCTAAATATATGTGCCACAGGGACCGTTAGGTATGTG
Organism: Dermacentor andersoni; assembly: GCF_023375885.2. Lineage (NCBI taxonomy): Eukaryota > Metazoa > Arthropoda > Arachnida > Ixodida > Ixodidae > Dermacentor > Dermacentor andersoni. The sequence continues at coordinate 40,418,613 of NC_092816.1, forward strand.
CCACTTGGCATGCGTGAAACTAGGACCGTTGGGTATGTGCTACTCAATGTAAACTGTTAGTTCGTTGCTTCGTCTTCCCGCACGTTCGTTCGTTCGTTCGTTCGTTCGTTCGTTCTCCTCCTCCACCTCCTCACATCGTGGATGGGGTCTTACGTCGTCAGTCAACCACTGCATATTCGTGCCCCGCTACCTTGGTCAGTGATTGGTACCGCGGGACCAGCGCAGGAAGAAAGAGAAAAGTAGAAAACAGGGAGGTTAACCAGAATAACGTCCGGTTGGCTACCCTACACCGGGGGAATGGGAAAGGGAGAAACAAAGATCACAGGGAGAGAGAGGAGGGAAGGAAAGAAGGAAATTGCGGCAAGTTCACTGACGCGTGTGGTTTTACAGAAATTACATTAATAGTCACAGATGGTCGCACAGCGCAGAATCACAAAAGGCCCTACCAGCTCGACGCGCGTCGGCGTTTCGTGCTGCAACAATTCCCAGAACGATCTGCAATACATAGATGCCAATTACGGTTGAGTCTGTCAGTTTTAATTTTTTTTTCAAGAGCGGGCAACCGTTTACGGCTGGCCCGTGCCGACAGCGACGAGGATGATCTTAGTGACAGTATTAATGACAATGATGGTGAATGCGATAGCTGTCGGGTCCACCATACAGAACTGTTATTTAATCAAAACGTCGCCATACACAGAGTGCCATAGCAAATCTACAAAGCCGCAATGGGGCAATGTGCGCTAGGTGTCAGAAGAGTGCGTTCTGCGCCCCAGAGCCAGCCATCCGAAGCTTAATACTTTCAAATAAACCATTGCACTCGTTAAGTACCTCGTACAATAACCCAGTCATCCTCGCTTCGCAGCGAGATCTTCCCGTGTCGCTAATGCAGACTCTCTATGCAATTGAGACATATGGACCGGCACGCCAATGTCGCCGAACCGCCTATACGTACGTCACTATACAGTGGCGTAGCTGCTCCTTTCAAATCTCTCTATATGAACCGCGTCTGCCTGCTCCTGCCGCGTCTCCCCGCATCGAGTGTTTGCCTCCGATAAGACACGCCCTTTACGCCTCGTCTGCTTTGCCACATGCACGCAGACACAGGGGAGGGGGGGGGGGGGGGGGGAGAAAACGGAGAGCGTTCGCAGCGAGAGGTCCATTAGGCAGGGAAGCGCATTTCCTGTTATCTCACATGCGTTAAGGCTTGGCTGTAGTGCTGCCTTGTTTACGCATCGCGTAAAACGGCAGCTTGTTTTGAAAGCACCGGATGGGCGGTAGGTTTGATGTGTCTTTCAAAGTACAACTTTTTTTGGCAGGCGTCGTGCGCCTTCCGGAGATATTAAGCGGCTTAATCACGGGAGGAAGTACCAAAGGTCAAGTCTGTCAGACTGACAGATAGACGGACCACGCACACAAACGTTTTGTATAGTAGGCGCCCGTGTGTTTCACCCGCCCCCCTCGGCCCCCTCACCCCTTTTTAATGCGTTCGCATTAGGAGTGTCAAAGTGAAAAGAGAGAGATAGCAAAGAGAGGAGAGGCATGGAAGTCAACCAGACGAGCGTCCGGTTTGCTGCCTAACCCTGGGGGTGAGAGAAATGGCGAATAGAAAGAAAGAAAAGAGAAAGGAAGTGATGACTGTGTGTGCAGTGAAGCTCCGCGACACCAAAGTGGAGTTCCATAGCTGGTGATCTGCGTTAATAACATCTGGGCCGACCAAAGAGCCAGTGGTCGTTGCGCGAATAAGAGGCTGCGGGTGAGCTATGGGGCTTACTCGAGACTTGCAAGCACTGGATTAAGAGCACCCATCACTTTCACTGCACTTCGCGCTGACGGAGTATACAACTTGCTGAAAAGTACACGAAGGGTATTTATGAGGGACTGAAGCATCACAACCACTTACGGGTCTTCGGACATTTTATCGGGAGTCGGCACTGTGGACCATACCGCGGTGTGCAGAATCCTTTGATATGACTGTGGCTCCGGCTGTGGCATCGGCTGTGCTTCGGCTGTGGCACCAGCTGTGGCTTCAACTGTGGCTTCAAGTGTAGCTTCAGCTGTGGCGGGGTCTGTCGCTTTGGTACGGCGGGCCAACCTTCAGTATCGGTGTTAAGCGGCACGACCTTTTAGACTCGACTCCGTCAGGCCTAGGTGGCAGAGGAGGAGGAGTTGTCGGAAAGTAGCGCGCTCTTCACGGAGGCGTTCTTTGAAGTCTGACGGCGTCGGGAGCGTCGCTTTCTAAGGGCCGCAACAGCTTCCCGACGAGACGAACGGTCTCTCACCATCTGCTTCAATACCTCCCTTTCCTTCTTCATTTTGGGCAGCCCTTTGAGGTAGCATCATGGGACCCAATAAAATCGGGGAATTTGGGAACCGTGGCTACAAAGGAATCTGCAACCTGGGGCTTTGCGCAGCGCGAGCGAACTCTCGTGTTCTCGCACACAGCGCTCACGTGTCCCAGCCTCATGCAATTGCGGCATTGGAGGAACCTTCGGATAAATGGTCGCACGGGGTGTCTAAAATGGCCCAATTTGACGTGTGAAGGATGAGATTCGCCCTTGCAAATTACCTTCACACAGCGGGATGCGCCGAGTCGAGACACGTGAGTTATGGCAAAGCCATTCACGGCTGGCTTCACTAGAATAGGCAAGTCAGCGCTGGAGATCCATACGTCCACGTCCACAGTAGTGGTGTCACTGTGCAGAGGAATATACGAGCGGACCTTCATGCCTCCAAGTTCCTTATGTTTGCTCAAATTTCGCAGCGCAGTCTCACGTACAACGTCAATAGCCAAAGCATTTTTTCGTGTGTCGACTCTGACGTACGTTTTTTGATTTGGCGTCACCGCTTCAAGGAGCACCGAGACAGACTCTCTGTTGAGCCGCCTCAGGTTGTCGGTAGCGAGTGCAGTTACAAACAGAATCGTACTGACTGCATGTATTCCGAGTTGGTCCTACAGTCGACGTGGTTGAAGACGGGTAGGCCCTGGTGTTCCTTCGTTTCGCCTTGCGGCTCCTCACAAGCTGAAAGTCGTCATCGAAAAAGTATATATATATATATTGTAGTGGGTAATATGCATGTGGCACTGTGCGGACTGCCACCGCTGCGGCGCGAGACACGAGCGCGGGTTGTTGATGCGAAGCGCTAGGACTCGGGATCTAGAGCTACCTGCGATCCCTCGAACGAGCTACAATAAACCCCATTTCATTTGGTGGAGGTGCGGGGTAACCTCGAAAACTGGAACTCCGAAGCCGGACGCTACCGACTGCTGCCACCATGCCTGACGAAACCACCCAGGAAGATGCACCACAGCCTCCGACGATCATCGTTTCCGGTGCATTGCGCCAGCGTGATCCTGCCATCTTCAGCGGCACCGATGATCATGACGTGGAGGATTGGTTGTCATCTTACGAAAGGGTGAGCCAGCATAACAAGTGGGACGCCATCACGAAGTTGCACAATGTGCTGTTTTACTTAACCGGCGTCGCGAACCTCTGGTTCCGAAACCACGAACACGATTTCACAACGTGGAGCAGATTCAAGACAAGTTTCACAGAAGTGTCCGGGCGCCCCGCTGTGCGCAAGCTTCGCGCAGAACAACGCTTACGGGGGCGCGCGCAACATCACGGTGAAACGTTCACAAGTTACATCGAAGATGTCATTGACCTGTGTAAGCGCGTGAATCCGTCAATGGCGGAACAGGACAAGATAAAACACATTATGAAAGGCATTGATGAGGACGCATTTCAAATGTTGCTAGCGAAGGATCCGCGTACCGTGGCCGAAGTTATCAACTTGTGCCAAAGTTTTGACGTGCTACGGAAACAACGCATCTTAGCTCGGCGCCCACCGCCTACGGAAGATTCGTTAGCAGCATTGGTTATTGGCGACAACCACACAACTTTGCTGACGCAAATAAAAGAATTTGTGCGCGAGGAGGTCGCGCGACAGCTCTCGATTTTGCCGACCACGGAGAAGCCTTCTCAATATTTGGCTCCAGCGATCCGACAGGTAATTCAAGAGCAAGTGACCGAAGCTCTTCCACCTCCGTGTCAGCCGGCTCCTGTGGCCGCGCCTCTGACGTATGCTGAAGCCGCTGCACGGGCGCCTCGTCTGCCGGGATTCTCACCTCCGCCTTCAGCGCCTCTCCAGCCGGTGTTCTCTCATCCGCCCTCGCCTCGCCAGCAGGTCGCTGCCTTTTTCAACGCACAGCAGCAAGGTACAAATCCTTGGCGCACTCCTGACAACCGCCCAATATGCTATGCCTGCGGTACACCGGGACATGTAGCGCGCTTCTGCCGCCGGCGCTTGCCGGCCTTCGTGGGCACCGCGCGACCACCCAGCTCCGGCTTCCGACCTTTCCGTATGCCTTCACGACCACCACCGGAAGTCTACGCTGCTGATGACATACCAGCACCGCAGTCACAGCTCTACAATACTCGTCGCTCGCCTTCGCCTCGTCGGCGCTCACTCTCACCCATGCGTCGTAGGCCCAGTGCCAGTACTACTGAGGCGGAAAACTGATTTCCGCAGTTCCTGAGGCACGAACTGCGTCATCGTCGGAACATCAAAGTCCTCGTTTTTCCCCCGCTAACGTTACTGAAGTGTCTGTTGATGGCATCAAATGTCTTGCGCTCGTCGATACAGGTGCTGCTGTATCTGTGATTAGTGAGAAACTTTGCCGTGAATTACGGAAAGTGACCATGATGCCTTCGGTATTATTGCTTAGAACAGCCAGTGCACAACAAGTTCAGCCAGTCGCTATGTGCACTGCCAGGGTGTTGATTCGAGACATTTTGTATTCGATTGATTTCTTTGTGCTAACTTGTTGCTCCCACGATGTGATTCTCGGTCGGGATTTTCTGTCGCGCCATCACGCCGTCATTGACTGTGCACGTGCTGAGGTTCAGTTCTCCGTTCTGTGCGATTTGCCATCTCACGACTTTCAAGTTCATGATGTTACCAGGATCTGTGTAGCTTCAGATACTGACCTTCCCCCTCACAGCGCGGTATTTGTCCCTCTTTCATGCGCAGCGCTTGCCGAAGCGACGGTCATGTTTTCACCCGCTGCCGTCTTCATTCGCCGCCAACCTATATTGTTGCCTTTCGCCCTTCTCACGGTTCACCATGGTGCTGCAGAAATACTGATTTCAAACCCAAATTCATACACTTTGGCTTTGCACATATATATATATATGTGCAAAGCCAAATATATATATGTGCACATATATGCAAATATATATATGTGCAAAGCCATATATATATATATATATATATATATATATATATATATATATATATATTTATTTATTTATTTATTTATTTATTTCATACATACTGCTAGCCTCCATTTTGAGGCTGTTGCAGGACATGGGAAGATACATTGCATCAAAATAAGAATGACAAACTTATACACTTGTTAGTATTGTGGTTTACAAGTAGACGTAGTTGAGTAATACAACAAAGGGTGTGACCTTCCTGAGTCAGTTTAAAGGTTAATGAACAGAAATACAGAAGCATAAGATAAACAACAAAAAAGTACATCAAAACCAAAAAATGCGGGGTCCGCAGGCGATACTGGTAAATCAAGATGCGCATTCATAGACATATTTTTCCATCATAGGAAGGAAATCGTCAGGTGAGCAAATTATGATATCACTAGGCAATGAATTCCAGTCTCTGATTGTCTGGGGAAAGAAAGAATACCTGAATGTGTCTGTGTGGAACCTGTATTCAATTAAATGTTTATGATGTTTAGTTCTAGTGTTTCGCTGCTCAGTGAAAGATACATATGCACCACTGACGTTTATACATTTACATTTATATATACATATATTGAAAGGGGGTTTATTGCAGCTCGTACGCGGGATCGCAAGTAGCGCTTGATCGCGAGTCCTAGGCGTTCGCATCAGCAGCCCGAGCTCGGGTCTCGCACCGCAGCGGTGACAGTCCGCACAGCGCCACACGCATATTAACGCGACAGCGTTAAGGAGCTCGTGTCGCAGAAAAGCCGGTGTCGTCGGCGTCGGTGTCGGCGTCGGCGTCCGCGGCGTTGGCCGTGAGCGATAAATCCCGGCAGGCACTTCATGAATAAAAAACAACTTGCAATATGGGCTGGGTGAGAATCGAACCAGGGTCTCCGGAGTTTGAGACGGAGACGTTACCACTCAGCCACGAGTTCGATGATTTAAACCGGTGCAAAAGCGCCTCTAGTGAATGCGGTGTTGCCTTAGAAACGAGCCGTAGAAAGTTATACTGCGGTGTATATCGGTAATTATGAACATGTAACTTACAGAAGTCGCAGTTACACGAGTAGCGAAGTGCGTTTCCGCTACATTTCTTCAGCGCTTTCCGCACACGCAGAGCAGCCATCTTGCGGCAAACACAGAAGACCCCCTCCTCTCTATGTACGGCGCTGCCCCGATAGGTGGCGCGCCACGCGCGCATTGGGGTTGTGCGGGGATAGGTGCGAGGCGCGTCGCGTCCCGGACTCCTCTCCCCTGACGACGTTTCTCCTTGCTCCCTCACGGGTTGCAGAATCAAGCGTCCTTCCATTCTTTAGATCACTATCTGTCTATCTCTCTGCCCGTGCCGATCACAACGTTTGGCTGGCGTGCATCGTTCCCCCGGAGCTCCGAGACACCGAGTTCTTGGTTCGTTCCGCTTGCTCAGGCGCACGTTTCGTTGCCGCGCCGAACGCTCCGTTGCTCGACGCTCACCGCGTCCGATGCGGGGCGCCTCGTAAGTGATCGCTGCGCCGTAGCCCATTGTCCTACACCCCTTGGCGGGTCGACGGGAACGCTGTCGCGTTCCACTCTTGAAGGCGAAGCTTAAGCGTCCTCCAATTTTTTACCCACTACAATTGCCCCCGCGGCGAAGAGGAGCCATCCTGGCGACCTAAGGTGATGACACGATAAGGGGGTCGTGGTACGGCTTCAGGCGGCTGACGTGAACCGTCTCGCGGCCACGGCGGCGTTTGTCCGAAGATGGCGTCACCGGTTTGACCACATAATTCACAGGCGATGTACACGCGACGACCCGGTACGGACCCTGATATTTCGGAGCAAGCTTTGGGCTAAGGCCTGGAGATTGGAAGAGCAGCTCGTACGCGGGATCGCAAGTAGCGCTTGTTCGCGAGTCCTAGGCGTTCGCATCAGCAGCCCGAGCTCGGGTCTCGCGCCGCAGCGGTGGCAGTCCGCACAGCGCCACATGCATATTACTCACTACAATATATATATATATGGGGGGTGGGAAGGGGGGGAGGGGTCTGCCCCGGACCATTGTCAGTTGCAATGTGAGCTTCGGAGCAACACTTTGCCATGTGCTGAACGCGGACTAAATCATGGATACGGAACCTCAGAGGGGCAACGCAGTGCTAACGCATTTGTCTCGCATTTACCGCTAAATCGCCAGTGATTTCTTTTCTACTTCTTTCCATCGCCTGCGGTTTACGTTTTCATGCCCGTAATAGTTATAATAGTGGCTTATCTCGTAGCAATCCGTCCCTCATTTAGCAGGCGCTTCCTGTCTGGCGAGTATGCTGATAACGTGCGACAAGCCTTCCCTATCGAGAGATCGCAAAAAGTGGTCTCTGAGAAAGGTTTGCTCTGCCTTCCGTTTCTCCCTTTTGCGAACTCTCCCCAAGCTCCACTTCGCGCCCTCTTCAGATAGTGGCACACATTTGCTTCTTTATCACGGAGTTTGCCAACTGGTCGCACTATGTAAACGCCGCCGACGATAGGGCCTTCGTCTTGCGTGCGCTCTAGTGGCCACCTGAGTGTTGGAGTGTCAGACGCTGGAGTGTTGGACCAACGCCGGCTATACGTGCCGTGCAACGAATGCGCTCTTAAACGTTCTGCGAGAGACCGGCCTCAACGATCTATGTTTTAATTAGCTTTGTACGTTACGTGTTGTGGAGTGTTTTGTGCATGTTGACATGTCTGCGAGGTGTACTGCGCGTATCAATAATTTCATTTGGCGTCGTTCCCATCTCGGTTATCATTAGAGAGCCCCTCCCCTTCTCTCTCTTTTATTGCTCCACCTGGCGCGGCTTAGCTAGAATGCGCAGAGCTTACATGTACCATAGATGGCAACAGTATAGGTGGATAGTGAGTAGCGGTGTGCTAAAATTCTCTAATATTCACGCGCAGCAATATGCTGCAGACGCAGAAGCAATATATACGTGTGGGGATATATGTTGGCTCTCATCTTCACTGAGTATGTCTCGGCAAAGTTTGATTTATATATAAAAAAAAACAGGTTTGGCGTCACATCATGGACAACAAGTTGATGACTCGGTAAAAATTCGCAAAATTAGTTCACGGCCCACTTAGAGAAAGAGAGCTCACGAACAAAGTGATAAGAGCATGGTCGCACGCCTGGCACGCCACCGCGGCTACAAAAACATGAAAAGAAACTAACAAAAAAAAAGAAAGTTCACACAAAGCATATGAACGAGTGATCGAATTTGCAAAGCTCTTCGTTCGTAAGGATTCCTTGCAATTTAAAAGTCGCCTTCTCCAACGTTATGTCCAGCATCAGGATTGGCTGAGGTTTTCTTTCACGGACTTTTCTATAGTGTAAGAGCTTTCTTTGTGTGTGTGTGTGTGTGTGTGTGTGTGCGTGCGTGCGTGCGTGCGTGCGTGCGTGCGTGCGGGCCCAGGACACTGAAAGTTCCTTATTGAGTCTTGATTAAACCTTGCGTCTCGGATAAAATTTAAAAGACCGCATTGCACCTGATGGCACCAGCGCTATACTACTATGTGCTAAAGAAAAAGGTGTCAGCGACCAACCAAATTGGAACTGCGGCACCTTTTTTTTTTTTTTTATTGAAGTGAATGTTAGGAGAGGTTGGCGCCTTTATGTGGTGGCACCGGCTACTCCTTGTCACTTGGCAGACGAAACAAATTTGCGCAAAAAGGGAGATAGCGACACTAAATATAACACTCAGTAGAACACCGGATCAGTAAAAAATATACAGTCCAACAGTACATGAGTCGCAAAGTTCTGTGCATGAGTTCAGTCCACGTACGCATATATGAAGTCCGATGTTTTGAACAGCCAAAACACACAACAACACTTGTAATACACTTCAAGTACAGGACAGAATTATACGTATTGCGTAAAAGTTGCGATCACCACATAAACCAACTATGCACCACGAACAACGTTTATGTAACTCATTTAGCGTATTCGGATCATCCAATGCTTAATATTTTCCCAAAATGTTGGTCTCCTCTAAAAACTTTTTCAGAGCAAGAAGTGCTCTTTTTTGAAGGCCCGCAGTTGGCCATGGGCCAAGTATCTTTTTCAGAGTGAATGGTCTTCTGTCTAATATAAACAAATTAGCTTGCAGTACCGCTCTTTGTGTATCGTATTTCGAGCACTCGAGAAGAAGATGATGCACATCTTCGTCTGGATGTCCACAAGAACACTGCGGACTAGAGACACGTTTTATTCTGTACAAGAAGTGTCTCGTAAATGCAGTACCAAGACGCAGCCGGTGTACTAAAGTTTCAAATTTTCTGTTGTCTCTTAGAGTTTCCGGCATTGTTAAGCTTATATATGGGTCTATTGAGTACAACTCCGAGTTCTTAGTTTGCTGGTCAAACCAGGTAGTTTTGCTGAGACGACAAGAAATCTGTCTCAGGATCAGACGGACTTCACTACGCAATAGGGGAAGATTGGTTGTCTCTGCGTTATTGTGCGCTCGATTCGCAGCTGCGTCCGCTGCAGTATTACCAGGAATATTGCAGTGCCCAGGAATCCACTGAAATGCAATTACGTGGTTCATTGCGCTTGCTTTTGTAAGTTCTTTGAGCGTCTCATACAATATCGAAGTGTTCAAAGAATTTTTCTTATTGCTCTGTAGTAATGTGAGAGCGGCTTGCGAATCGCTAAAGATAACCCATTTTTGCGAATGTTTTTCTAAAGTTATGAAACGCAAAGCACACAGGATTGCAAATAGTTCTGCCATGGTGGAAGATGTCTCCCGGGATAATTTAAATGTTTGCTCTAGCGCTAAGTGTGGAATGACGAATGCTGAAGTCGAGGAATTTTTATGACACGAACCATCTGTATAAACGTGGATGTACTAGGGATATAATGAGTAAATTTGGTAGAGTGCCAGTTGCTGTGCGGCTACTATGAACATGTCTCTCTTAGATATAATCCCGTCAACCGATAACTCTATTTTAGGGTATGTTAACATCCAGGGAGGGTAACTAACATCCACTTTGCATAATTCAAATCTTGGTAATAATGTTTTATGTTCTCGAACAACATCGTGAATTTTGCTTTTGTTTCTTTCGGTGAGCGCGAGGTTTAATGGATGCTTCTCGTGTTGGGTTAAGATGCGATAAATATGTCGGCATGTTTCAACCGTTCGTATGACTGGAAATGGGGGGTGACGAGCTTCAGCAATTACTAAAGAACTCGAGGTAGCCTGCGGAACCCCAAGACACACTCGCAGCCCCCTTGCTAGTAAACGTTGAAGACGTTCCTCAGAAGTTTGCGATAAACCATGGAGAATAGGTGCCGAGTAAGCAATTTTTTGTTTTATGAGTGCGTTATGAACTTGTAGTAGCGAAGAGACTGATCCCCCCCACGTTGTGCCTGCGAGTCGCCGAAGTACGTTTATTACTGCATTGGTCTGTTTTTCAATTGCGCGGATGTGTGAAGCCCATGTAAGTTGGCGGTCAAGAATAACTCCAAGAAATTTATGCTCTTTCACAAACATCAAAGCTTGCCCGTTAAGCCTAAGTTGGAAATTAATCAACTGTCGTCTAGTGAAAGGAAGTACGGCTGTCTTTGCGTATGAAAGACTCATGCCTCTTTCTTTTAAAAAGGTGTCGATGCTATCAAGGCCCTCTTGCAGCGTTGTTTGAATGTCTTGTATATTAGAACCAGAGGCCCATATGCAGATGTCATCTGCGTACAGAGAATACCGTAGACCAGACGGGAGCTTTTGTGGCAAGGCTGCCATGACACAATTGAATAAAAACGGACTAAGAACACTGCCTTGCGGAACGCCCTGCGTGATGCTGTGATAATTACTTCCTCCTTCTATTGTTTCCATAAATATTTTTCTATCTTTCAAGAAGTTTGACACCCATCGCAGCGTTCGACCGTGTAGGCCAAGCTCTAACATACCAGCAAGGACGTGTATGTGACTTACAGTGTCGAATGCTCTTTGAATGTCTAAGAATACTGCTATTGTCACATTTCCGCAGCTTCGTTCATGTTCGACGTATGTGGCAATATCTAATACTGCATCCATTGTACAACGATTTTGTCGAAAACCGGTCATGTGGTCGGAAAACACATGTGTGTGTTCACACCACCATTGCAGTCGACTGTCTATCATCTTCTCCATTAGCTTGGAAAAACAGCTTGTGAGACTGACGGGTCGGTAGGAGTCAAGACAAAGTGGAGTCTTTCCTGGTTTTAGCACTGGAATTACCCGAGCTAATTTCCATGAATCCGGTAGAGTCTCTCTTATCCAGATATCATTAAATATCTCCAAAAGAGTCATTCTTCCTACTGGACCTAGGTTCTTTAACATCACATACGTTACACCATCTGGGCCTGCGGTTGTCTTTGTACGGCATGACGAAAGAGCACTTTTCAATTCATTTAAACTAAACTCACAATCAAGTTGTGGATGTTGTGATATAAAGCACGCACGAAGCTTCTGTTCTGCTAGTGTTGTCGAACTCGCAAATTGTAGGCAAGTAAACGGAATTCCTGGTCTGGATATAAGTTGACAAAATTCGTCAGCAACAGATGTTTCCGGAGTGCTTCGAGCTACGGCAAGGGCTCGAAAGGGATGGCTCTGGGTAACTGGACCACCAAAAGATCGGACAACGGACCATATTCTGGGAACTGGAGTAAACGGAGACAACGACGCGCAGTATTCTCGCCATTTTCTTGTGCCTAATTTTTGTAAGCGTCTGCGCGAAGTTGACTGAACTTTCTGTGCCATCTTGTAGTCGTCCAGCTTTCCACTGCGGCGGTAAGCCCGTTCTGCGCGCCTTCTAATTGCTCTTAGGCATTCATATTCGCCGTCGACTGCAGCGTATTCATTTGGAACAATGACTTGCTTTGTGCAGTTCTTGTAGGACTCATACAATGTATTTGCAAAACTTTGAAAGTTCGGATTTTCACCCAATGAATTACTTAAATGGTGCCGAAAACTTTGCCAATTAGTATACTTTGAGTAGCGGCGGGTCCCTTTACTCCGTATGAGGCGATGTTTGACCAGGATCGGAAAATGATCACTACCGTGCGTTTCTATGTCCGTTGACCATTCAACACCATCAAGAAGGTCTTGGGAGCAGAGCGTAACATCTATACAGCTTGAGTAACGAAACCCCCGCAAGAACGTTGGAGAGCTGTCATTTAACACAATCAGATTACTTTTTTCTGCGGCAGACTCTATAATGCTTCCACGGGAATCATTATATTCACTGCCCCAGATGACGTTATGTGCGTTGAAGTCCCCACAAACCAGCACATGTGAGTTTGCGATACCAAACACATTCACCAAGCTGTCTACTGATATTTTGCTAGAACATTGTAGATAAATACTGATCACTGTGACGCTTGTATTTCTAAAAGATATCTTGCATGCTACGAACTCCGGTATGTTTGAATCGCTCGACTGTATTAAATAGGACGGCAGGTCTTTTCTCACGCATAACATCGCTCTACTACTTCCAGCAATGCGCGATGATTTATATATAACATAGTTCGAAAGACGAAAGTCATCTCGTACGCCTGCTTCCTGTATGCATAAAACAGGAAAGTTATGTTGAGCTAGTAGTTTGCGAAAATCAGCTGACTTATTTCGAAGGCTATTAGCATTCCACTGAAATATGAAAACATTGTTATAACGATTATTCATTGTAAGCCTGCAGTGGAGCTGTTGGTGGTTGTGGAAGCACCAACGATTCCATAGAAAGCAGTGCTTTTACCTCTGGAAGGTTGTTTGCGTGTGGAATGGCACTGAGAATTGCACGCAGAGCTGTGAATAGCACGGGCAGGATCATCTGTGCCACGGGTAAAGACGCGTAATCACCAAACGACGCTGAAGCTCCATGTGTGCTCGAAGCAGGTCGCTGAAGAGCTGACTGAGATGGTCGCTGGGATGACAGATGTGGTTGAGGCGAATGTTGAGGTAGTCGCTCAGATGTTAGGTGAGGCTGCTGTGTCAATGGCACAGGGCGTTGTTTAGAAGGTCGGCTAAGTTCACTCGAAGCCTGGGCAAGATGAGTAGTGTTCTCTGGAGGTGGATCGTGTCGCTCGCTGTCAGAATGTTGTCGACCTGAGTGCTTTAGAGCTGCAGAATAGTTCATATTGACCACTTGCTCTTTCTCTTTGTTGGCAGTTGTAGGCGCGCATCTTACAGCATCAAGGTTGGGTGGGGGCGCATTTCGAGGAGGCAGCCTTCCGTATTTCAACTCATGTCTGCGCAACCTTGAGGCAGCTCTGCTCTGAGGGCACCCGGAGAAGGAAGCTGTATGGTTTCCGCCACAGTTGGCACACTTTGGCTGACACACAGACTTGCACTCTGAATGGTCGTGGTCTTCTGAGCATATCTTGCAGCGACGTGGACTGCGGCATTTCTTCGATAGATGTCCAAATCTCTGGCAGTTGTAGCATCTCAGAGCAGGGCCGTGATATTCTTCTACGGGATGACTCGTGAAACCTAGATGCACTCGTTGCGGCATTGGTTTATCTTCTCTGAAATGGAGAATGACAGATCTCAGAGGGCGTGATTCTACCGCTCCATCTTCTTGGCGATTGTAGCGTGCCTGACGACGGGCAGATGTCACGCCAAAGTCCTTCAGGAAGTCAACCAGTTGTTCTTCTGTATACTCAACTGGCACATGGCGTATCTTGCCGACATTCTTGGTATAAGATGCCGGAATGAATGGCTTGGCTCCCAAACCAGCCACTTCGCTCATCGACAGAAGATGTCTTGCAGATGAGACTGAAGTAACGTTGACAGCAAAACTTCCATCTCTGTTCACGCGGAATGACTGTACTTTTTCCTTTGCCGCGGAGACAATTTCCGACGCAGCGCGGTTCGGATTCACTTGCCAGAAGTTGCGGCCTTCCTGTGAGGGTCGAAAAACAACTGGAATTCCCTCAGGCCGCTTCTTTTTATATGATAACAAGGAGAACGGCGTGTCATCGCAGTCTATGTCTTCATCTTCACTTAGCTCATAGGTAGATGTCTTGTCGTCGTCAACCCGTGGTTTCTTGGCTTCACTTTCGCTTGTCTCAGCCATATTCACTGAAGGTGGCTGGAAGGTAGGGCAGCGTTGAAAACTAGCGTCGCCGGCTTGATGACATTAGGCGCGTGGTGTGGCACTTCCGAGTGCGGCGCCGATTCTGCGGCACTCATGCGCCTAGGAATGCGCTGTCGAACATATGGCTCGTGCCGGTGTTCTTTGCCGCCCACCGCCGTGGCAGGCGTAGATGGGCTGCGGAGCGCAGCAAAACCACGCGATACTGTGCGCGATCTCCAGCACACAGGTATCCCACGGGATGTTCGTTCTCTCTGGACAACAGCGAAGTCTCAACACAGCACTAATTCTTGAAGAAAACAGAAAACAATATCTCCCCGAAGAATCAGCGGCCGCTCGGAGGGACTTCTTCTTCTTCTTCCCCACTGCGGCACCTAGTCGTCCGTATATAAGAAAGTTAGTTGTGTTTGCTTTCGCGCAGAGTGTTCTCGAAGTTCTTGCGACGTAGGCTTAAGGAGAGAAAAGAAAAAGAAAAAAAAAGAAAGAAGGAGACTGGAGGGGTGACCGAAGTTGTTTGCGCAAAGGTCCCAGCCAACGTTGACGTCGACTCGTCTCCGTCGTCCGCTACTTCTTGGCAGCAGTTTCCATCCGTTATGCTAATGTGAAAAAACAAAATATGGGCACGATCTCCGTCTCTGTGGAAGGGTTATCCATGGACACATTGACGATTGATAATACATTCGAGGAGTCGGCAGGGCGCTGCCAACTCTTTCAAGTGCATGGCATATACGCGCCCCTGTACGCGAGAAGGACGAAGAGGACGCTTCGACCTCATTTGAATAGACTTCTTTCACGCCCACGTGTACAGCGTGTAACGACGACGATACAGGTATACGTACGGTCGAGCTCGTTTACAACGATCCGCCGCTTCGTGGCGCAACAAGTGTTTGCGTTAGTGTCGGGCTTGCCGTCAAAACAAACCTTCGGCGGAGCCAAACAAAAAGTTGTATAATAGCCAACGTTAGATATATCTAAATAACGCACGTATACAATTATTATTTCTTTCGTTGGCGGCAGTCTTACAATGCTTATACGGTCTGCCTGCGACCACATGTAACCGACGATCTATACTTCGTTATATCCAACTGTAGATATCCTGATACCGCAAAATTCTTATATATAAGCAGGGGAAGCACTCCGGAGCGATGTTTCAGTTGCGAATAGTTCAGAAAACCAATTGCTAATTAAGTAATTACTAACTTTTTGCTCAAATAACCCTTCAGTTGTGAATAGCTCAGAAGACCATTTGATAATTAAGTAATTACTAAACTAGCTTTTTGCTGAAATAACCTTTCATAGCTTTTTTCTTCTTTTTTAGTGTTTGTTCATGAAGTCCGCGTGGCCAGAAATAAAGACAAACAAAACTACTAATTTACCGTGATGTGGAATCGTGTTTTACGTACAGGGATAAAAAGGGTGAAATGTAGTGGGGAAGGTCATGTAATATACATAGCAGATAACTGGTGGTGTTTTATGGTAAAACCAAAGAAATTAAAAAAGGAAATTGGTGTCGAGGGAAGAAAAACTCGTCCAAAGGCGGCAGCAGAGAATTAACAGCCGGCGTGTCGAGATTAGAACGTCTCGCGGCATAAAATGGAGCCAACCTGACGCAAGACTGGGATAATTGAATATCGGCTTTTTTTTTTAATTATTGGCATGAATAAATAATGAGATGTTCGTGCCGAAATGTGGTGACGGCTACTCCTTTTTCACGTGGGTGACATGCATCACATATTATCGCATAATATCACAAATTTCGAGTAGTTTTAGGTGTCACAAAACTGAAAAAATTGAGACACTACATACTGACTCATGTTAAGGGTAAGAAACATGGCAGACGCAGTACAAATACACATATTGGCATTAGAGATAAATGTGCATAGTAAGATTATCCCTTATAAATATGACAAGCACTGCAATACAATACAGATACATACATATACAAAGAGAACAAAAAAAGTATAGATTATGGTGGAAGGCTACAGCGCAGAAACCGATAGAGACAAAAGAGGCCGGAGACAAGGTCGCGCACGGACACAGATGATAGAAGGTCAAAGTCGTGAGAACACAGGGAAGGCAGTTATTCCACATTTTTCTGGAATCTCACGCTACCTTAAGAAGGTTGACCGGAGTGCAAATTTTGACGTTTTTTCCGCGCCTATAGAAAACTGGTGTCACTCAGTAAGCATACTTGCGCTCTCTTCCAAGAGAAGGTCCGGTGTAAAACTAATCACAGCGCTTCACACGGTGTGCCCAGTGTGTCGTATATGAGGTACCCATCCCATGTGGTAAAGCCTACATCAGGCAAACCGGCCGATGCATTAACGATCGGCTTAGGGAACACCATAACAATGTTAGCAAGACTACTCAAAGTCATCTAGGCGTGCACTGTCGCGACTGTGGGTGCAAACCTGTCTTCGACAAATGCAAGATTGTATCTAGGAGCAAGCCAAGTCTTACTAGAGAAATTATCGAGGCTGTCGCAATTTCACGTGCGCGAAATAAGTGTCAGTTGTCCCTCGATAGCCTTGTGTGAAAAAGAGCTTCAAATGCCAGGGTGCTATAGCGGCATGAGCAGGTTCTGTGCGCATGTGTGATCTTGTTGTCCTTTTGCCAAGTGTTCGCTTTAAAACCAGCTGCGCACCGGCAAAATAAACGTTTTTGTCGAAATTCAGCGCTGTGTCTGTGTACTGAGTGCATCCCTTGTCTCCATCGGTTCCCGGGCTGCATTCTTCCATTTTGTTCAACCAACAAGCCCTACTGGTTACTCTGCCATAGATTATACATATGTACAATGCGCATACGTGCAGTGAATGTTTTCCCCAGGCGAAACTCGGTATTCCCCGCAATATCTGGTGAGCCACAAAAACTCTTCAAGAGCAGTGAACGTGCGTTTTTCATGGCGATTTGTTGGCCACGGTCCCAGCAGCTTCTAACGGCCGGCTCATTGGTCTTCGATCGAATCTCATACGTTCTGACGCCATCCGGTTTCTTCGTTCAATGTATCTGCTGAATTCTAAAAGTAGATGTCGCGCATCTTCATCTGCGCTGTGATGTTTTTCAGCTCGGCCAATACGTTATAAAACCTTCGCTTGTGCAAGTGTGTGTGTGCGTGTGTGTACGCACTACCCAGTCTCAGACGGTGAATAACAGTTTCGAGACGCCTGTTAAGCTCTGTCGGTATATGAAATTCAGTAAGGGGATCATTATTATAAAGATCCGAAGACTTGTACAAGTTCAGTCGAAACGTGTTCTTTATTCCCTTCGTCCTGCGAGTTGACTTAGGCAACGACGACGACGACGACGACGACGACGATGATGATGATGATGATGATGATGATGATGATGATGATGATGATGATGATGATGATGATGATATCATGTTTCGGCAGTCTACGCACATGTTCGCCTCGCGCAGCCCGTGTAGCCCGCCGGGAGGGCGAAGTATTACGGGGGTCTGCATATATCTGCCTGCGCGAAGTTGGTCGTGAAGCTTCACGTGAAGCAGCCGGCTGGAAGCGGCTGAAAGTGGTGGGCTGGATTCCAGCCCACTGGAATCCAGCCCACTACTTTCATGCAGTTCAGCAAAAGCAGCGGATCCGTTGCTTTTTTTTTCTTATTTTACTGGCTACATACCCTCGGTGCCTTTCTTTATTTTTTCGTTATTCAAGCGACACTAGCGAAAGAAGGTTTAGCCACGTTACAAAGACAACGGGTGCTCCTTTCATGTATTACCGAGGGAGATAAATTATGAGTCCTCTATGCCGACTCATTAATTTCCCCCCTAAATTTCTGCTTTATGTTTACTTCCTCGTCCAAGCCGCCCGATTCTTAGTTTCTCCTTCGCAGTATGTTATGCCATTTCATCAAGGAAAAGCAGTCTTCGCGATGCAATGAGCATGGTTTCTTTTATCGCACCAGCTGTGTTCGAATACAATGTATGAACAACGAATATGCCTTTATATAGCCTTATGACCATATAAAAGAAACAAAGCGATTGCCCTCTCACCGCAATCCAACCGACTGAACATCGTGTCGACGCGAAAATGCCGTACAGAGTGTGGTGGTTGGCTTTGCAAACCACGGTGGTGATGCCTGGCCGGCGTATAATGAGCTTCGTTTGCATGCCTCTTCGTGGCGCAGGACCTTTCATGATGGCGTACCTGACCCTTCTCGTGGTGTGCGGCATGCCCATGATCTGCATCGAGATGGCTGCCGGTCGAGTGACGCAGTCCGGGCCCATCGCTGCCATCGCCAAGCTCTGTCCGCTCATGAAAGGTATGCGCACGCTTCCTTCGCCGCCCCATTTCATTCAGCAGCTCCCGCACACTCTGCGGGTAAAATCGTAAAATCTCGCAATAGAAGAAATGGGCATTCAATGCGCCCGTAAGGAGAAGACAAGTCACGTGTGCTTTCGTTTTCAATCAGAACGACTGATTTATTTCAGGTTTACTGGCTCACATGTCGAGTACACGTATCACTGTGTGCTTGTTTATGTTTGTTTGTTTGTTTGTTTCTTTGTTTGTTTGTTTGTTTGTTTGTTTGTTTGTCTGTCTGTTTGTTTGTTTGTTTGTTTGTTTGTTGTGCGCGCGTGTGTGTGTGTTCCTATTCCGAAGCCGCTGTGAAGACGATTTGCTAGGAACAGCACCTATGTAAAACCTTAAACAGCGTGCTAACAAAGCGGTTTTACAGGAGCTCTCCCGCACACCTAGAACAAATTCGTTTAATTATAATTTTCGTAGGATCTCCTATTCGCATTCGTCTGTTGATAGTGTTTGGAATAGCTATTGACAGGCAGTATCATTCGAGGTGACTTTTTTTTTTTATCGGCTGATGGTAATGTAAGCAAGGAAGTACAGGATGCATGTAGTACCGGTGACCACACACTCTATCTATCCACCATCGTGTTAAAATCACAACGGCCTGTTGCTAGTGGTTGGGTCGGTGACAACGGATAAGATAGCACAGTATAGTGTATATAGGAAAATACATGTTGAGCATAGAGATAAAGATTAACGGACTATTTAGATAAAAAGCCTGTACTCGGGCGAGTCGGTGATCCATCATGACCAGTCGGCATACTACAGAAACAAAAGGACTGAAAGTTAACCGCGTGTGCATAATTTCGTCTTTCATACCTTGTGTGTCCTAGGGCTCTATAACGTAAGGCTATTCCAAACATTTCGGTTCAAATTTCTGCAATGAGCCGTGCACGATTGGACAACAAAATTTCGGGCTACCCCCCAACTTTGCCTGTCTGTTACGCGACGTCACAAAAACAGCCATAGCTCCCCATTATGATATGACGTGTACACACAGATTATGCATGATTAAACCGAACAAAAAAATAATTATTTCTGATTCGACGTCTTTTCACCATTAGCCCTTTGCTATTGGTCAAAAGTGCTCAGGCTGCGCCCACTTCGCCTGCCTGTCACGCCACGTCGCAAAACCGCGAAATCTCACCACGTCAAAGTGATGCGTTAATATGCCGAACAAAATTGAGTTCTTTTTGTATAGCCAGAGAATGCCCCGTTCCGCAAGCAATAAAAGATGGCTGCCCGCCGATCGGTCAGGCGCTCGCTACTCGTAGCACCTGCTGGTGAGCATGGATTTATTTCCGTATAATAAACCTTTTTGCGTGGCAGTAAAACGTTATCGGAGCCCTTTCGGCAAGTATATGACCTCGCGCTGCCAACTCTTCTTTGCTGAGGATCTGTTTTAGCGGCATTCTTAACCGTCCGCTGCACGCCGCCGCGATTTTCGACCACTCACCGCAAGCTGAGTAAGGGGAAGCGGACCAATCGCAGACGCTTGCACCGCCCTCTTCATCTGGTTATCTTCTTTCACTGAGCTGGCTCGGCCACATGGAAACCCTCTCCACTTGAGCGTGCTCCTAGCCTGTTTTCCACCAATTAGGTAAGAAAAAGCACTCAGTGTAGGCAATGTTATTCGCTTTGAAAGCGAACAAAGGTGACCACCTATGAACGAGAAGAGCGTTTGATCGAGGTGTTCAGACAACGCTGCGGGTCACTGCCTGATGCTTGCGTCGGCTGATACCTAAGTTTCACGTCAGGAGAGTGGAATTAAAAAAAAAAAAGGATTGGATTAGTTTTACGTTACAGGGGCCCTATAGTGCGCGGGCTGGCTGCGACATTTACACATATTATCATTCAACAACAGCGCGCGGAAAGCGGCACGGAAAGAACTCGCGACGTAGAAGAGGGCCGACACCGCGTTTCGCAACGTGCCGGAACTCGGCTGGGTTTGAATGATAGTCTGGAAGAAACCCAGTGGGACGGGGTTGGGCGCTACGCAGAAAAGCCAGCCAACCGGCCAGCCAACCGGCCAGACTACACCGACGTACGTTCAAGGACCGTCCGTCGCGCTGCTGTCACCATAGGTTGTTTGTAACCGGCGGCGCTTCCTGTATCTACTCCGCATTGACGGACGAGGGGGGACGGCCGGACGGGGCCCTGCTGCTTTCTTTCTTTTTTTTTATTATATACATACATATTTCTTTTCTTTATCTCGTGCCCTGGCTTTCAGTGCAATCGTGGCTCGTTTCCGCCCATAGAGTGGCCTTCGCCTCTCCTATAGAGTCGAGAGTCAATAGAGGCCCAAAGAGATGAATAGGAGCGCCAGCAGAGCGCGGAGGCTATTCGTGAGACGTTGCGCGTAGCCACGAATGTGGCCTCTTTTGTATTATTTTATTTATTTTGAAGGTAAATTGGGGAGAAATGTGCTTAGAAACATCCACTTGAGTGGTGCTGTTGATGCAAATGTACCCGTCCGTCGTACAAAACCAAAACTACGTATACGATGGCGATGGTATTTCTGTGAAGCTGCCATTGACGTCTACATCGCGCGTGCTGACGAAGAACCACCACGCTTACGTGCTTGTAGGCCCCATTTGCAGGGAAACGTCCAGAGATGTGGCCATATATATTTTTTATTGAGGGTAAACGGGAGTGAAAGGAACACGGAGTCAAAGTGACCTCGGGATTTTTTTTTTTTTTTTTACCCAACGAAAATGATCGCTTTATGTGTAACGTGGCGTGCATAACGCACCGAAAGCAGGCTGCAGGAGTGCGCCTTTTCACCCATAAATAATTGCCACTTTCTGTATACCGTTGTCAAAAGAATTAGCTGGCGTCCAGTATCTATCTATCTATCTATCTATCTATCTATCTATCTATCTATCTATCTATCTATCTATCTATCTATCTATCTATCTATCTATCTATCTATGTCGAGTTATGGGTTACACATTTTGTTCCCTATAGGCCCACTATAGTCATGGAAGTTTTCCTGGCCGAGGTCTTAAATTATGCACAGACTCATGACGTCATTCTTCGTTAACTCGACCGTCATGCACAGCGGCACGCGAGTTGTCAGGGGAGGCATTCAGCTTGTCAGAGGAATTTTTGTGGCCAGTCAGCCATTGAACGAAACTATGCCCGCTGGTTTCTTTTTTGGCGTAATAGAACAGGATCCACTTGACAAACAGCTTACGTTGAGGATAGACTACGTCAGGATGTTGCTAATTAGTGTGTTATACGATGAAGCGCCCTTACGGAGAAACAAAGAGAACACCAACTGAATGACCGTGTTAAGAACCGACGTGGTGGGAGCGAGCAATGAACTCATTTTCTTTTGTCTCAATGGAGGTACGTTGGGTGAACAATCGCCGAAAATTGCTTGCGGTACACCTCTACATATTTCGAATGCATGGTGAAGCTGTTTTATGTAGTTTTTGCCAAAAGACGTATCTCTTTCTGATTTGCAAAACGGCAGGTTCGCGTAAGTCTGCGTTTTCCATAAGGAAAAAAAAATACAAAGCATACTTGTAAATTCGCACCTATACGCGACATTTTCGCTGTGAAATACACTTTGACGCCATCGTTGCGGTGCCTAATGATTTGCCTATTTTGCCCGTGATAAAAAATGTTAGAGGTATCGGCTCGTAGCCTGCGCCGGTGCCGGACAAAAAAAATTATAGGATAAGCGGGAACTGAACCGGTGGCGCCGTCTGTCTCCGCAACGGCGGTACAAGGCGCGCAATGAATTTCGCTCGCAGCCCACAATTTCACCCTAACAACGATAGACGGCGCCACCAGTTCCCCCCCCCCCCCCCCCCCCGGCATACTCAACGCTATTTTTTTTTGTATGGCATCGCCGCAGGCGGCACGGTACTCCTGACTTATTCTGCACTAACTATAGGGCAAGTAATGCACTCGAACGTGATATGAAGATGCGTACACCGCGAAATGTCACCTCCGCGCGGCGTGCATTTGAGTGCGAACGATCCGGCCGTTTAGCCAGAATAGTCGTGTGCGCCTGGCGCTGCTGTTCGCGACGACATTCTGTATGATAAGCGTATACGGGCCTCAGCTGGACCCTCTGCATTTTGCTTCCATTCGCCGCAACCACCGCTTCATTACGGCGCGCAGGGAACAAAGCGAGACGTTGTACAAATGCGCGCGAACGTAAATGGCTCGGCTGGCCTTGAGACTTGGCTCTCTCGATACCGACTTCCTTTCACGTGCTGTCCGACGCGGGAGCGCGTCGCGTTTTTTTCGCTGTGGCATGACTGCTACAGATGGCAGAAATTAGTATCTTCGCGTGGCCAAAGCAGGTATTGAGGAAGCCTGCAAACAAGGAGCTATCCGGTCTCTTAATGTTTTCTTATGCATATATATCGTGCGAGTTGTCTTAATGTTTTCTTGGAACATGTAATAGGTAGCCAACTACCACGTCGTTGCTTCGGCGTGCCTTAAAATTTTGTGTCCTGAATTGAGCACAAGGATCCGGCCCCATATCATGGGATATGAATAAAGCGGCACATGCGAAGTCAGAATAATGTTTAATTGATGGCCTGAAGCCTGACGGAGATTTTCTGGACACACTTCCCAATTCGCACATGTAGCCGCGTTCTGCCGCCATGTTTGCGTTTGGAGCCAATCGGAGACGGTGTAGTCGCCCCATGATCCAATCGGCAGAGCCGGCATGGCGGCGCATTCGACAATAATATATGGTGGTAGTTGACAGTGTTCGAAATATATCCCCGGTGAGGTGAAGCTAGATCGAGTTAAGTATTGCTCACTGTATGTTATACTATATCAACAAATCGGGCCCCTCGGTCCTTCTGATCCTTCTCGCCGTGTATAGAAGCTTCACATCTGTAACCGACACCGAATGCAAAATTTAAGCTTGACTTACTTCGTTCAAATTTTGTAGCCCGTCTGTCGCAAGTGTCATTATATTGCGGCCTTTATCATTACGGCGATACTTGGGCAAAAGAAATTGCCAGATAATGGTACACCGTCCAAGCCTAAAATTTCATCCCGCACATGCATACATGTATGTATGTGTGGTATGTATGTGCATATTACATACATATATGCATACATGTATGCATGTAATATTCACATGCGCAAACTTTTAATTTCTTTCCACATAGGTTCTACTAAGTAAACGCAAATTGCAACATGTTCCACATAATGGAACAAGATTAAGAGTATGTATGTATGTATGTATGTATGTATGTATGTATGTATGTATGTATGTATGTATGTATGTATGTATGTATGTATGTATGTATGTATGTATGTATGTATGTATGTATGTATGTACGCGTGTATACGATACGTTGCACTGCAGGCGTGGGCCTGGCGGGCGTCGCGGCCTCGTTCTTCATGACGGCGCTGTACGCGGTGCTGTTCTCGTGGGCCCTGTTCTACTTCTTCAACTCGTTCCACGGCGTGCCACGGTGGGCGAAATGCGCGAATTCCTGGAACACCGGCCGCTGCTCCGAAGACCCCGTCACGCTGGTAAGTTTCACTCTCTCTCGCACTTTGCTCCACGCGTCGGGCAGGTATCGTTTTAGTGGGCTAGTTGGCTCCTGCATCTATGACATTTGCCGCACAAATGCAAGTGGAGGAGGGAGGCTGATAAATATAAACAGACACTAAATACCAACATTACGTCAGCTCGAACGTGTAAAGTATTCGCTGTAAACGTATTCATTTATCGGAAGAAAAAATTGTGGGGTTTTACGTGCCATAACCACGATCTGGTTATGAAGCACGCCGTGGTGTGGGGACTCCGGTTTAATTTTGACCACCTGGGGTTCTTTAGCGTGCACCTTAATCTAAGTATACGGGTGTTCTTTCTTTTTTTCTTGTATTTTGCCGCCATCGATATGCGGCCGCCGTGGTCGGGATTTGATTTCGCGACCTCGTGCTCAGCAGCGCAACACCAAAGCCACTAAGCAACCACGGCGGGTATATTTGCTGGGAACAAAGGTTAGCGATTGCTGGGCATATGAAATTTGAACTTCATTTTTTTTAATTTCGCGCTGAAACCACAGCGCCGATACTTCAAAATGAATTTCAATGTATCTTGTCGTAATTGCGCTAATCCAATTGATTGATTGATTGATTGATTGATTGATTGATTGATTGATTGATTGATTGATTGATTGATTGATTGATTGATTGATTGATTGATTGATTGATTGATTGATTGATTGATTGATCACTATTCCTAAATGCGAATATCACTCGAATATTTTGAGACGTGAACTGCATCCAGGTACACATATAAGTGGAGCAATAGTACAGTAAATTTTCACCCTACCGAGAATAGTGTAGACAAAAAAAAACATTAGGACTTGCGCAGCGGAGCAGGCTACGTCTCCTAGGCAGCCATACTTTAGAAGCTATACAGCGACCATTCATGCTCTCCGAAGAGTCTTCTGCATGCGAAGAAACTACTTGTTCGTTCCTAATGCTCCATTTGTGCCTTTAATAAACAACGCTTCATAAGGTACTGTGTAATGATAAAAACTAGTTTACTTCAAGTATACTGCAATGTGAACATTGTATTGTATTAATTGTGATAACCACTGTTCATTTATTCGAAAGCTGTTCGATTCGATTCACTTCTGGCACTATTAGACTCGTATTCTATTCGGTCTCAAAAATCGATATTCGCACAGCCCTATCATTTTCTATTTTTATTCTTCTTTAAAGTGTACGCTTCCAATGTTCACTTTGTATATGTACATATTCCCTCGGTAACGAGCGAACCCTCAAGGTGAAGACAGACAGACAGACAGACAGACAGACAGACAGACAGACAGACAGACAGACAGACAGACAGACAGACAGACAGACAGACAGACAGACAGACAGACAGACAGACAGACAGACAGACAGACAGACAGACAGACAGACAGACAGACAGACAGACAGACAGACAGACAGACAGACAGACAGACAGACAGACAGACAGACAGACAGACAGACAGACAGACAGACAGACAGACAGACAGACAGACAGACAGACAGACAGACAGACAGACAGACAGACAGACAGACAGACAGACAGACAGACAGACAGACAGACAGACAGACAGACGGACGGACGGACGGACGGACGGACGGACGGACGGACGGACGGACGGACGGACGGACGGACGGACGGACGGACGGACGGACGGACGGACGGACGGACGGACGGACGGACGGACGGACGGACGGACGGACGGACGGACGGACGGACGGACGGACGGACGGACGGACGGACGGACGGACGGACGGACGGACGGACGGACGGACGGACGGACGGACGGACGGACGGACGGACGGACGGACGGACAGACAGACAGACAGACAGACAGACAGACAGACAGACAGACAGACAGACAGACAGACAGACAGACAGATAGATAGATAGATAGATAGATAGATAGATAGATAGATAGATAGATAGTGAGGCTCGTTAGCCTGCTTTCGGGGAAGGGTTGACGGAAGATAAAGGTAAGCACGCACATAACGCGCAGGTGATGAGCCAGTACGGCGGCTTCCGCAACCCGGACGCCCCGCCGCCGCCGCTGACGCTCGAGTTCCCCAACGTGACGAGGCCCGCGTTCAACTGGAGCGCGGTGGTCAACGCCACGACTCCGGGGTTCCGAATCCCGGACCTGGAGCTGGACATGACCCCGCGGCCACGGTCCGCGTCAGCCGAGGACGACAGCTCGTGGGTCTCCTACACGCTCTCCAAGCACACCACCACCGCCCAGGAGTTCTTCGAGTGAGTGTCGTCCCGGTAGAGCCTTTGAAACAGAACCTTTGGAATGCCGCTTCGCCTGAAGTGGGTGCCGCTTTAGCGGCCGCAGACCAGTGCATAATGACGCGTTGTCACTGCGAATTCGTTTTATTGTGAAATCTCCGTTTACACGTTGTACTGAATTTCATACTCATGGTTGAGCCGTCGCCGACGACGCTGGCACTGGCAGTAGTGACGTTGGCGAAATAATTAGACCGCCGAAGCCGCACCGCGAAGAGGCAAACTATGTGTTACGTGCACACCACCGACGACAAAAAACTGCCGCTTCGCCATTATGGACTCTGTATCGACCTCTATGATCCTGTTTGAGGGAAGTTTTAGCGGTGGTTAAATGGGAGCAAAGCCCGTCGTGCTTCGCAGAACCTATAGGCAAAGGCACGTTTTGAGTAACGAGATGGGCAAGTGCCCCCATCGAGAACACCCCGGCGGGGACATATGGGTCGGCAACTTTCGAGAGATACGGTCTCATTACTACTATCCATCGTTTTCATGGTGGCTGAACCAGTATAATAGCAGCTCCCGTAACTACCAACGCTAGAATTCCATGCACTAATATTTGTAGCAATATTTGCTCAGCTCGGCGAGCTGCGCGGTGTGCTACCTAGTTGGGATTGATTGCAGGAATGCCTGAAGTCGTATGCGCTGGGAACCAGAGCAATTGCCTGTCGTTCTTCTCCGCATTGGAGAAGTTTGCTTCGTTGACTCTGATGATGCGCCACGCCTCAGGTTAGATCCTACCCTTAGTATAATTTCTAATGGCCGCCTGAAAATCGTTAATGATGTATTGAGCATTCGTGGAGACCAATGATAGTGCAATGGCTACCTCCTCTGCTGTCTCGGAATGTTTGGTATTAACTGACACGCCTGTAAGGGGCTTTTGGGAGTGATCTATGACTACTGTCGCGTAGTTATTTCTGTGTGGGCATTCAGCCGCGTCTACGAAGGTTGCTCTGTCGTCTAACCCACAGCTTTGGACAATTTTCTCTGCTCTACTCGTGCGTCTGCCCTAGTTGCAACCTGGATGCATGTTCTTGGGTATACTTGGTACTAGGCGTTTGTCACGAATTTCGCTGTCGTCGCAGTTGTCGTCCGGTTACCGCGGCCTCTCTGCACGTGTCTCGGCGTTTGATTCTGCGAGCGCTAACGCCGTAGTGGCGCAGACGTCTAGACCAGCGCCACGGAGTTGCACACGTCGAGTCGTAGCACGTGGACTATGCCATACGGTACGCAAAAGTTTCAATCCGTCAGCCACCGGAGATGAAGGCGGACCGACCGCGAATGGGCCCTGCGAAGGAGCACTGCTATCTGCCGGGGGTCCATACGTGCGAAAGCGGCCGTGTAAACACTTGGTTCGTCGCTTCCGTCACTTCGCGCGGCCTCGAGAGAGATAAATAAAAAGAAACGAGGATGGCGTCTCCCACGAGCCCGTTATCTTTATCAGCGTCAAAACGAAAGCAAAGGCCTGAGCCAAACATTTTTATTTTCCCGCCCCGACATACACTCGTGCGCGCAGCCTAGGGAAGTGGGTAGAAAGCTTTTAACGGCGTCAGCTTTTATGCTTCGCTTTTGTCGCGCTGCGAGGCGAGAGATACCTCGGGAGTCTGGAGAGACTACGACCTCACCTGCGCTGCGCGACGCGGAACAATATTAAAGCGACTCTCCGGCAAGGTCTTTGCCCCTCTTGAGAAACGACATCATCGTCGTGAAATGTGTAGTGCTTAAGTGTATATATATATTTTTTTTCTCTGGTAGGCATTCCATCTCGACGTTTCTTGCGTCGGCGTCTCATTCAAACGTTGGCGAGTAAAACAAACACTCAAGTCAAACAAGATCAAACATTCGCTTCTGTTCAGTTAGAGTGTGACGTTTGGCAAAAAGTGATGAGTGATATTAAGCGGTACAAGGACAATTCTAAGCGTGTGTGTATGTATTTTTTTTTTTTCACACTGCTAGCGCTTCAGAAGAGGTGAAGAGAAACACGTTCGTGCATATAACCTCCGTATAGTATCAATGTACAGTGCAGACGTCATCACGCGACTGCACTTCCACGATAAGGTCGTGGATACAAAAACGCACGCAGGCTTTGTCTGAGGCGGCCTCAAGGTGCACCTCTACTGGCAACTGGAATACAGGAGAGTGGCAGAACGCTCACGACCTGCTCTGTTTTATTTAACGAGCATATCGCGAGAACACTGCGCGTTGCCATTCGATCCGTGTTCACGGCGAGACGAGTAAAGATTGTGCGTAGAGTTTGGGCCACTATAGTTAGCCTGCGCAGCCTGTCTGAGGCCTTGAACCCAGTGACATCAGCGTGTTTATCAACCCCCCCCCCCCCCCGCCTTTTTTTTTCCTTTTCACTGCTGCTGCTGTTAACGTTAGTGTAAAGCATTGCAGAGCTTTACACTACCTTTGTGTACTGGACGCTGCCATCGCTATGAGTGATCGGCACATAGGATATGTGACGACCGTAAGGACGCCAGCGACGCGATGATTTGATGGTGCATATCCTACCGGACGTATATCCTAGGCCCCCAGGAATGAGTATGCGCGAAGCTCACTTTCATGTCAACCAGAGTACATGTCGCTGAGAAGTGCAATATATTTGAGAAACGTACAAAGCATAAACCGAGCTATCAGTCTGGTGGCAAAATTCGTGTGGCTATGGTGCGCTCTTATGTAGGCAATGTCGTCCTTCGCGCTGTACAAGTGCGAAATACTTGGAGCAAAAAAAAAGGTGGGGGGGGGGGGGGGGGGGGAGTCCTCGTGATTCAATACGTTGACTCGTTCTTATAATGACACGGTTGGCCTATCCCACATAGCTTATGTTTAGTTTTTATACATTTACTTCATATTATTCTTTTTTTTTTCGTTACGCGTTGTTGTTGTGGTAAAATATTCACGGTTACCCATTATCGACTAGGCAGGAGGACATTTCCACCCCCTCACCCCAAATTGAACAAACCTCAGGCTACCACACTAAGACTCCTGCAAACCCGTACATATCCCACTCCTCGGTCTCTTCACAGGATAGATCCTGAACACTCACAGTCGTGCCCCAAACGTGGTCATGACTCATGCTCCTTTGACCACATGCTCTGGCTGTGCCCAGCCCTTAACGCCTCTCCACCCATCACGAAAGAACAGTGGCAGGACTCTCTCAAGAGCAGCAATCTCAACATTCAACTCCAGGCTGTCCAGAGGGCCCACGACATTACCGCGGGACTTGATCTCCCGGTTCCATCGTGGGCGGAGCCACCGACTTGATTTTCGGGAGCCTTCGGTTTGGCTCCCCGAGGTCTCAGTCCCTCAGGACTCAAATAAAGTTCTTGTCATGTCATGTCATGCTCGCACAAGAAAATCGTAATATTAAATGAAATTAGGTATCTGGTCTTACTTGCCGTAACCACCATCTTATTACGAGGCACACCGCAGTGCCAGACTTCAGATTAATTTTAACCACCTGGCGTTCCTCTACGTGTACTTAAGTCAAAGTACACGAGCTTGTTTGCATTTCGCTTCCATCTAAATGCAGCAGCCGTAGCCGGGAGCCTAACCCGCGACCTCGTACTTAGCAGCGTATCACCATAGACACTAAGCCACCGCGGCGGGTACGCAAATCTTTCCGCCTTAAAACCGAAATTACGGGAAAGAGGACGATAGCGAGAGAAATTCGTGACAAACTCCTAGTACCAAATATACCCAAGAACATGCATCCAGATTACAACGAGGGCAGACGCACGAGTAGAGCAAAAAGAATGATTCAAAGCTATGGGTCACACGACAGAGCAACCTTCGTAGACGCGGCTGAATACCCACACAGAAATAGGTACGTGGCAGTAGTGGTATATCACACCCAAAAACCCCTTAAAGGCGTGTCAGTTAATACCAAATATTCCGAGACAGCAGAGGAGGTAGCCATTGTACTAGAATTGGTTTCCACGAATGCTCAATACAGCATTAGCGATTCTCAAGTGGCCATTAGAAATTATGTTAAAGGTAGGATTTCTCTTGAGGCGTAACGCATCATCAGAGTCAACGAAGCAAACTTCTCCAATGCAGAGGAGAACGACAGGCCATTTCTCTGGTTCCCAGCGCATACGGCTCCAGGCATTCTCGCAATCAACCCCAATGAGGTAGCACACCGTGAAGCTCGAGATCTTGCTCGCCGAGCTGAGCAAGGAGTGACTTCCATCGCTCAGGAGAACGCGGAGGAGATCTGGAGAGAAAAACACAGATTAACCAGATTTATCCATATTGCCAAATTCTAGGCGAGTATTACCACCGCCTCCCACTAAACTGAACAGAGCTGAGTCCGTTACTTGGAGGCGATTACAAACAGAAACCATCCGAGACCCGTTGAATTCAAGACTTTCTACCCCGAGACATACGAGAGTGATATGTGCAAGCTACGCAAGACTGCCAGAGCCACCACTCAACATATGTTATGTAGATGCAAAATATATCAAGATAAAATCAGTCTCCGGGCGCGGGCGCGGTGGTCTACGGGCGCGGTGGTCGGCCGCGCTGCTCAGCTCAGAACCCCAAGACCAACTTTGGGCCGTCCAGCGAGCCATGGAGGCCGTACGGTAGCGACAGCTCCCAGTGGCCATCTAGGCGGCCCCAGGCGCGGGCCTCCCAATCGCCGGATTCCAAATAAAGTTAGCACTCACTCACTCACTCACTCACTCACTCACTCACTCACTCACTCACTCACTCACTCACTCACTCACTCACTCACTCACTCACTCACTCACTCACTCACTCACTCACTCACTCACTCACTCACTCACTCACTCACTCACTCACTCACTCACTCACTCACTCACTCACCCACCCACCCACCCACCCACCCAAAACCGAAATCACAGGCGTGGGCTTCTCCGCGTCATACACATTGTTGCAGAGAAGGCAGCTCTAAAGGAGAGAGAGCTAACTACATATGTGCAGACACACCTAAAGACGTGCCGACATACGCGTGAACTACATACTTATTTTATTTATTTAATTTCTCAACTGCTGCGTCCGTTGTGGTAGCGGTTACTTTCACGGTTGCACGCACACACAGTAAATATTTCCGCCCGTAAACCAAAACGAATTACAGAAGAACGCTTCTCCGCATCCCGTCTCTTGATGCGGAGAAGACAGCTCTGAAGGAGCTACTACTACTCCCTGCTACATTGTGCAGACGCATCAGAAAAAAAAAAAAAAAAGAACATTTTAGCGCACATAAGACTCGCTGCAATCGTGATCATATCCGAACTGCGCGACTCGTCGACGCAGCCACAAGCTCTTGGAGATGAGCAGCGGCATCGACTCGCCGGGCGAGGTCCGCTGGGAGCTGCTGGCGTCGGTCGGTCTGTGCCTGTGCCTGACGTACGTGTCGCTGCGCAAGGACACCTTCTTCAGCGGCCGCATCAAGTACGTGCTGTCGCTGGCGCCCATGCTGGTGCTGTTCGCCTTCCTGCTTCGCGTCGTGACTCTGGAGGGCGCCACTGAGGGCATCATGTACATGTTCGAGCCAAACATCAAGGCCATCAAGAGCGCCCGGGTGAGTCCTGGAAGACTTGCGTGCACCACGTAAATTTCAGTGTGGATTTCATCCTACGGAATGTCTAACCTATACGGAATGTCTCAGCACATTGTACAGTTGTACTGTACAATGTGCTATACGGAATGTCTATACGGAATGTCTATACGGAATGTCTATACGGAATGTCTAAGCACATTGTACAGTTGTACTGTACGTTGATATTTGCGATTTGGTAGGCGCGTTCGTAAATGCAGGAGTGTGTCAAAACTGACTGGGACCGCGTTTGTCGACTTTTCGAACACCGCCTGTTGTTCCTCCACGCGACAAACTATATACTCGGTGACAACCTGAGAAAATAGTACAAGTTCCGCACCACCGTTTCCCTAAAGAAAGAAAGAAAGAAAGAAAGAAAGGAAGAAAGAAAGAAAGAAACGCAGTACATCTGCCCTCTGTGCCTGCCCACTTCAAAACATCGTTTCAAAGAGACGCCATTGCTGAGAGTAGTTCGTCACAATGCGCCCACTGAAATGCATGCTGCTCTCTGACTTCGAAGGAGCGGTGTCTCTGCTACACGCGGCAAAGGCGCTGCTGATATTTGTAACGCGACAGCGTTAAGGGCCCCGTGTCTCAGAAAATCCTGTGTCGGCGTAGGCGTCGGTACCGGCGTCCGCGGCCGATAAAATCATTCAGGTAAGTTTAGAGGCAGCGAAAGCTGATTTTAATAGTTCCTGGCGATCAACGCGAATGAGAACGTAGCCATCAAGAGTATTCATGCTGATACGAGAGCCATGGGCACTGCCATGTTGGACAACGCTATTTCCTGCGCTTCGATGCGTACGATCTGTCCTGCACCACCTGCGCATGCGTGAGGCGCGTGGGCCCGATCTTTCGCGCGCCTGCACGCGTACATGTGGTTTGGTCTTTACGGTTACATAAGCTGCAGTTGCCCGGAAGCGTGAGATGCTGTCAGGGATATTCGAATGCTGTCGCGTTCCACGCTTAAAGGCGAAGCTTAAGCGCTCTCCACTTTTTTACAGCGGAGCTGTTATGCGCTAGGTTCTGGCGGTTTGTGTGCGTAGGCAAAAAAGATGGCGGCCACACCAGAGCAAAAGGAGCTAAAGCATAAGGCAAAAGCGTATCGCCGGGTATGCCCTAGTTGCGTTTAATCGCGAGGATGAAGTGTCAGAAGGTATTGAGATAAAAAATAATATCGTGATAAAAAAAAGTAATACCGGAATAGACATCGTTCAGTATGGACTGGGGTTTGACGTCGCGGGCTCTATAGGCAATCCACGTAACCTTATCTCAGTTCCCTTCCACCTGTGCAATGGGTAGGCCGCGTGCGGTGAGGACTGCGGAAGAATAGCGCGCCTACGAAGCACACTGTCGTGAACAGAAACGGGAATGTGCGCGACGATGACGTGCGGCACGTAACACGGACGAAGATCGTGCTGCAAACGCCAAGCGTTGGCTGCAACCAGAGGTGCAAACGCCAAGCGTTTGCATCTCTGGTTGGATCAGTCCTACCGACTCCACTCCCATTGTAGCTGGGGTGGATTTCAACACTGACGCGTCTTGGAAAGACAGAAAGTGGTTCGTGGCGTTTCTCTTGGAAAGGTTCGGGATTCAATGTTACACAAACATCATTGTGCCCACGACTCGTCAGTGGTCGTGTATAGACCTCACACTGGCCAAAGCACCTTTACATTGTCGCCACAGAGCCACTGACCGTATAACATAGCGATCATAAAGTGATAGTCACCCTGGTGACCAAATAATAAGTAAAAAAAAAGCGAACAAAAGGAGGTTAAACATAGAAAAAGCATTGAGTAGCAATTTAACAAAACAAAAAGAAAATGTGAGAAAACGAAATTTATTGTGGTACGTGTCTGTTATTTTCAATCAACATATTTATTATCAACATATTTGTCACCATATATGTAGCTCGGCTGGTCATTTACCTTCACAGATTGGAATGACTCTGAATTTTTTCTCCTTGACGCTGGCGTCAATCAAGTCCTCCTGTAAAGCTGATCCCCCTCCCCCTTTTTTCGTTATGTGCGTGTGTATGTGTCTGTGTGTGGAGCTTCTTGTTTAATTTTTTTTGTATTCCCCATTTTTTGTATTTCTTTTGTTTGTATTGTTTCGTTTTTTTTTTTTTTTGTCATTCGCCTTATCTGGAATGGCTCGTGAAGTCATTCTATCTCTTCGCGCGCGCGCGCGCGTTTGTGTGTGTGTGCGTGTGTGTGTGTGTGTGTATGTGCGTGTGTGTGTGTGTGTGTGTGTTTGTGTGTGTGTGTGTGTGTGTGTGTGTGTGTGTGTGTGTGTGTGTGTGTGTGTGTGTGTGTGTGTGTGTGTGTGTGTGTGTGTGTGTGTGTGTGTGTGTGTGTGTGTGTGTGTGTGTGTGTGTGTGTGTGTGTGTGTGTGTGTGTGTGTGTGTGTGTGTGTGTGTGTGTGTGTGTGTGTGTGTGTGTGTGTGTGTGTGTGTGTGTGTGTGTGTGTGTGTGTGTGTGTGTGTGTGTGTGTGTGTGTGTGTGTGTGTGTGTGTGTGTGCGTGCGTGCGTGCGCGCGCGTTTTTGACGAATTCGTGGTTTTTGCACCTTGTAAACTAGTTACCTTGTAAACTAGTTCAGCACTCAAAAGAGCGCTATAGACTAATTTGGTTCAGTTCAAATCAAATCAGCTTTATTTTCCCATAAGGAAATGTATGGTGAAACAGCACGTGAAACAACAAGGTAATCTTTCTCCGTTTCTCTGTCAGAATGCCATTGTTTGCTGACTAAGTATCGCTTGGCCACCTCGCAAACCAGGCAGAGATGTGAACACATAATTCAACTACGCAAATTCATTACTAACTTTCTTTTTTTCTTGATTTTTTTTTTGCCATCTGCGCAGCTATGGATATTCGCCCTGGCACAAACCATTCACTCACTGGGTCTGACG
This sequence comes from Dermacentor andersoni, assembly GCF_023375885.2. Taxonomy (NCBI): domain Eukaryota; kingdom Metazoa; phylum Arthropoda; class Arachnida; order Ixodida; family Ixodidae; genus Dermacentor; species Dermacentor andersoni. Next base: position 40,453,530 of record NC_092816.1, read on the forward strand.
CTTGGCTCCAATTACGTCGTGAGTTCAAAGAACAAGCGCCAGATCAGTCTCATGAGGTAAGAACAGCACTCCCTGCTTCTCTCTCTTTCAAGTAAATGTACAGTGAGTGGCATGTTTTTTTTTTTTTTCAACATGTTTGAAATGTGATTTTCGCGCTTACCGCTCCTTTCTGTTCACCGAAATTTCGCTGACTGAATTTATTCTTTGGTTCGCAGTGTTCGATAAAACATTTGGCATCTTTGTTTTCGTGGCTCGGCCATAAAGAGAGGAGACATTTTGTATGCGCACCTCGCCAATCGAGAAGGGAGCTGCTGCGGACAGGCTGACTAGTTCCGCCGGTTTCATAGCAACTAACCGTTTTGCCAAACAAGGCGAACAAAATTCTGTTTTATCGAACGACGCGGAATATGTCAATTTCTTTTTCTTTTTTTTTCACTTCATTTATGATAAGTTATACTGTAAAAATCGGTGGAGATTAACGTAAAGGCGGAATAACAATGCAGCAGCAGAGAGATGAGATATCTTTAACTTGTGTGTTCTTTTGGCAGCTTTTCCCTTTTTATATTTTGTTTCCTTTTTTTGCTATTTTTTTTCGAAGTGATTGATATTTCAGCCGTATAAGTGGCCGCATTGACATTCCAGCCAACTCGCGGATAAGTAGGTTGGCTACTCACCTACATAGCGGTGTATACGTTTTCCGAAGCACTTTTATTTTAAAGAACTGCGACAACCAGTCATGTCGTAAGAAACTCGGTGTGTCCGTAACCAATGTGCTTACCGATAATCACGCTCATTTAGCCATTCCTAAGAATCTGTCATGGGCAGGTTGGTAGAGATAAAGAAATAAGATTTCGAATACAGAGTTTCAGACTCTCGAGATGTGAATTGCAAATACTAAAGAACGTGCGATAATTCTAATTGAGGTAACTGAGTGCCATAGATGCCATTTAATTGACGCCGCGTTGATTTCGGAACTTTCTTTTCCTGTACACGTGTGGTACAAGCGTTTGTGAAATGCAGCTCGTTTGACGTAAACAAACAGACATACTTCAAGAGCGACAAACTAGTAGTGATGTTCCCGTAGTGAAATTTCCGAATCAAATACGAATATACGAAGACCATGGCCTTTGGGCACCGAATCAAGTGTTTTCCTGACTCTCAAAAAGAATATATGACCTGTGTATAGCCTGTGTATACCACAAGCTTGCGCTGGCCTTTATCCGTGACTACGAGACTCCATAATCGTAAAAAAAGCCACCGTAAATGGTCATAATCGAATATTCGCAGAGAACGAATACTAACTACGCGGATCAAATGCTTCGTCTCTAACAGTTAAAAGTGTTTGTTTCGTATTCGATTTTGTATTTTTCGATATTCGCGCACCTTCGAAACTTCCGAATAACAAATCGAATATTGTCCTGTTTGATTCGCTTCACGAATCGAGTGGTCACATTAGCAAAAGCGAGTACCTTTATGACTACTTCGCATTGTCAACTGTGCAACTGCCAGTTGCACACGAGCGAACATAAAACTGAAGCACGGATGCGATAAATTCAGCCCCGCCATAAGCGGACATAAAAAACGAAGAGTTACGTAGTAGAGCACGACGCGCCGCTTAGGGAGCCGTACTTTCGCGGCTCAACCGCGACCATTCGAGCTCAAGTTTTGCTCAATCGCGACATTCTGTCAGTGGCTATTGTTCCCTATACTACTTTTGATGCTGCACCCGAGCGTTATGTGTGGATGAAATCGGAATGCACTTGGTTACAACATTATTTGATACGATGGTCGCACCATCTGTTACGAACATTCGAATCAGAGGAATCGTGAATTTCTCTCTCTCTCTCTCTCTACCATGCACTGGTTCAACTCAATGCGCATTTACTATTCGTAGTCTCGAAGCTATATACACAGATGCTAATTGGCTCACAAAATGTCGTTGTAAAGCTACCGTCTGATAATGCACGACCTCGTATGCTTTGAAGAGTGCTAATTGTGTTAACTGCTTATTTGTTTCTAATGCGCCATCTGTACTTTCGATGCGACGTGTTTCATAATGTGCGCTGAAACGACAGAAATTTGCTAATGCTGCCACTATACTATGGGGTGCGAACACTGTTTTGTATTAATGGCAAAAAAGGATGTTCGGCGTTCGAAACTCATTCGATTCGATGCTGACAGCACTCGATTCGCACTCGATTCGGCCCTAGATGTTCGCGCGGCCCGAGTAGTGTTGTTTGCGGTGTGCCGAGCGTTTATTCCCAGTGGGTGCGAGCGGAGCTGCGTTGACGTGGCCTGCGTCTGCTTGCACACTGACACAGAGACACGGTGATTTCTGTGTTTGTGAACACGTTGACAGTCCTGGTGGTGGGATGCGTCGTCTTCGGCACCATCGGCCACATCTGCGCCCGCTGGCGCCAGAGGATTGACAGCGCCTTTCTGCACAAAGGTGGGTGTCTGCTCACGTCTCTGCTCACGCGCTCGGCGTCTTATTACTACTCGCATTACGCTTGCAGCGCCGTCCTTGGCGTGCCTATACAGTGACGCCAAAACCAGTGATAACTCAGAGGGCCCCACTTTCCCAGTAGTTGGCTGCCATTTATGGGCGCAATTATAATCACGCATTAACTTTCTTTCACCGTATGTACGTATACGTCGTGCGGAAGCATGGAGGAAGGAAAAAGGCTACGAAGAAGCACGAAGTCGGGCAGCTAGCCTTGGCTAGGCTGTACTAGAAATGGACCACTCTATACCTCGGCAAGCCAACATCCTCTGACGCCGCCATTCATGTTCTACGGGGCGCGCCTGCGCTTTGACTCTTAGGAAACACAGGGCCTTCTTGGTTGCCGGACCTTTCAATGCATCGTCTGGTTCGTAATAGTTATGGACGACCCAATCACAATCGGCTCTCGCCATCTTCTCTACTTGCTCTCCCATGGTTCTCCCCCATACTATCCGCGCGCTCATCGGATAGACATCACCGCTTGCCTATCATCTGGTGAGGATCTCTTTCCCGTGAGCCTTCCATTCATATTCTTCATGACTAGAATTCGAGAATGTGGCGTAACGCGCCCTCCTAGTGTTTTCCCTTTTTCCACGTGCGGAAGCAAAGCAGTAGCGACAACCTATGGCAGAAGTTGTCCATTCTGTATAGTAACAAGCACATATTGTCCCGTCGGTTCCCACGCATTTCGGAGCGAATGGGCAGTCGTTGTAAGTGTATATAGTCTAGGACAGAGAGAAATGCAAGAATAGATGACGCCACCGGCGTCGCGGGCTGTCGGCGCATGCGCTGTTCGCGGAAACCGCTGTCGGCAGTAGGTCGGAGGAGCGGTCCAAACGCGCTCCAGGCAACACCAGCAGCGCCCCTACACGTGCGCGTGGTTTCCGTATGTGTCGTTTAGCGTTGCATTCGGCTGCTTATTGTTCACGCACGTACTCGCATTTTGCATTGCATGTTGGACTATACGTTACGTGCGCAAATTCTCTTCTCCGCTTGACTGTTATAGCCCAAGCCTCGCGCAATAAACGTGCACGTGGCAAAACTGACTGCTTAAACAGACCGCACTTCACGTGCTTGTGGTGTATAATACAGCGCTGCCAGCGAGGCATAGTGATGATCATTGAGCAATGCACGCCTGGAACCGTATGCAGACCCTGGCATCGTGTTCGTGGTGTACTCGGAGGTGATCCGCAACATGCCGGTGCCTACATTCTGGGCGGTCTTCTTCTTTTTCTTCTTCATCTGCGTCGCCATGGACTCGCAGGTGAGACTTCGGTTAGGAAGAGGAGGGGGAGGACGGAGGAAAAATATGAAATAAATATCCGTGTACGCAAATGTGTTACCTTCGTCCTTTTCTTTAATAATTATTTCGAAGAAAATCGAAAACGAGCACAAAACGCATGCGACTAGCTCTACATTAATGAAATTTTCCGAGCAAATGCGTCAGGAGCTTTCCAGGAGTAGCTCTTTCGGTTCGATTTGCTCGCGCTTCAGGCGAGAAAGCCCCGAAGCACACTTTCGAGTCGGGCAAAATTAAAGCGCTTGCTCTCGAAGCGAGCACTCAACTGCAGCGTCGTTTGCGCCGGCTGTGCCCTAACGCGATGTGGAACTTTCACGCGAGCTTTCAGTTCGTTTAGAGGAAGTTTATTTCAACGCGAGGCGATACGAACACTGAGTCACGATCACGGCACAATTCCACCAGGAGGATGATATATACAGAAAGCGAAGCATTGTATACACGTCACGTTGTCAAAGTAGTGTCCGTGTTCTCGTTATGGCGCACGTACCGTCCCTGAAGCCAGTCGTTACGGCATGGCCACGAGATATCACTTTGTATAACCTACATAGTTTCTCAAGGTATCTACGCAGGTTATATGATAATGTTCTTTTAGATCTTGCAATTTTTCAAAAAAATATATTGCCTAATGGAGTTGTATAAGCAGCAGAAACCTTTTATCTAAATTACGCTTGAAAGAGAATATGAATTGTCTGTTGCTAATACAAAATACAATAAAGGTCAGCCAGCCGCTACCGGCAACCGCCGTCGAATCATTACGCTTTCATTTGTGCGTTAGGTCGCATAAAGCGCTTATTTGTTTCTTTACGCGTAAGCGTAAATGGCCCGCCTGTGAAATCGACGAGATTATATGTTTGAAGCCGCAAGGGAAGCGAGCGCCGCAGGAGGAAGGTGCCTGGAGTTGGAGAAGAGAATCCCCGCGTTCGCTCCCTTTCCGTTTGTGCTTGGACGCCGCGGTGCTCGCTCTGCATGTTCGCGGTTTCGCTTCTTTGCATGTGTAGCAATGTGCGCTTTCCCTGTAGCACACCAAGCGTTGAACCGTGGAGATCAATGTAGCGACCGCTTTCGCGCCCTTTCCGTTTGTTCTTCGACGCCGAGTTGACAAAGTGGGCAAATCAATCGAAAGCTACAGTGACGTTTCACTTCGTGGACGCGGGTTACGCGAAAGCGTACGGACGCCGCTAACATGCACATCGAGCACCACGGTGTCGAAGCACAAACGGAAATGGCGCGAACGCGGTCGTGGACGCTACGTTGATGTCGACGTTGCGATGCCTGGTGTGCCACAGGGGAAGCGCAAGTGCTATACACGTGCAGAGACGCCGCGCACATGCAGAGCGAGATAGAGAGAGTGTGGTTCTGAAGAGGAACAGCGCCTCTTCCTCTCCTGGTCCTCGCTTGTTCGGGAGAGCTGGAGACAAAAGAGTTTTGCAAAATGGCGGCGTCAAAGGCGACCAGCGGAAGGCTGCACTTTTAGTACTTTTCAACGGCCTGTAGGATTTGGCTTTGCTGCGTGCGGTGAACGCGCAGAAGCCATTCCCGGATTCTGCTGCATGCTGGTAATTCATAGCCAAATATAGAAAGTGTTCCGTGTGCGCTGTCTGCGCGAAAGGCTCGACCTCCGCAGTTCGTCGCAAATGACCGTGCCAGCCTCAGAAAGCCAGTACACGGTTTATATTTTTCTCGTTATGATTCGTGTATTGCATCCGTATTAAATGCAGAGTATTTTAAAGGCATCAATATAGTTCGACGTAGCGCGAACACGTTACATCGCGTTGGCGAGATCATCAGCGTCTATAGTTCGACCGACGGTTCCATGCACTGGCGGACGCGGCCAACGCGCTCTCATGCGCCCGGCGTCTAACAACGCTCGCCCGCTTACGTACGTAGGCATTTCCCAATACTAAAGGCCCAGCTGACGTGACGCGCGCTCCTGCGTTCCGCAAAGCGCTTGTGTGCTGCGTGTACGTATCGTTATGGCGCAGTACTAAATCTGTCTAATAAGGCTGACACCGGGCTCCGTTGCGTACGTCCGGCACTGCGGCACCGAACTGTAGCCTACCATGCTGCACGCCTCCAAAGGCAGCCACTATACCTGTTATAGTACTTTCAAATGTTGTCAAGCAGACACCCAAGGCGGTTAAGCCTCGCCACTTAATCAGAACCGCAGCGCAGGTGGGACATCAAACTTTCGTTTTCAGCTCGCTTCGGCACTACCGAAGCAGCCGACGTGGCCGCTGTGTCCACGTGATCCCTCATGCCGCGTCACGCCGACGGTGGCGCCAGCGTTTCCAGTGGTGGAGCTCGCCCCCAACACTCTTCTCCGCTTTCCTCCTCATGCGCGCGCTTCCGCTGCATTCTCCTCCGCTTAACTCCTCGCACTCTCGTCGCTATCGCAAAATTTCATTCCCCGCTGTGCTCCGCATTCGCTTTCATTCTTCTCTGTGCTCGTTCGCTCGGTTACGCCACGGGACGCCGATGCTCAACGCAGGAACAGCAAGCACGTCATGTCATGCTGAGTGTGCCGGTACCCGTCAGATCACCGAAGCTATAAGGAGCTCTATATGACCGGTGTTGCGACTGGATGTTTGAAGACGTGGAATGTACTTTGCTCGTGGAGCTGGGCCCGATATCCGGGACGTTTTGCACACAAGCTTATATTACATATATACAAGAAAATTCAAAGTAGTAAGAAAGAGTTCATGAAGAAGTTGTAGCAGCCGATCACTCCCGCCGTCCATCGCTGTTTTTGTCCCCTGCGTGGTCATTGTTCAGTCGCCTCCCCCAATCTGGTGTCAGGAGACCGATGACCTCAGATCCCACCAATCCAAAGGTCTGTTGCCCTTTCCCTCCGAAGGGAGCCTTGTCGGAAGCACACGCACATCACTAGGCACAAACAGGAGATGGGGGGTAGCATACTGACCTCGTCTCCGGCGTGGATGTGCCAATTTGGGCGGCTGACAGGTGAAGGACCGTATAGCCTCCCACTGACCCCGTCTCCGGCGTGGACGTCCCAATTTGGGCGGCTGACAGGTGATGGATCGTAGCCTTGCACTGACCCCTTCTACGGCGTGGACGTGCCAATTTGGGCGGCTGACAATTGAAAGACCGTATCCTTGTTAAATGCCCAAACCACTACCCGAAGTACTCCAGTGGTGCCCATACAACATCCCATTTGAGAACTGCCTTGACGAGGCTGTCAGCGTGTTTCCCATAATCGCGTTATCCGTGACCGAAGGTTGTCTTGGTGTGAACTACAGATCATAACACCGGTCTGCCCGAAGAAGGAATATATCACGTGGACACGCCAAGTGCTGACGGTTGTCTCGCTGCCAGGGGTAACACTGACCTGCGTTATTTACTTGTTTATTCTAACAACTATAACAAAATACTTCGCGCTTACCAGTTTGCTCACGCTGAAATTTCGAAACAAGATGGCGTATCTTTTCTTTAGAATCGAATAGCTTTCTTTGGCTCTTTCCCTCGTTTTCATGGTCAGCGGCCGTAATTTCTCCGCTGATCAAATCAGAAAGTACCGCCGTGGGAAGGCGGAGAGAGTAGCAGTGGAGGCGGAGCCAGTGGACAGGAAGTAGATTACCGAGGGAGAAAGAAAGGCGCCGGTGTTTCCAGACCTCGCTGGTTGGTCGGACAGGCGCTGACGTCACGCCAGAGGTTAATGAACCTTGTGAGTCGGCGAAGCAGCGACCCAGCGTGCTGCTGCGATGACTGTGGCAGAGAAGGATCACAAATTGGAAAAGCCAGCCAGGCTCGGAGACAACGCGGGAGGCCACCATGACCGCCTAGGAACGAGAAGAAAACGCTGCGCAAATGTTTTTTACAGATCATTCAGCGGATTAGCAAACGTATATTACTTTGAGCATCAGTCTCCGTGGTTTCTGCATAATTTTCTTCTTTAGTTTGTGTCCTTCAGTAACACACCTATCATGACTGCCTACAGGTTCTCCATGACATTTAACTGCCCAACGGTGGCAAGACCGGCCCGTGTCTCAGTATACAGCATCTCACTTTTGCAATGGCGAAGTGTATTACATACAAGAGTGGTATGTCTTTTCTTTTTTCGGAAGAACGAGGATGTTTAGAATGCAACTGTTGAACGATGAGGACACCCCACACTATAAACAAACTCAGTATTGTTGCGAAATGTGAGCGAATGCAAAGCAGCGGTAAGCAAGAAAAATATATTATTTCAGCGTTGTTAAAATAAAAGCGCACGCCACTTTCAGTTCTGGTGCTCCCCTTGCGTGAGAAAGTTACGATGTATCCGCTAGCAGGGTGTTATTCCTTTTCCACGCAAGCGAATATTTTAAAGAGAAGCTTTCATTGGCTAGTCCCCCCCCTCCCCCCCCCCCCCCCCCCCCCTCTTCCGCTTTATGTCGACGGCTCTCTGGCCAAGAAAGCTGCAGGGCCAATCCCAGAGACGCAGTAATAAAATCTAGGCCAATCCGGCAGAGATCGTGTAATCGAAGGTAGCGACTGGGGGGGGGGGGGGGGGGGGGGGGGCAATCCTGATACCAGTGAACTATAAGCATGCTCACGATGGTGTTCAGTGTCGTTCGAAACGCGGGCCGATGCTGGAGGCAGTGCAACATCACAGGCGCCACACGCCTCGTGAGTCAATAACATTCAAGGAACACTAAATAGAAAAATAATTTGAGCACGTATTGCAAGATTACGCTGATGTAAGACCATTAAAGCTGCTCTTACAATGACAGCACGCATGCACAAGTTCTTTTACCGTTATAGACGGGCTACACTGTATTCTAAAGAAGCCGACAACTGAACTTGTTCGACTTTCAAATAAATTTTGCTTAGCCAGAATTATAGGCCAAATACAAGAAATATTCTTCGAAACCAGTGACGTCACACTGACGTACCGGAACGAAGTTCAACTGAACTTTAACCTTCTCTTTTTCTTCTAATAATCAGCGTACTAGCGCGATACTAGCGCAAATAAAGTTTTGAAACTATATATTTATCAGTCTAAACTGGGTCGCGACTTTCAAGCGAATTCGTAGCGACGCCTTCTCCGATGTTATTGCTTTTCGTGGTTCGTCAGTGGTCAGAGCGACGCTGCACGGGATCAACCGGCCCCTGAACTGTGAATGATAGTGGCACATAATCGAAAGGAAGGCATCGCTACATTATACCGGCACTGATTTACTGTCTCTCATTAGTGTTCCGTTAAAACAACATAGCTAACCAATAAGTGTCTCCCCAGCAGCATATATATCTGAGCAGTTCTGCCGCGGAAAACTGTCACTTGCCTTTCGCAATAATGTTCCCATGTTCTCTGCCCGATTTTCGCTGAGCTTCGAGTCTTAATTGAGCCGCGTACACATGTCGTTCACAGGTGACCATCGCCAGCACAGTGGTGCAGGCCCTGGAAGAGTCCTACGGCCGCTTCATCAAACAGAGGTTCCAGGGTCACGGCCTCTTCCTGCTCTTCATCTGCGTCGCCTGCTTCATCACCAGCATCGTCTACATCACGCAGGCAAGAGGCACACAATGTGCTTCCCGTTGCATTTATGTGTCAATAACTTAGCATTAGCCCTCGCACAACGCGGTTCGTATTCTTGCACGCTAATGTATTTTATCACCCCCCTCCACTCCACAAAAAGATAACATCGATTTCACGGGAGAATCAAACCTCGATCGTAGTGGCGTAGACGGGGGGGGGGGGGGGTCAGCAACAAGTGCCCCCCTCCCCTCAAAAAAAAAATTCCTGGCTACGCCATTGCTAGAGCCGGTTTGGAGTCCCCATGACGTATAGCAATCAGCAAGTAATTTTACTCGGTATGTTCTCCAGGTTAAGCGGCTTTATGGGACTCCCATTCGAGACGGCAGCCTCATGCGAAAAAAATTTAGTCAAAATTGTGAAGTGTCTTCTGTTTAGTTCATCTCTTCTTGAATTTAATCCCGCAAGGTTCATCGGCTACTGGACTTTGGACAAAAATTACTGACTGCATTTTCGTAGCATGTACGCCCGTGCCGCTATAAAGCTAATCAGTGAACAGGGATGTAACAACATGCATCAAAACTGCGGTATAGACATTAGCTTGATGTCGATTTCTTCGCCATCAACTCTTGCTGCGCGAAGCTTCCTTTTTTGTTTTTCTTTTGCTACTTAGCCGCAGAAGAGAGAGAGAGAAAGAGGGCCAGAATTAAAAGACAAGGGCGAGAGCTACGACTCCCCGAATGAGGTCCAGAATGAAAGTGTCGAGAGAAGCTTCGCGACAGTTGGGCGCAAGCGGTAAATTCGTTGTCCGTGACTGTATACTCGCAGGGTGGCATCTACTACTTCCAAATGACAGACTACTACGTGGCGGCGCTCTCGCTCATACTCATCGCCTTCCTCGAGCTCTGCGCGCTCGGATGGTTCTACGGTGAGCGACCGTTACTTCAACCATACGGCATTGCGCTAAGACCACCATGCACTACGTCGCGTGCGCGCGCAGTTGAAGTGGAAATATATGCGATGCAGTTACGTCTAAATCAACACGAAAGACTAATAACGCTGTTGTAATTAGCCTGAAGTGGTGGTGACGTAGTCTCTAAGGACTCTGTTACATTTGTCCGGCGGGAAAAAAAAAGCCTTTTGCTTTAGAGAAGGAGACAGAACCCAAAGCTTCTTCAATTTCGCGCCTTTACCGAAGCGTTACTAGATTTTAATGATACAACGTGATCCCTCTTTGCCGATAAACAACAACTGGCAAACTTTGTTATGACCAGGGTTCTTCAATAACTATTGAAGGACCCTGTTATAATGTAGTCGCATCGGACATAAACATACCTTGGTTATATCCGATACTCGTTATAAGCATGCACACAGGTGTCGACGAAAAAAAGAAACGGTTACAATCCAGTCTGTGCGAAAGCAATTCAATCGTGGTGCCTTCTGCGGGCCAGCATAAGGGCCTACTGCCGATTTTGATGACCCGCCAAGATCTTGGTGTGCCGATACGAGGCACGGGACGCAATAAATTAGATGCATGCGCTCTGCACCGTCTCGAATGCGCAACGGTGCTATCGTGTTAGCTCACCACGTTGACTTGCCGATCGCGGCCAAACCAAGGCGAGCCAGTAGCCAAAACGCGCACGTCGATGAAAAATTTTGCGGACACGGAGAGGTCCACGCGTGGGTCCGTACTCCGCTTATACGGCCGTCAGTCCCGCCTGTGCGTGTGATATCATACGCTCAATCACCGATCGATGTTTTTGAGTGCGAATACATTGACGGCGAGATTGCCGCGACTGCTTGTCGCCAGTCACTTCGCCGGCCGCACTGCATGCTTAGGCTGCTAGGCCTAATCAGTGCAGCTTCGTCGGCAATCAAAGTTGCGTTTTCGTGCCAGTGGATATAGCGGTAACTTTGTTCACGGTCGCCATGTCTGCGGCGTCGCAAGCGTGGTCCATGCCCGACAGGCCGTGCGGTGTCCCACATTTCGGTTATTGATGTTGTGCATTGGTTACAGGGGCACATATGGCGGTGCCACAGGAATAGCGAAGGTCCGAAAAATAAGGCGCCTTGAAAATCGGTCGGCGACTGTGTTTAACATTTTTGCTATCAGAATACACCTTTTTGGGGCTTGGGCAAATAAATATTTCCTTCGTTAAAACCGATACTGTATCGGATCCCGCATTTTGCATTTCATAGCTGAAGAATACTCGATTGAAGCCTGACCAACCAAATTTTATATTTACTTCGCAATATATGACAATCGTCATATTCGGGTTCGTTATATCTAGGTTCGATTTCAACTAATACCAAACAGCGGCTGTCGCTATCAAGCTTCATAAAACCGGCCCTTGAAGAAATTGCTCGTATCTTCAGAAATTTTGTTTTACAGAGGTGCCCCAGTAAACTCTACGTCTCTATGTACATATTAGTTCGTAATGCCAAAGTCCAAGAACGACATCTGCTAGATGTCACAGAGAGGTGCGTTTTTACCATAGAAATTCAGGACAACTAGAATATGTTGCTCTGCCTTAAGAGACTTCCTATAAATTTTAATCGTATGAACTCTAGAGTATGCTTTAACAATTTGACATATAAAACTTTTTTTGGTCCACACATAAATAGCCGTCCTCCCAGAGGCTTTATTTCCTGGTTTCCCAATGACAAAATTAATTTGTCCATTTGTTTAATTTACAATCTGAAACTATCACGTCTGCTGCTCATATGTGTACGCCAACTTTTCGTATTTCCTTTATATAGGAGCAAACTGGTACCGTTCATATTCTAAAACTCCCTGCAATCTTGAGCACAAAGCACTGTAACGGCATTTATCAAGATGCTATCTGGTACTTCTCTAAGACAGCCAGCTAATGGTTAATGGGCCCTTTATATACCTTATGTCTAAGCTCTAAGCCTTCATATGTTAGACTGTGCGACAAGCTTCCCTAAGCTCTACACTATCATAGATCTGCAAATAGTCTAGTTAAAGCTAACCATTCTAAAGCCGTACGTCGGCTACAGGAACCACAAACTAGCAAGGGGCATCGCACATGTTTGATGGACTGAACAAAGATAAGGGCTGCCAAGGCCATGTACCTTCACTGCATGGCAGAACTGTCTACAGGGAATGTTAGCAGATCGAGGAGCAGCATCACCCTTCCTCACCCATCCACCCCCAATGCCAGTAAACCATATCCCACTGATTCGCTATCAAAGCCAGCTTGCAGTTAGACCAGTACCGACATTCTTTACAAATAAGGATTGCTCAGCATGACATTAACGATCAAATGCCAAACCAACTCATTTATATGCTGCCAGCTGTGGTAAAAAAATGTGAAAACACAGTTTTCAAACTTCTCTTTCTTTTGTAGGTGGCCATAACCTACTGAGTGGTCAGACTGAAATCATGCATCATGTGCCATACATCTATCTCAGGATCTGCTGGGGACTCATCACGCCTCTGGTCTTTGTGGCAAGTATAACACCAGTTTGGAAATGATAAGCATGTTACACATACTGCAAATTTTCTGCAATTCCATCTGCAGTGGTGGAACTTGTATTTAGTGGAGATGTTCATAGCAACACTCCATCTGACCAATGAAAATGTGGCAGCAAGGTGCAATGAATGCCCTGACGTGTCAAGTCAGCAGTAGCCTATTAACACACTCGCCACTGGAACATCGACAGAAAAGTTGGAACATGTGAAACGTAGCTGGCGACGATTGTTGGAGCGCTTCACATTGCAGAATCGCAGGATGCGAAACAGACGGTATGCGGTGAGCTGCATTGGCTGAACCATGGCCTCCGAGATGGGAGGCATATCTGAGCAGCCCTCTGTCATACATGCCATGCAATCTCGAAAGCGTGAGCAGTGGATTAAAATTAAAATTAAATTATGGGGTTTTACGTGCCAAAACCACTTTCTGATTATGAGGCGCGCCGTAGTGGAGGATTCCGGAAATTTCGCCCACCTGGGGTTCTTTAACGTGCACCTAAATCTAAGTACACGGATGTTTTCGCATTTCGCCTCCATCGAAATGCGGCCGCCGTGGCCGGGATTCGATCCCGCGACCTCGTGCTCAGCAGCCTAACACCATAGCCACTGAGCAACCGCGGCGGGTTGAGCAGTGGATGCCCATTGCAATTTGTGTACACATGAAGGAGCATCCAGCCATGCAACAACACAGCGATTTTGCAGACACACAGAGCATGGCCAGGTACGACCATTGTGTTGAGTCATGATATGCCAACTGCACTAACTAAAAACCTGCTGTGTTATTATGAAGGTGGGTGTGTCTTCAGGTCCCAGACAGCAACAGCTTACGAACTGGCACGACATGGAGGCCTTCTGCACTGGCCAGAGGACGCTGCGACTACCAGTGTCACCAACCCCAGCCACTAGGGCTGTGAAAAAAAGAAATGAAACAACCTTCCAAATGCCAACAAGTGCTTGTCTTAATGTTGAATGGTGTGCTCTGCAAAGCCCAAGCTTGGTAATGCCACATTTGAGTGCAACTTTTGCCTCACAATAAGCGTTCCGAAGTGTCATCACGAATCTGAAACATGGCTTTCCAATTTTTTTTTTCTTCTTTAGCTCGCTAGGCTGAGTGTTCTGGAACAGATTTTTACTGCAGAAAACTTCAGTGCAAGGTGCCTTGCACATAGACGCCTGCCTGACGATTCACATAGCACTCCCCTCACATTTCTTTGTGTTGCTGCTGTGGAAGTACTTTTGTTATTCACACTTTATTATATACAAGAATAAAAATGTATAATGAGCAATGTCTGCACAAGCACGCATAGGCCTTAGCAAAATAGCTTTCTCGGTGTACCGGTGACAACTCTAGTCATAAATAATGCGGCTAAAGAGGGCAGTGCCCTATATAGTGAATTGGTTGCCCATTTGCACAGTGTGCATCTGCCTTACGTAAGGCTTGGCACAATATAGCCATAACATGCTCTAGGGGATAAGTTACAATCCTTCGTATATGTACAGTAGTAATTATTTTTTACTGTGACCAATACGATCTCCAACTACTCTGGTGGGACAACCTTAAACGAAAGTGGAGCCGATTTCTTGCTCCACTGAAATGTGCTGCACAACTACGCATATGGCAAATCAGTGGCCGCATTATGTAACGATTCTCTACATTTTCCATTCTTTTTGCCCTTTGTCATTGGCTGGCAGGATGCTATGCCCACGTCGTCGCTGGTGCCAGCTACTTGTTGAGATGAACAATAAGAATAGAAGTGTTGGAAATTTATGCTTAGACAATACGGCCCGGCTCCTATACTGCCGACACCTGCAGAGTGGTGGAAGATTCAGGAAAGGAAGTTAGGTGGTGGATACTTTTTTCCTTTCACCGCTTGGCATAGTAGGTATGCTGGGAAGCCCAATTTCAAGACATTGCATGGTAGGAGTCGATTTTTTCTTATTAATGCATTTATTTAAGCTCATGCATACAATCACAGATGCCCGTATGCTAAAGAAAAGTTAAGCATAATAGTCCATCAGTCAATCTAAGTCCACTGCAAGAAGAAGCTATCTTGTGGTTCTCACCCGTATCACACATCAGTCGATGCCATCTCTGCTTTCAAATTATGTAATCCTTTTGCTCCATCTAATCTAGTGCCAACTTTGATTGCATTTCCCTCGCCTTGGCACCCATTTTAACTGAACAGACACAGCAGTTATCTATTTTATGCATTATATTACCCTCTCAACCTCAATATACTAGTTGCAACTGCCGAATTCTGGTTGTATTGTAGCCAGGAGTTGTCCAGGTGTTATAACATCATGGTAAATTATTTAACACTACAACCTTACAAGCAGACTACAAACACCACCAAATTGAAATCCTGGCTCTAGTTTTCAGAGCCAGGATTCTCGCAACTGCACATGCTGCAGCTAAATATGCATGTGTGACCAATCGCTTTGGCCTGCAGGCCATCATGGTGTGCGGTGGCATGTCCCTGACACGTCTGCGCTACCGCAACAAGCAGCACTTCCCCATGTGGGTGGACATCGTGGGATGGGTGCTGTTCGGCCTCATCGCCAGCATTGTGCCCGTGTTCGCCGTAAAGGCCCTCCACAAGACGCAGGCATCGGGCATTATTGAGGTCAGTCACTCCTGCCTCTGCAATTCTCACTTGATCAAGCTGTCAGGCAAGAGACTGCAAACTTTCTACGCATTTTATAGCTCACTGATGTTAAATCATGAATTTGCATTTTCTTTTTTTGTCTGTCACTGCAGGCGACTAGCACTTTGGCCAAACTAACATACTAAACATACTAGGGGCTGTAGAACTTCGCTGATAGATTTCCGAGCACAATGGAGAGTGAAAGAGAAAACGGGATAAGTTGAATGTGCATGAAATGCACAAACAAGAAAATTGTATGAACCATGATAGCATCGGAGATGATATTCTGCAGGATGCCTTTAATCACAGTGCATAACTTTGTTCCTGTTACCATCTGTATAGGTGGGTCCTAATTTTGAAGTTAAGGTGCAATATGAAATGCCTTACGTTCCATTGTGCAGAGGGTGCGGGAAGCACTGGAGCCTCAGATGGAGGTGGAGACGCCGAGCGACTACTACTGGGAGCCCAAGCCCCTGGTGGTCATCAACAAGGTCAATAGCAGCAATGGCCAAGTGGGAGGGTCCACCACCACCAAGCCTCGCAAGACGTATGGCAGAAACGGCGAGACTGGCGTGTGATGCGCACTGGAATGGCCATGACGAAACCGCTGCAGATGCGCCCAGTCCAGACAGAGGCGAAGACGCACAAGACCAACAGTGACCATGTCTCAAAACTCAAGTGGCCTCGCACTATAGGCGTACAGACTTCAGACTCCAAAGTGAACTTGAAGATTTGTGTGCAACCAAACTTTGTCTGTGCTTTAGTGAGAGTGCTTGTTGTTCCAAGTGCCTCTATCTTTAACTCTACTAGTGCACAGAGATAAAAAGAAGTGCAGCATAGACTTCTATAGATGGTGATCTGCACTACAGACCTCCAAGACAACTTCACTATCTATGCTTCCTGTGCATTTTTTTTTTTCGTCGCTGGGACATTCCCCAACACATCTTTTCTTTTTATGTGTGCCTTTCATACAGTGCTCAACTTTCCCTGTGCGTCATGTACGAATCTGCAAAGGTCAACGACCACATTCACCCTTGCTCAGGCCACAGGCAAAGCCAACAGATTACGAGGCACTTTGCCACTGAATGGAACTTTGCACAAAGTGGACTAGGTTGCATGCCAGTCCAGGTTGTGACTTTGCCAAATTGCGACTGTTGTCAATGGACTGTTAGTGAAAGATTAAACAGTATTCCAAGGGTTGCTTAAACTGCTGCGAGTGTATGAATGCATTTGTAGACATTCAGCAAACTAAGGTTTGTTCAGTTACTACAAGAAGTGGTTAGTGTGAAGTAAGAAATTGAAGCATATATTCAAAAGCAGAGAAGTACAGACAAGTACACTATGCTACCATACAAAATGCACAAGAATAAAGTAAAATAAAAAGAGAGAATGTAATGTACACTATATCAGGTTCAAAGTTTTGCAGCTGGTTACATAAGCATCAATACAAAATAATATTGTTAAAAATTTGGGTAGAGCCACAACTTCACAAACCTAAAGCCACTGCATGCAACAAAAGATCTGTAAGCTTAAATATAATTTCAATAACTGAACAGACTGGCGTGAACAAAATTGTCGAGTTTGTGCCTATGAGTCATGTCGCAACCATTACATAAATGAAAGGTCATTGAACACGCTATAACATCATGAGTTAGTTGACAGCGAATCCAGGTTAACAAATTTGTTAGTGGTTCAGAGCATGAAGCAAGGGAACCATAATGTGTGAAGCAATGAACATGGATGTAACCAATTATCAGAGATAACAAATAAAATCTAAGACATGTCTTTTAAAAAATATATGCTTATAACAAATACAGTAGAGCCTCGTTCATACATTTTGGGGAAAAAACACGAGAAAAAGACACATTAACCAGCAAAATGTACAACCTGAGGTCATCGAGAAAATTTTGGCAGGCCTAAATGCATTTGACGTGTACATAATGGAAAGTGTTGCACAAATCATCGTAGTAGCACAAGGTGACGGAATGCGCCGAGCTGTTGGGGCTTGAGCGGCCCAAAACTTGTGTTGTTATTTTTGTGGCTTCGACAAGCTTACGTTTCTGCTCCTCTAATTCGGCCTGGGTCAACAGCTTTTTCAGGCAGGGCATTTTGGCAGGAAGTTTTGGTGTGTCCACTTGGCGAGAATCATTGCGGCATTAAATGCTGACAAGCGTCCCCGAGCTGATAAGGCCCGAGCAACCCAAGACACGCTTCTTTGTTTTCCTATTGTGTAGTGTTTTAAGATCGCGACGGAAAATCAAAGCGAAATCGAGCTGGTGGGCAATGCCGGAACACTATGCAGCCAGAGTGAAACGTGACGCTGATTTTGCCCCGCCTGTAGTAGGGAATGGCGGCATGTTTGGGTTACCACCAATTAAAAGCCTGCAGTAAGCTTCTAGTGGCACTAGGCCATACATGCTGCGAGACAGACAAGTGAAGATGCTTATCGCGATATGGTTGGCGGCGATAGCTGTGAATGCGACAAGCAAAAACCTGCGAAGAGATTTGCTGGTACTGGAGAGGAAACTAAGTGCGTGCTGCCATTTTCACATAACAGGGGGGCGGCGGGTGAGTACTGCTCTCGATCGCATGTTCGTTGCGCCTTTACTTGTTCACGTGGGATCAAGTATCCCGAAAATGTATCATACAATCGCAGTATGGCAATGTATTGGACATTGGTACTGAAAAATCATGTTTTCCAGGAATGTATTACTCAGTAAAAAAAGAAGCAAACTGTATTGGGTCATTTTTGTGTTCGAGACCACGAACACTGGCACTAGAAAATCGCACAAAATGGGATCGTATCAATGAGTTTCAACTGCATAGGATATATAATAAAGGTAATATTGTGTCTGATGCGACTTCATAACAAGGGATTGCATTAACCTTCCCAATCATTTAGCTCCCATAATATTTAAACAGAACAGCTGCTCACCACAAATGATTAGCAACATAAATCGTATAAAATGTGTAAATTTTATTTCGGCTAGTGTTTCACGTCGTTGCCTAATCATGTTTCACACCTAATCGCCAGGATAGCTAGTTCACTTCACGGTCTTTTGCTGCCTCAGAGAATGTGCCTTGCCTGAAAAGGCCGAAAACTCGTCTTTAGTCTTGCCCTAAAGAGGAAGAAACAAACACAAAGAAAGACAACAGGATTAATGCTTTTGTCAAAGATGCACTATACCAACACTGCCTGTTACATAACACCATTGCTACGTAAGTACAAACATTACAAAACTTTTCCGTCAATATGTATAAAATAGCAACGTACCGTGCGTGCAAGATATTGGAGGACACGGCTTCAAATTACCATAAACATTAACATTCTCCTTCTATATGATTAGGCATTTAACTTCGTCTTACCCGATCCCTGTCACCTATAAAGCATATTTGTTCTAAGTTTGTGTCAGCTGCCAATCTGACACAAGAGATAAAGCCATAGGATGTCCTAGCTGCCTTACATGCCTATCACAGTGATTGGGAGATTGTCACTTTCTCGAATGTCGCCAAATATTTTGGGGTTAGACAACAGTCTATGGCTAATAATCACCTGAAACAAACAACAATAAGCACTGTAGTTACATGCCATTCAGGCAGGTGAGTTTTTTCAGCAAGTGGAGACCATGAAGAGCCCAAACCCTGAAAGGACGATTGGGGCCAGAGCAGAGCACTTCAAGTGGCAGAGTCAACAGTCAAGGTTTCCATGCAGGCTATCATTATGCGTCACTTCTAAGTAATGTAGGACGTTCTTGAGGGCTAGTCGTTTCATATGTGAAGGAAGGTTAAAACTGCGTGAAAAAAATGACCACAAGCACAGCGCTCTGGTGTGTTGTGTGTTCCTTCTGCTTGTCCTTGTTGTTCTTTTTGCAATTTTAACTAAGTAATGTATTTGTGTGCTCCCACAAGGCCTGCATAATCCAAGGGTGGCTGGCTATAAACTTGTGTGAATATGTCACCTTCAATGCGACATCCTAGTTGATAATTCAGGCTGAAGATGGTTTTATTCAACAGACTTGGAAAACAGTGGTAAAAGAAACAAAGTGCAAAACTTATAACAAATATTTCAGTTCTTCCTTGAAATATTGTTGCTGCTCATAAAGTCATCATTATGTCCTCAAATATTTATCTTGCTCACCAGGAATGTGGTATATATGTCATTTTAATAAGTGTCTCTAAAAAACAGACACACACACATTTGCTGGAGAACCTTACAATTCAACTTAAATAATACAGCCACAAGCAGCCATTGCTAGCAAATATTGACAAAAAGAACCCTAGGAACAAACAAACAGACAGTTGTGAAATTTGAAACAAAGGAGACAATCTTAGCAACTCCTATACGCACTGTTTGATTAGGAGGGCACGCTTCGACACTGCATCGCCATTGCTTTCAAATTGTTACGATTCACAATTGTGATTACCTCGATTCACCTCGATGTATACTATCACTCTGTAGTGACAGTGAAAGAATGGTCCTTCCAGAAGCGCGAGTTGAACATTTAACTCTTAACTGGGTGAACCTGTGCCCAGCAAAACAAGCAGGTTTTGCTTGTTTTTGCAACAAACAACCCCAACACAAGGACAGGAAAGCACTGTTGTCATTCTTCGAAATCTGATCTCACCGGTCAAGTGCGTTCACTATTTACACATGACTCCTCATACATCCTAAAGCAACCGCTGATGTTCGCCTACATTCAAGAACTTACAAGAGCATTCGCATCACCCACAATCTGATTAGACAAAACTCTTTTGCTATAGGACCCACGACAACATTCAAACATTTCAAGTACAGTAGGTGCGTTTCGCTACAAGCAATAACTTAATAAGACTGATAATCTGTTGAAAAATGGTCGCTGGCAAAGAGCAATATAATGTATGCGTGAGAATATTGATGCAACTCTCAGGCATTGTCTTCAAAAGACTACAGAACTGACTGATGTGCCTTTCTCTTCATAAGACATTTATGTATATTAGACTGTCATCATCTAATCACATGATCGTGGTCATTACAGGAGAGATACCATGATCGTATTTTGTGGCAGTAATCTATGTTACCAAAACTTGCAGCGGCGCTCATGTTGCCGGAAAACGTTGCACATCCATAACTATAAAATGTTTGTCGACTCACTTCCGTATCCTCTACAGTCGGCCGAGCTGTCCGGATGAAGCGGAGAGTGCCAATGGTGTAATCATAGTCTGGAATGCCCCTGAAAAGTTTAGGGATGAGGAGACTACATCAAGAGATGCATCGCTGCTGAGCTTATGTTAACTGAAAGTGTTAAAAATGGTGGCAAATTAGGACAGTTTCATGACTGTTTCAAGTTTTTAATGAGCAAATAATTTCTGCTGAATTCTGCAAGCAGGAGAAAGTTTTACAAGAGGAAAGAAGCATCATTCACCTAAAGGTAGCACAATGCTACAAGGGAACTAATACAAATTCTTGAGAAGGAAAACTTTCAAGTTGAGATAGATCTGTCCTGGAGCGATATTCTCGTGCAATCACTTCCGCAAGATTTCATGCGGCCCGGCACCAAACATGTCAGCATATATGGCTGACAGCATTCCCGGCACTGCGTCAAGCTCACTGAGTTCTCAAAGTGCCAGGAACGCTGTCGGTCGAATGCTTCAATGGGTTCAGTGCAAAGTGACTTTCACTAAAGTGAGTGACGGTATCCCTAAATGTGATTGCACGAGAATATCGCCCCTGGTCACAGAAACAGAAT
This sequence comes from Dermacentor andersoni, assembly GCF_023375885.2. NCBI lineage: Eukaryota > Metazoa > Arthropoda > Arachnida > Ixodida > Ixodidae > Dermacentor > Dermacentor andersoni. Next base: position 40,474,673 of record NC_092816.1, read on the forward strand.
ACTAGTACTGTAAAACCTGATTATGAGAAAACAACATCAAAGGAGGTAGCACTAGGAGCAAGCAATGATGGTCACATTTGTTACAGTAGCAGACACAAATTAATGGCACAACACTGCAAGAGGCTTCCAAATGAAAATGCTGCAGCCTTGCAATGGTTCAATGTTATGGCAGGCCCACTAATTTTCCGTGCATGTTTTCCTGCAGACATTTTGTGTAGCACACACCTCTCAAAACTGGCCCTAGTCACAGGATTGCTCGCAAGTATATGTGCCTTGCATGCGTACTGACCAGCTTCAATTTTGCATTTGTGACATGCCCCCAAAGCACTCACTTTAGCTGACTGACCCACCCACTACTGATTATCAGATGAGTTAGTAGATCACAACATCCATCGATGCAAGTGATGTGCTGCCTAGAAATATTGTCTGTTAAGGTCTTGTTCTATGTTTAAAAATCACCAAGTTTTCCCTGCAAAAAAAAAAAAAAAAAAGCGATTGTGCAAATGATACGTTACACGCAATAAATCTAGTGCGGCAACAGTCACACTGGTGAGCACGAAATCAGGGGTTAAACTCCCAACCTCATTGGTATTGGACTAAATTGCAATAACGCCGACTGGTTGCTTCTCATTTATATTCGTTGTCTGCTATGGGAAACTGAAGTCTAGGCAAACAATTACCGTACTCTTAACTGAATGAAAACACAGAGTCTTACCAGAAATATGAAAAGCACCCAAAACAAAGGAATTGAAAAGCGACAACAGACAAAGTTCCTCGAACCTTTTGGGAATTGACTTGACTGTACTGTTTGCAGCTCCTTCTTGAGAACGAATTTTGCCATCGAGCCTGTTCCCAGTGCCACTGAATGCCTGTAACAAAGAAGTAGCGGTGTACCTTTGCAAAAGTGATCGAGCAAGCATAATCTCTCGGGTAGAGGGACCAGATATTGAATGCTATGGAGCAGGAAGGCAGTGGGAGTGTTCAGGTAAGGCCAGGGATCAGACAATGTAATGAGCGGTTGGCTAGCTTGTCAACTCGGAATAGAAGTTTTGTGTCACTTTCTCTTTCATTATTAAGATAAGGGCAACTTGCAGTTTGAAACACTGGATTGCACGGCCTGATAAACACTTCGGAAGAGCTGCGTCAGGGCATTTGTACAGACATACATTATATTTCCTTCCAGCGTAGAATGAGTTTATAGGCATTCCATTTTTGAACTGATGACACAACTGGCACAAGATAAGACCATAAACATAAACATATTTCGAATGGGTGCTTCGCAGCTCATTGCACACTCTATGCAGGTGCATTTTATCAATCTACTGGTGGCACATTTGGTTGGGGCATTAATTTGCAGAAGTGAAAGTTCTAGGCCTTCATCAAGCGGTTACATGTTTTGTAAGAGGGAAAAGAGAGGGACAGATACAGGTCCACCTTGAGTAGGTCATAATACTAATTTATAATGATCGGTCGATAGAATGATGATACAGGAAAAAAAAAGGCTCCACTTGGTTTAGTATGATCCATCAAAAATTTGATGACCAGAACAAAACTACAAGAGCGTCCCCACTTCAGTGTGCTTAATTTTATCATCAGTATAACAACAACTTGATCATGACTGTTACTAGAAGATGCTACAATCTATGACAAAAACCCACAACAAGAATCTACTACAATGACATATGGGGACGTTGCAAGTGGACCTGTAAAGTCCCTATATAACAGTTACTGCTGTAAGAATCAACCCTGTTGTGTAGTATCTGGAGTTGTAAAGGCAGAGCTGTAATTATAGACATTATTCCGGTACTGCATAGGCTGTGATTGTCAGCCACCAAAACAGACACACGAAAATATGAGGAATGGAGCTGTTAGTATGCAACCCTATTATATATATAAAAAAAGAAAACGCTACATGTGAGAAAACTCACCACAAAGCCAGCGGGCTCTGTCTCAAAGGCAGCATAGTCCATCTGAAAGAAGGCAGCAACAGTAGCAACAGGAAATAGCAAACTCAACAAAACAAGAGCAAACTAAAGTTACAATTCGTTTCCACGGCTGTAGCCAATGCGTGAAAAGTAAAAGAAGTTAAACAAACACTACAGAGAAAGACTTACTGTATTTAACCGATTCTAACACGCCCCAGAATCTAATGCGCACCAATTTTTGCAAGTTTAAAGAAAATAAAAGTGCACCTGAAGGTAACATGCCCCTGATTTATAAAAGAATAACATAACACGCACCCAAGGTTTGCAATCAGAAAGAAACAAGATATGCAGAATTTACCTTCCCAAAAGGAAATTTTCTTCAAATTATTTTTCATATTGAAAGCGGCGCATTGTCATCACTGGCACTTCACTGGCCATGGATAACATGCTGGCGCATTCTCAAGTGATCACTTTTCGGGATACTACTATCACTCGTGATATTTTTGGTGACCCTGCGGCTGACTTGTTGATGTATGTGGCCGACAGTATTCATGTCACTGTACGCATATGGCGAGCTTGGCACAACACCAGAAACACTGGTGGCCATACCAGCTAACACATCCGGTGCGAAGTCACACAAAATCTTGTAAAAGTGATAGTATTTCCAAGAGCGATTGATCGAGGGTACCCTTCCGGACCGTAGTCGAGAACAAAATGAACCCACAGCATGGCCCACAGAAAACTTCACGAAAACGTGTTCGGCCGCCATTTGGCCATCATGCTGCATCTGACGGCAGGCTGTTGCTGGTGCCATGAATGTGGTTTTGGTTTGATATCCGACTGTAACGTACAGGAAATTTTCAGACCCATTTTCTTGAGAAAAAGGTGCATGTTAGATTCAGGTAAATACAGTAATCAGTTTAGACTGATAAGGTATCCTTTCAAAACATTTTGTTAATTTCGTAGTAAGTGGTTGATTATTAAAAGAGAAAATGAAGCCCAAACAGAATTCTTTAATTAGGCGGCGAAACCGCAGCATCATGTCATAGTGACGTCGGGGATTCAAAGTATTTTTTCATACCTAGGTCTTTGTGGAGCAGTAAGAGTACTCGAAACAAAAGTAACTGAAACAGTCTATGGCTCCTTTGGTGTACAATGTAGTCCATCTTTACCAATAAAAAAACAGCTAGGCCCCAGCAGACACTGTCAAACTCCACAACAACATGGCAAGATTATGTAAACTTTAGATGGCCACTGCCATCTATCTTTTGTTCTTGTGTCTCTTTTTGGCTTACCAAGCCTCCTCTGATGGTAAGAGCAGCTTTCTTGCTATTGTACAGGGTAATTTACAAATACACACCCACTTATTTTTATCTTCAGAGTCCCTTTAATGCATACTGTTACGCATATTTCACAGACTCCTAAATGCTGAGGTGCTTGATGGTGTCCAGCCTTGTACATGCACTGTACTGCACACCTTGTAAAAGCGCGTAATGCACTCAACATCTTATAAATGATCCTCATGGAAATTGGGGTGCTTAATCATGTCCAACCTCTCACGTTCACTGTACCGCTCACAGTTTGTAGAAGCACATATTACACACAACATCTTAAAAATGATCCTCATGCAAGGAGAACCATAGCTACTCTTTCACATATCTGATGACCAGTCCAGAATACATTCGCAAAAGAAAATCATGCAGGATGATCTCCGTCTCTCTCTGGACCCTGATAAATCAGACTGAAACAGAAAACCAGCGAAAATCGCAATATGCAGGAAGATGATGGGATGAAGCTGGGTGAAGCTGCCTTTTTGGTAGGGCATGCTGTGTTTTTGTCCACTTTTTCACTTACAATCATGTACCAACTGGCCCAGCTGTTGATCTTGTTGCTAATAAATAAGTACTGCTACAATCAGCAAGGAATGACAGAATTAGTTGTCCATTTCAAGGCATCCTACCTCTGCCTCTTTCTCTTGCTTCTTTGGAGCGTTCCTAGGTTCTGGCTCCTTGTACCCAACCGGGGGAGCAAACTCCACCTGTGATAGGGATTGGTTAAAGCATTAAGACCAGAAAACATGCGCTATCACAGTAGAAGATCTCCACATCTTATAACATACGTGCATTCACACTCTGACAGGGCATGCATCTTGATACTTGACTTTACAAGTCTCATGTCCAAACAGCCATCGAGCGCTACTGATGATCTGGTATTTTATTAAAAGGGTGAAAACTGACAATACATTGCAGCAGGTGTGATGCCTTTCAGTGAATATATTCTTGCAAAAGTTTTTTTAGAATGTACCTAATAATAATGGAAATATACTAAACAGTGCAATGCTCACTTTGTCCACTCATCCTCGACTTCTCTCAGTTAGGACAGCACTGATCGCAATGCCCCTTTCTTACTTTTTCTTCTTTCTGGTAATCTTGTGGCAACCTTCCCAGGTTTGCATCTGACAAAGGTGCCAGAGTGAGAAAGGAGTGGTAACAGGACGGGTGGAGCACTTTTACACCTGCCGTTAACAACCGTCGCTTCCACGTTTTCTCGTTTGCTAGAAGATTGAAGGGGTGTGAAAGTGTGCACAAGTTTTCATTCAAGAGTAACTCATGGTCATGTACGATCGCCCAATAGTTGGTGCCTACGGGTAGTTCTTCGGGGGTCTGTGACTTAGGCAGTACATAGTAGAAGGGGCTTTGAAAGTGCGCAATATATTATGCAAGACTGTGGGCTCCCTACTGCGTACATTTGAATAACATTTAACTCGCACGTTCGGGGCAGCACTGTCTCAGACTGCAAGTGTACCTCCAACACCACACCGTCAACATGAGGCAGTGAGGCGTCTACTTACATTCATGTCGCACTCTATGATGGACACTGCCTTGCCTGGCTTCGTCTCAAGGACACACAGTTCGTAAGTCTAGGTCAGAGGACAAAAGAAAGAGAGAAGGGTCAGAGCCAGAATTATGCCCCACAGTGTTTTAACTTACCTTGTTGTTGTACTCAATCGCAATGATGTCGCCAGTTGACAGGCAAGCAAAGTTTCTCAATGCATTTTCCAAGCTGAGTGGTATCTGCTCAGGAAAGCAGGTCGTGCCACAAACACCATCTGCCTCCCAGTATACCGAACAGTACGCCCTCCAAAATACAAAGTCACAAACAAATAGTGACATTTTCATGGGTTTGCTGTGTTTCCAATGCATTTCAAGACCACTTAATCCATAAAGGCAGTCACTGATTTTAGTTCCTTCAAACTTTTTGGCCAGATGCTATGTATGCAAGCGTGTAATGTGCATATACATTCATGCGACAAACAAGCCTTGTCATATCCCTGCTCAAACACAACTGTGGCATCCTCATCATTGCCATCGTCATTTATGAAAATTAAATTCTGGGGTTTTACGTGCAAAGACAATGACATCATTATGAAGCATGCCATAGAGGGAGACTCTGGACTAATTTTGGCCATGTGGGGTTTCTTAACATGCATCTAAACCTAAGTACCACGAGCATTTTTGCATTTTGCTCCTACTGAAATGTGGTCACTGCAATGTGCTAAGCAAAGTGCTAACACTCATTTGGGCAACTTTTCTCCTCGTCATGATTTCATTCAAATCGGTTCATCAGTTTCAAAACAGAGAGCACTTTCCCATTTCTGATGTACATTAATAAATGATTGAGGGGTGACCCCAGCCTTAAGATTCTTGTTCATTTATCACAAGTTGTTTTTGGGCAAGTCAGTTTATAATTAAAGCAATACCCATAGCATTTATGAAACGGACACAAGAAAGGTGACATCACGAATTCTACACTCACAACTCTTTTTTTTTTTTTCAGGAGCAGCGACAACTGAGCAATCTAAGTAGACCTACAATGGCTCAAGCACAAACTTAACAGCAGTCTGTTATCAAGTCCACTGCAATATTATGATTTACCATGAAAAAAAATTGTCTCTTCAGAAAACGAGATCGGTCTGTGACCGATATAAGCAACATTGCATCTTGTAATGAGTCCACGCACAATCGCAGTCTTGCTTCTACCCAATATCTTGAATATTAAGTTGGCGCAAGATCATTTTTACAAGAACTTACGTTGCTGTATCCCTTCCCAAAATACACCAATCATGAGTGCCGCCTTCATCCTGTCACCTTTCTTGTATCCGATTTGTAAATGCTGCAGTTACTGCTTCTTGTTGAACGAGCACTTGATTCAGAAGGATACACGGCTTTGGGATTCGTGATGTCCAGGAAGTCCACTGAAAGGGGCTGGAACTTGGAAAATGTGGCTACAGGAAGAGTAGCACTCTCTACTTGGACCAGATCGCCTTCGTCTAGCAGCAAGTTCCTCTGCATCTGCAAGGAAGAAAAATAAAAGTCCCAATAAGAGCTTTTCAAACTTTTCCCTTTCCCGTGTGCTGATTTCAACTAAGTGAATAAGGTAATGGTAAACATACATGTGTGCTCAAATGTATGCATATGCAAATGTACGTGCTCACATGCGTACACAAATGCATAATCGGGGAGTGTGTCTGTAGGTAAGTAGTCATGTAGCCAAGAAAAGAAACAGTGCAACACATAGGGAGAAAGAAGAAATACATATAACCATCTGTTTTTTCTCTCGATCTGTTCAGTTGTGGTGTTTCATTTTTTTGTTGCATGTGCAATCTACCACCTTTATATAGTTGCAGGAGCCCGAACCCTCTAACAACGAACCCTCGTTGTTCCCTCTAAGGCCTCTGAAACACCGAAATTAACTGGTCCATTGACCACAGACTGGTCAGGAGATCACGTTAACCCTTCTGCACTGGGAAAAAACTAAGACAAAAACACATTGCTAACATCCACTTTTTGCAAGTTTTGCTGTTATCATTGTCAACATGGTCCAGAAAAAAATTCTCGTAAACATACCTTGCGGTAAAGTATAAGTTATGTAATATAGAAACATAGCAAAGTAATTATTTAGCTCGTAATATTTGTTGTGAGAAATGCATTTTGCATAATGAGAAGCAAATCCTGTAACTGGCTGCACTGATTGTTGGACAACAATATGGGAAGTGTTGAAATTTCTCAATAGGCTAATCAATCGCCCCATTCAATGGCAGGTTCAGCACTACGTTTTAAAATACACCGGAGCGACTACTTCTTTTCTTTCTTGTCTGTATGTAAGGGAATCAGTGACATTGAGATGTTTTACGTTATCAAGGTCAAAAACAATCAACTATTGATAGAAGGAGGACATCTTTACCCAGTATGGCAGGTACACCTTGCCTTCATCAGCAACGAATTCAAGAACACCGCAGTGGGTTTCTCGGTTTGACTTCTTGTTAGTGAGCTTGAACAACATTGGGTAGACAATGTTGAGCCGTGCTAGAAGAAAAAGAAATGAAAATATGTCAAAAATTTCTGCTGCAAAACACAGCGCACATAAGTTAAACTGACAGGCTGGTTATGAACATGTTTTTGTACAGACATCTCGTCCCATAGTAGAAGCAAATAAAAAGAATGGTGCTTGAGGTAGAAGTATTTTAATCATCTGGTGTATACACATGGCATTTATTTAGAGCAATGTAATTAGAGCATGCGATATCATTATAATTATCTTCATTACGGCAAGTCATTAAAATCGATTACCACACTTCACCAAAAACGTAAAAAAACTATTTAATAAAGTGTAAATGAAGCCAAGCAGGAGTACCAGTGTCTAGTAAGGTGAACTTCAAGAATAGAGAATGGTAATTCAATCGACATACAGCATGCTATTGGAACATACCACAACATATACTCACTTAAATGATCCAGAGCAGATGGGGGCATTATAACTGGAATGCAATACACAGAACGCTTAGCATTAGGTTACCGAATGCAAAACAGCCATAAAGACAAGTTTATGCAGGTCTGTAGGTTTGTAGGTTTACAGCTTTACACAGCTGTGGCACAAAAGCGCTCACGTATAATAAGCCACAGTGTAACAGACGCACTTTCATTATACGTAAAGCACTAGCTTAGAAATGACATTACTCGGAGGCACAGACTGAGACGGTACTTACTCTTGCCTCCTCGTTCTACGTCTTGCCGCTCATTCCCAGGAAGCATTGACACGGAGTACGATCTGTACTGAGTGTTAAACGGCCGGGCGAGGTGATCGTGAAACATGTTGAACGGAAACTGAAAACAAGAAACGACGAACAATGTTTGCGAATGCAGAATGCGACGGTCGTCAAAGGACAGTATGCAGTCTGCTGCCAACTGTCTAGCAGAACAATGTGTGGTTGCTATGTCCATCTATTGAAATGCTGCAGTAGTATGGAGGCTTGGCCTAGTTGGCTGACATTAGGAACGGTAAAGAAGCACGAAAGGGGTGTACAGAGGGCAATTCGCGTGGCTGTGGCATGCGTATTTTTACCTGTCCAGGTCTGTCGCGCAGCCAACGTAGTAGTACTTTGCGAACACGTTATGTCCCGTTACGTGACATTCAACGACTTCTGTTAGTTCGTGGACTTGTACCACGTATGTATATGTTGAACGAATACTCCAACAACACTGACGTAGATCATGAAAATTTAGTGATACTGTAAGCGCTCCGAGACGCAGAGGTCGAGGACGCAGCAGAACAAGTATAAATTTCCTTAACCCAAGGCTCTCGTTCCTTCGGCAGTGCACTGACAGATATCCCGACAATGTATTTCTCCCCACCACCTCCCTTTAAACACATGCGCGCGCCTCTTCTTGTTTTACCTTTCAGCAGGCCGATAGCTTGACAGTGAGCTCCAATACGTCAAGCTTGCTAGCACACGGCCGCACTTAACAGCGATTTGCCAACGGCACGACCAAAGGAGCGCTTCTTGCCCAGCAGAGACGAGAAAATTGTTTAATATGTAGATATAACGGATGTTTAAGTCGCACATTAAATGGTGTGCGAACTCTGTAACAAGTGATTTTCTCGTTCAGACAGGCGTTGTTTACACACAGTATATTTCGCAACAAGCACGCCAAACGAAAAATAATAACAATACACGGTGTAACCATGTTCGTGTGACACCTTTCTGTGCATTTTTGCACGAATTATTGGCTAATATAGCAGTAAATAACGCTGACTCATACCATTTTGAAAGTGATGACAATTCCACGGGAGCGGCCATTCACAAAAACCGAAACAGCTGAGTACAGTGTTGCCTAACGAGATTCAGTTTGAGCCACGCTTGAGGCTGCTGAGCCTGAAATCCTAATGAGCACAATATTTTTTTAATACTTAATATATGTAGTCACTTATTATGTGGCGTTTAATAAATTTAGCATAATGCTCTTTAACGCTGCGAGCCCCGGTACTTCCCAGTCACTAACGGCATGCGCGTAATCAGTGTGACGGAGCATTCTCAACAGGAAAGTAGCCAGCGCCGAGTTTTCAAGAAAAGAAACGCAACCAAGGCAGATGACGATTATCGTTGTGGGACAAATATACACCCCAAAGGGTGCAAACTGTTTTTAGAGAGTACACTCTAAAAAAAGTTTGCACCCTTTGGAGTGTATATCTGCCACACAACGATAATCGTCATCTGCCTTGATGCGTTTCCTTTCTTTAACGCTGCGAGCCCGGTACTTTCCAGTAACGAACGGCGTGCGCGTTATCAGCATAGCATTCCCGACAGGTAAGTAGCGGGCGCGGCTTTTTCAAGAAAGGAAACGCATCAAGGCGGATGACGATTATCGTTGTGTGGCAGATATACACTCCAAGGGGTGCAAACTTTTTTTAGAGTAAGAATTTAAATCCTTCACTCGTACACTCTTAAGCAATATTACACCCTTTTGGCACACAGCGATAATCGTCATCTATCTGGTCCGCATTTCCTTTCTTTAACGCGGCCAGCCCGGTACTTTCCAGTAACGAACGGCCTGCGTGTTATCAGCATGACATAGCATTCCCGACAGTAAAGTAGCGGGCGCGGCGTTTTCAAGAAAGGAAACGCAAGCAAGGCAGATGACGATTATTATTGTAGAACCGTGCGAATCCACAATAGGTCAGCAAGGAGGTCGGCGGACTGTCTTGCGACCTTCGATACCACTGCGCGGTTACTTCGATACACATGCAAGGCTGCGCAGAAACTGAACAATCGCTGGGATAGTTCTCGCAAAGAGGCCATAATTATTGAAAATTTGATCCAAGCGTCGAATTAACAATGTTCCACACAACATGCAAAGAGACCCACGGCAACAAATGTGTCGCTCGTAGTAAACCGACGGGTTAAATAAGCCAGAAACATCCAAGCAACGGCAGCTTTTAGTTCGCGGAGGTCTTCCCAGGTTTTTATTTTGCGTGTCGTAGACCTGCTTTCTCAATCAGTGCTCCGCGTTTTTTTTTTTTTTTTTTCTTTTCCTGGAGTCGGGCACGTCACGCTTTCTTTCGAGGCCCCAGAGTCGAGTGCGGCCAAGCGTCGCCTGTGGGAAGAAGAAACTTCGAAACGCTTCGAAAGACGAGTCGCCGACTAGACGCCGAGAGAGCGCCTGCCCGGTGTCGGGTCGAGCCGCTGTGTGTACCGCGCGGCGGCAAGCGTTTCGGACGGCGTGTCCGCGGCTCGGTGGTCACTCGACGGTGACGCGCTTCTTGCCGAGCGTGTTGATGACAAGGATGATGCTGATAAGGGCCACCAGGGCGACCAGCGCGTACGTCAGCACCTGCTTCTCTTGGGCTGGGATTCGCAGTCGGTACGCCCTGTCGCCATGGGCCACGAAGAGACGTCCAGAACGTTAAACATCATGAGTCATAAAGAGCATAGCATAGGCTTACATTAAAACGAACTAAGAATCTGTCCCGGCGCACGCGATATGCAATACTAAACAATGGAGTACTGGCAACTGCCGTTATGCATCTGAACAATATTTACGTTCCCTAAACAAGCGTTTGGCGAATTAACACAGTGCCTCGGAAACTGCGCGAAGGAATGCCTGAAAGATAAACCTAACACTCCACTACAGTGCAGAAATGTCACTGCTTGGATGTACAACACCCAACACCTTGAGTGTTGTAAACAAACTCCTCGATGGGGCATAGTACATTTTTATTCTACTCTGGAACAAAGAGCGAACTTGATACACGAACAGCAAAACATTGAGTTTAATACAGTATTATATGCATCTCCACCACCAATGAATTTTTATCAGGACCCCTTTTTGTTAGAGAATTTAAAGTTGGGGCGCCGTCGTCGGGCCGCAAGATGGCACAATGATGATAGATAATTTCTAACGACATCCTACTTGAAACGGGCGGCGAAAATTTTCCCCTAGCGTGCTTGAGCTCCGCGTGGCGCAGAGTCGTTACTGGACCAATTGAATTCCTCAAAGTAAAATGCGTAAGAAAAAAATCGTAAAGTACGACCTAAACACAACCTACAGACATGATAGCGTCGGAGTGTAATGTGAATCTACCAGAAATCACATTTCTGTCACGCGGAAAACACAAAACCCTTTTCCAGCGTTTATACCATTCATACAGAGCGGCGCGGCCCGCTCTGTTCCTTGCAACACCACCGTCCAGATGGAGCCCGCCTACGCACATCCGCAAGAAAGATGCGGTTACTGGAAGGCGTGACAAGCAGTCGGGGATCTTTGAATGCTGTCGGCGTTCCACTCTAAAAGGCGAAGCTTAAGCGTCCTCCAAATCTTTATTAAATCTATTGCAGTCTAATGTTTTGCCTATCGCTACTTTTGTGTTTTTGCTCGTCATTACGACTTCTGCTTCCACATTGGAAAAGTTATATCTATGCAACGACGCTGGCTCCATACCTTCCCTGCTTTTTGATTTCGGCCAATAGTTGCGAACGCTTATTACCGTTTGTAGAAGGCTCTCTTTTTGTCCCCGTGGCAGGAGCTGGTGGGCGTCATGCGGGGCGGACTCGACGAGTCCCGCTCGATGTTGCGCATGACGACGTTCGAGAGCTGCTCTTGGCGCTGTTGCTGCTGCATCATGGTGATCTTTGAGCGGCTTCCGGACAGCCCCGGAGAGACGCGCGAGCCGCCGCGCGGCGACTGGTTGTAGCCGCCGGCAGCAGCAGCAGCAGTCACTCGGCTCGTCTGACCGGTCACCTGCAGCTGGATGGGCAGGATGTACCGAGCCTGCGGGCTCTGCCTGCCACACAGAGGGCTGCCGCGTGACTGCAAGTGCTGCGGCTGCTGCGACAGCTGCAAGTTGCGGCTCACGGCGGACATCGTGGCGGACCGCCTCGGCGGTCCGTTGCTGCCCACGCTGCCTTGGCGGTAGGCGCCTCCCGAGTAGCGTTGCGGGAGACTTTGGCTCAATGAGGACGTGACGCCAGCAGCTGCCGCACCGTAGCGGGACATCTTGTTCTCTGTCACGAGGCGGCTGCCCTGCGCGTTGCTCAGTCGCTCCATGGACTGCTGGGATCTGACGGTGTAGCGACCGCTGGTCGAGTACATGTTTCTGTTCTCGTAGCGGGTCGACTCCTCGTCCCTGCGGAACGGCGACTGTCGGTTCTGAGACCGGTGGGGCTGGAGAATCTGTTGTTGGTACTGCTGCTGTTGTTGCTGCTGCTGTTGTTGCTGCTGTTGTTGCTGCTGCTGCTGATGCTGCTGCTGTTGTTGCTGCTGAAGCTGCTGGTGGTGCTGTCGAGCGTTCGCAATCATGTTCTGCACCACGGACGCTTGTCCGCTTCGCTGTTTCTCCTGCATGGGTTCCTTCTGGCGGGCGGCGATGATCTGCGGCGCGATCTGCTGCGCAATCTGCTTGGCGATCCGTTCGGCTTCCATGTAGCTGGCGTTGCGGTTGGGACTCTGGTAGCGAGCTTCCCCGGCCGTCTGGAACATGGACGAGACGGACCTGGGCGGCTTGCACACCATCCCGCCTTTGTCGCGGCCACCGCGAGGCGATGGAGGTCTCTCTCCGCTCGGGCGCCTCGTCATCTCGAGCGGCGAGGGCGCTCGGTTCTCCGCGCGCGGGCTGAAGCGGGAGCTTTCGGGGCGCTCGTTGTAGATGCGTTCCATCCACACCTTGTTCGACTTGGGCTTGACATCGGCCCGCAACTCGGGAACGCCGTGCATAGACCGGGCTGTAAGGTTCGTGTCCGACGTCACAACGGTGCAGCGAGTCGATACGTGCGTCGAGTCGTCGCCGTGCGGAGCGTATTTACGAGACGGAAGGCGGGAGTGTGGCCTCGTCGGAGAGGCGTCGACGTAGGCCCTCGCGGTGCAGCTTATTGCTTCGGGATTCGAAGCCGGGCCGATGATGGACACGTTTGTCTGGCTACTGGCGCTGCACGAGCTGATGCTGTTGGCGGCGGCCCCTTTCCAGCGCCTCGAACGACGCTGGCCCTGCATGGGAGTTTCACTCCGTGCTGGCCCTGCACTGGGACTGCGGCTGCGGCGACTGTGTCCTGGCGAGCGGCTGCGGCTCGTGGTGGAGCTGGTGCGGCCGACCGATATGGTCAGACTACGCGGATAGGCGCCGTCCGAACGGGCGCGCTTCGCCCGTCTCTTGGAGCGCGACCTGTGCTTCGACCTCGATCTGCCGTTTTCCGAGCTGCTCGACGATTCTTGGACTTCCGTGACATTCTCGTCGTCGGACTGCGTCACGCGGAAAGCTTTGGTCGTTCGCACTCGCTTTCCGTTAATCTGGCGCTCTTGAGTGTTGTACGAGGCCATAATCACGCGCTCTCCTTCGCCACCGTCGGTGTCGAACGACTTGGCCCCCTTAGCGCCTTTCTTGCCGTCGGTCTGAATACTTTTGTTCGTGGGTTGCTTGCCAGTCTGGATGCTCTTTTCCTCCTTGACGACTTGGGCTCGCTGCGGTATCAGGTAGACAAGCTTGTAAGGGGAGTCTGGCCGCGCGACGAGTATCTTGGTGTCTTCGTCACTAATCTTTACCGCCAGGTTCTCGTTCACTATGTTGGCGATATCCTCTTCAATGTTCTTCTTCAGGTCTTCGAAAGGCACGTCCTCGCAGCAAGACTTGAGCTGCGCGCACTCCTCGCACGGCGGCGGTGACGGCGGGTCGGGGATAGGCGGAGGAGGCGGTGGCTGCTGGGGCATGCCCATGGCACCCATCATGAAAGGATTCATCATGCCCGGCGGAAACATGAACGGCATGCCGGCGCCCGGAACGAACGGTGACGTGCCGAATGTCTGCGTGTCCGCCACTCTTTCGGGATATCGGTTCCTCTGTGTGGCCGCGTCGTCTGTGTCGACCCTTGCTTCGATGCTCTTTGAATCCTTCATTGGCCTTTCCGTCTGCGATGTCGTAGATACCGGGTCATTACGCGCCGTCTGGACAGCGGCTGATTTTTTTCCCGTGTCTTCAGAATCCGTCGTGGTTGACTTTTCAGTCTTGATCTTCACGCGTTGCTCGATGCGGACACTAGAACCGGTTCGGTTAAGTTCATCTACGTCACAGGGCAGCTCCATTGCGTACTGTTTGGTCCATTTTACGTTGACGTCAGTGTCAGAGGAGCTCACTTCTATATGATCTTTCTGGTTGATGACAATGTTCTGCGGCTGCTGGGTGTAGCCGTACTGCTGAGCTGGCATGGCTTGCATCATGGGCGGCTGCATCATGGGCTGACCCATATGAGGCATCATAGTGGGTCCCATCTGTGGCATCATGGATTGTCCCATCGGTTGCATCATCGGCTGTCCCATCTGCTGCATCAGGGGTGGCGCCATCATTGGCTGCATCATCGGTTGTCCCATCATGGGCTGCATCATTGGCTGCATCATTGGTTGACCCATGGGCTGACGATACATCATGGGATTACCTTGGCCGCCCTGGTACATCATGTCATCCATGTAAAGAACTTCCTCTGTCTCCTCTTCGTACATGTCCCCTTCGTCGGCGTAGTCGGCGTCGCCTTCATCGACGTACATCATGCGACCTCCGCCGCCAATTACCAGCTCGTCCTGAAACATGACGTCGAAATCTTCCTCTGCCGGGTACACTGGGCGTCGGGGCTTGCGACGCTTCCCACTCGGGTACATAACTCGGCCTTCTTCAGGCTTGTACACAGCCTCGGTCGCCCCAGCTTTGTTAAGGTACGGGTCGTAGTCGTCCTCTTCCACTTCCATGTCTAACATGGGCGGCCTGTACGGACGCCTCGGTCGCGGTCCGTAGATCTTTTCCATGCCGCTGTCGATGACCCGCTGAACACTCTCAGGCATCAGCCAGCAGGTCATGCGAGGCGGCTGCTCCTCCGATGTCGACGACTCTTCGTCCTTAGTGTAGATGGTGGCCGCCATGGCCTTCTGGCCGCCTGGCGGAGCTAAGCTGCCGCCTGGCGGAGCTAAGCTGCCGCCTGGCGGAGCTAAGCTGCCGCCTCGAGAACCTGCGATCGCGCCTCCGCCCGATGCACGCGCTCCCTGTTGCATCGAAGCACGTCCTGGCACCGACTCTCTCGGCCGCGTGGGGGTAGGGAGCCCCTGAGCCGGCACCCCTAGGAGCCGGTCCCGAGCGTAGCTCTCTTCTTGGCGCATCAAATCTTTCTGCGCGGTCTTACTGAGCTCGCTCAGGCGCGACCGGTGGTCGGTGATGATGGCCGCCATGTCTGTCTTTGGATAGTTGCCATCCGTGGCGTAAGACGTGCCGGTCGCCTTTCCCGCGACGATTCTCTCCTGAGAAGGACGCTTCATCGGCGATCCGCCGCCAGCCCCCTGCTCCTTTGGCGGACCAACGTCCGCGTCCATCGCGGGTCCCCTGACGTCGTCGGACATGCGCATGTTCATGTCGGTCTTGATGTTGGCATCCGACGCGAATTCCGACTCGGCCTTCACGGTGGTCTGCTCACGCAGCTTCTGGTCCAGCATCTCTGGCTTGTCGAGGTTCTGGCCGATTCTCTGCAGCCGGGCCTCCTCGCGTTGTAGGAGGTTCGTCATCTCGTGTTTGTCGCCGCCGGACTCCTCGGCCCTCTTTGGGGGGGCAACATCTTTTTTGCCCAGAATGTCGCGCTGGTAGGCAGCCTCCTCGTCGCGCAAGTTTTCAGATACCTTGGTTGGTCGGTCTGGGACCCCTTCCTTATTGTCCGTGATCGCAGCCGCCATGTCCGTCTTGACCCCGCCCTCTCGGCTGGCCATGGTGGCTTTGGTCTGAAAAAATGGAGAAGCGTGCACGCAGAGCGGCTCGCAATTAGTATGTGCTGGAGGAAGGCGTTCACTTCCGTTTAACAAGTCATTCCCCGCAGCAAGCAGCAAACCAAATCATCAGATACGTGCACCTTTCACACATTCAACACTGTAAGTTAACACATGTGAACACAGATTCAGACTTATTTTACATTTCCTACTTGCGAAATTTGCGGAGTGAGAATGACTTTACGGACAGTAGTAAGTATGCTAAGGCTTCAGTGTATACAACAGCGAGTATTGAAGAGATGGATATTATTGCTACCTACCATTCTGTTAAGAAATAAAAAGTTCAGAGGATGATTATACCCCTTATATACGCATATTTGAAGACGTTTCCACGCGACCTGTACAATTTATAGACAATGGTATGCGGCGCATGCGCGCCTTGGAGTGCTCTATGCCTTCATGTGTAAGCCTTAATTCCCCTGCGAACGTAACGGAACTGCTGCCAGTGGAGTGCAGAAGCGCATATACTATAGTGACTGTACTGACCAAATATGACCACATTATATCGTCACTACGCCATAACTCCATCTCTGAACTTTTCAACCCTCGAGCACCGCATCAAAACGGCAAGCTTGTGCCTCTTTTACAAGTGTTATCACTCGCAGAGCGACATCGCGCCTGCGCATCGCACTTCATCCCGCCATACTCAAAGGCTGTTTATCCCCCACCGGCTCGCACCGACGCTCATCTCAACTCCTCCTTCGTTCGTATATACAGCGAAAGACTGGAATCATCTTCCTGCTGCAGCGGTGCGCCCCTCCAGTCATTCATCTTTCAAGCCATTCACCGAAAATATAACCTACTATAGATATGCACACCCCTCATGTATTTGAGGTATAAATAAATGAGTGAATAAATATGCTGACCGAACATGAGGATTATCCATATGAGACACCGAACAGAGAAGAACCTGGAGTGCATATTACAGGAGTACATTCCAGAACGCAAATGGAGCTAAAGATAGAGACATTATGTCGTATGTTCCACTTATACCCCTAACCAAGCTACTGGCGTAGACGTGTCGGCAGCACAAGTCACGGATAAGCTTTTAAAGCGTTTACTTTCTTTGGAAACCAACCGCGATTTCTCCATGCCCAAGAGTTTTCGTGGGCCGCGGATCCCGAAGATAATGCAGACTAACACAGTGGTAAAAGCCGCACGGTGGTACGGTATCGCCGTGCGGGGATACCGTACCACCGTGCGGTACCATCCTGCGCCCCTCTTACCACCAGGAGGGGCAAGGAGGGGCGCGGTAGGAGGGGCGTATGGAATGGCATTCTCGCATTCTTCCCTCGTGACAGCTAGCGTGTTGAGACGCTGCCGTTTGAGGCGCAGTGCCTCTTGTCGAAGCGCCTGCGGCCAGAGGCGGTCGCAAGACACTGCGCGGCGTTCCGAACTGGTCCTGGAGGAACTGGCGCTCTATAGGTAACCGTTGGCGGCCGCGTAAGGATAAGGCACGGTGGCATGGGCAGCGCTACCCAGAACACACAATGCGACACTGTCGCAAATAACCAGCTCCGTCCAAAGAGCAATTGGCGGAAAGTGTTGTGACATAGTACGTGTATGATTCGACGTTTATACAGCTGAAAATCGAGAAGCAGCTGCAGCAGCAGCTGGTCCCTTTCGAGGAAGGCCGCAGTGACCAGGGCCGTTATGGCGACAATGTTGCGACGTCGGCGCTCCCCACCGCGCGATTCGTAGTGGGCGAGGCAAACGGACAGAAAAAAGAAGGCGCTCGGCGCGGCCTTTGAGGCGAGACTTACTGTGGTTGCCTACCCCGTCGGAACCATGACGAAAACACAAAAACCCAGAACGGGAGCACTTGCAATCGCGGCCCCGCTCGAGACGGCACCCTCGAGCGCGAGCTTTCGACGCGCGACCGCCGCAGCTTTTTCGTCGTCTGGTCACTGCGGCTCACACAGATGGCCACCGTGGTCTCTAATGCCTCTCAAGCCGTACTGTTATTTAAAAAAAACACCTGAGAGTACAGTTGCGTCATGAACTGCCAGTTGCGAAAGCCAACCAAATCGAGACGCTGAACGGCTGATCAATTATTACCGTCCACGCTCGGCCTTTGCAAAAAGAAGTCAGTCATGAGGTCGGAGCAGTGGGTATGAACCAATGTGGTACGAAAGCATGACAGCAACTTCAACTGCACGCTTCCCTGTTCGATGATCCGTTGCAGTGGGTGTGTGCCACTGCACCTTCCTGAGCTGATCATCGCTGCATGGCCGCATGCGAGACCCTGAATGCTATATATTCAGGACATTGACACATTCCGCCATATTGTCCTGATCGCAATCTTGTCAGCTCTGATTGGCCCAGAGGGCTGCTACGGCCTCTCTGATTGGCTCAAAATGCCGCCATTACCAAATTTGACAATATGGCGGTCCACAGTATCGCTCTATGGACGATGTCAAATTCCACTTTGTCAGCTCTAGTTACCCCGCGGTGAGCTCTACGGCTTCTGATTGCCTCAAAATCCCGAATTTGCAGAATCGGACAATATGGCGGATTTTGACAATGTCCATAACAGTGTATCGCGGAATAGCTCCCAGCTAATAGCGCAAAGTGGCTTTTCGAATTGCAAACTAACGACATCGACGCGAACATCGTGCTACTTTCAGCGAGCTTTTGTATACTTCGCCTGTCAGCGGCTACCAGTTCATTTTTGTGAGCACTGATTTCTTTTATTTTTCCTTTTTCTATATTTATGTTTTTTAACGCGAACAAACCATTGATTATCCAAGCATTTTGTATCAGCTAGGAGGAGAGGAGAGGAGTAACCGTATACTTAATGCTTCAGGTAAGGAATGTACCTGTATTTATGTTTCACGAATTAATCATGTGCTGTTATCTTCGTTTGACTTGTATCGCTGAGATGTGCTTCCTTCTAACATCGCCCCCTGGCTGTATGTCATTAACACTTCTATCGTTTTGTTTGCAGGTGAGACTTGTAGCCCAGGTAACAGCGGAGATAACCGTTGTTTTCCAGTCAGATCAAGTGAGGGTACAGCCACGGATACGAACGGAAGAGGGCAAGCACTATTTTGCAAGTCGCCTATCCCTCAATCGCGCTTTCGGCGTTGTCGGCATGCTATTTTATTCTAGATTTAAAAATACAGGAACGAAGCTTTGCGCTATAAATTCGATAGTATAATACGGTGCAAGCTTCACTTACTTTCGTAGACCTGCTGTCCGGCTTCTTTGAAGAGTTGTTTGGAAGTAACTCGCGCTCATGGTATACTGTATTCATCACGCGACGCATATTGTTGCTTGATCACACCTCGGGTATTGATGAGACAGACAGTCCGAAGTAGGGTTGCTTCCTGTTTCGAAGCCTTTGTGAAAATTACGACATCCGTATAGTTCGCAGTAAAATAAGGGCCAGTAGCTCCGAGAGATTTGAAAGCGTCGTGTCTTCCGACACCCGCATATTTTGAAAACTGCCGAGTCATTTAGTTAGGATGGGCTCTCCGCAGTAATTAAGCAGCGCGTGTTACGGCGGGGTAAGGGAGCCTCAGCTAGGCGATTGACCACAGCCGTCTGGTGATTGACCACAACCGTCTGGACGAGACGTTGTCCCTATGTCCGTAATTATCCGTCAACTTCGTTCCTGACGCATTTCAGGCGAGTCCACCTCCCATAGCCTCGTATCCGTCACCCCACTTCCCTTCTTGAAATTATTTTCCGTTACTCATTGTCGCACTCTTTAACGCTCATCGGCTTGTAGAGAGGCGAGGTGGCCCCTAACATTCCTATGCATATTTCTGTTTCTGCGTGTACTTCGAGGCCATTCACATTCCTGCCCTCCCACCTGTTTGTTGTGGAGGCTTCTTAGCTTCCAAGGCCCAGCACCACCTCCCTTGATATATTTTGGCGTGCGCAAATCAACGTTCTGTAGGTCTTTCTTTCTTGTCCTGTTTTCATTCTTAACGGCGTATACAAACTAGCCTAACAGCAAGCTGTTCTCAAGTTTATGAACGTAATTAAAGCCAGATACAAGGGAAAGAAGAAGAAGGAAATAAAAAAAGAGGAGGGGTGTGTGCTTATGCGTTTCCTACAAGCAAGTCACATTATTTCCGTGCAGCGTGGTCGACGACTCGGTCAAGTATCAGAAATGAGAAGCTCTGTGTGATATTGGGAACAAACAATAGGAAGAACTCGGAAGCAATATTCTTTGTAACTTGTTTGAGTAGTAACTAGCGCGTGTAATGCATTCCTGTACAAAGGGTTGGAGGCTAGAGACCGCTTTCTTTTTTTAAAGTTTTGACTGGTTGCCTGGATGATCTCGTTTTGTTTTCGCAACTTGTCCGGATAACAGCTCTGGCTTTTGGCTGAAGGTCACTTGAAGGTCGCTAACAACTGAAGCCAAAATCATTTCATGCTTAAAATACGAAGAGCAATTTCTCCACTTATCTACAGCCATGTAACAGTACCACGAGAGATATAACAAACCAATATATAAATGAAGACGTTGGTAGCACCGTATAGTCATAAATTGCATATAGAAGGTGTGTTAGGTCCTTACAAAAAGGTGGCTAAAAATGTTTCTTGAGCGAGTAATCAGTGGTGAATAATACGCAGTCGCAACGCACGAGAGACCGTTCGTAATGTATACACAACGAAGTGCGATTGGCAAAGCGTCTCGCTGGGTGCTTTTCTCGAAGCCTGCCGCATGAGCTCGATGCAGGTCAGGCACGTACCCAGGGGGGCGCTCCCGAAGACAGCGCAATGCCGGGCCGACCCTCGGCAGGTGAAGCAGGCGTTAGGCACCCCCCATAACTGGGCTGATCCCGAAGATAGTGTAATACAGGCCCGACCAGCGGCCGAGGTGAAGTAGGCGTTAAGCACTCCCCATAACTGGGGCGACCCCGAAGATAGTGCAATGCCGGGCCAACACGCGGCGGAGGTGAAGCAGGCGTGAAGCACTCCCCATACGTGGGCCGATCTCGAAGATAGTGCAATTCCGCGCCGACCCGCGGCGGAGGCCCACATTACACAGTTGCGCTGGTCATCCTTCTTCACAGATTGGAATGGCACTGAGTTTTTTTCTTCAATATCGCTTGTTTACTTGTTCTTCCAGCGCTTCTTTCCTGCGCGAGTCCATGTGATGTGGTTCCTTGTTTGCCAAGTAAAGGAGATGTGTATCACACAGGCGTACCTGTTAGGTACTCCTTATTTCATTTCCGTTTTCCGGGTTTACGTTTCTTTATGGCGAATCGTGGGCAATATTAACATTTGTACTAGTAAAGGTACCTCCCCTCATTTGCACAGAAAAGTTACCTTGGGTTGCCCCCCCCCCCCCCCACGAACAAAAAATCCTGGGTATGCCTGATGCAGATATTCTTTTTCAACAGTAACACGCATTTGTGAACTGATATGCATGCATATTAAAGATGCTTTTTCTCAAGCTTTTTCTTTATTTTTTTCGCGGGACTACAAATGCAACCGAATCCTCCGCCTAATGTTGCGACGCCTGGTAACCTCGACCGGCGTTACTATTGGGTAGCGTGGCGTCGTCGGCGGGCTGCAGGCGTCCGATATACCATGGCGACCAGGCAAGGGCGAGACGATTTCTAGTGCGAAATTGCACTGTTTATTCAATGGTTGGTAAAGGATAAGAAGAAGAGAATGAATGAATTGAAATCGAAGGTGGGATCTTGCTCACGTCAACGTCACGTGACATGCACTGAGTCATTTCGGTGCTTGGCGGCTGCTCCCACTTTCCTAGGCGACGTTGCACTTGCTTGCCTCCGCTGGCGGAAACCTGCGGGTCCGGGATCGTAGGCGGCTGACCCTTTCTTCTAGGCGACGTTGGTTCGCGGAAAGGGCCTCCCCTAGAGTCGGTCATTTCGCGGAAAGGGTCTCTCCTAGAGTCGCGCAGCTTGTGAAAGGGTTCTCCCCTTGGTCGCACACACACAAAGGTGCCTGTAAACACTGCGAAGCGCCCGCCAGACCGGCAACCACTCGAGACAACCATAGCAAGTTAGGAATCTACCCTCCGTTTCTGTTAAGCAGGGTCTTTGAGCATTCTTTTTGCCCGGGGTGTTACACGCCAATCGTAACACTACGCTGGGGACGCGCCATGGAGAAAGGAGAAGTTAGGAGGGAGCATCGCGCACCGCAATTGAAGCCAAACCTGTTGGTTTTAGTGTTCCCGCACCGCAGGCATAGCCACGGCAGGGCAGCTTCACAAGCGCGCACCGGATAAAATATTATGGCCATGAGCCATTCCAATCTGTGAAGGTGGATAACCAGGGAAGCTGTCTTTTGCCTCTACCAATATGGCCGCCGCGGCTTCACTCGCTCCCTTAGGCGGCTGAAGGCATGGAGTTTCATAGAATAATATATATTGTACGACCAATGGACTACCACTCCAAAAGAATATATATATATATATATATATATAACCTCCTTGGCCTACTGCTTGGTCCTGCACGAGTGATTTCGAGCTCTTTAATTTGAAGTTGAAAAGTTGCAGAACTGTGAGGCACGTGAAGCTACAAGTTACGGGTACCAAAAAAAAAAAAAAAAAAAAAAAACGAGTTTCGCGCCAAGCGTCGCTCGTTGCTCTGCCTAATGTTTTCTCCCATGACAGCGAAAATCGTACTTCTCGTTGGCAACACTGCTCCATAATTCGAAACTACAAAACTACGGTTGTTCCACAAAACTCTACAAATGTAAAATAGGGCAGCGGTAATCCGTTTTCAGCCTGCCTCACTTCTTGAGCCTCCGAAACAAACCGTGGTGCCGTTGTAGCGGGTAGCATCGGAGAACTTCCGTGTGACAGGGGGAAGAGACATCTTCATCCGCGCGTAGAGAGCGCTGTGGACAGCGGAGGCTCTCTGTGCTGCCATATCGCACATTTCCGGCACTCCGCAGCGACTGGTTGCAGTCGCGCTTCGCTCCTTTCTTTTCGCCTGCGCACAACCCTGTGGACGGAGCGCGGAGCGTCTCGGTGTTCTCTGTTCTGTGGACTGCTGCTGTTGCTGCTTCGTTCTTTCCGTGATGGCATTCGGTAAGGGCGACGAATATTTGCTACTTCAGCGAGAATATGCATGTATACCGCACTAGAACATCCTGGTCTTGCGCCACGGCGCACTGCGCTTTGAGAGTTCATTTTTTAGCCATCACTTTGAGATCTATACACTCGTTCTTTAAATCTACTTTCGCGCTGGCGCGCGGTGAAGCTGGCTTCCCCTGTGCACTCTAAGTTTTTCCAACTCACGCTATTGTGGCTTTTGAACCGCGGCGAATGAACCCAACTCTCGTACCTTTGAACTGTACCTTTGCCCGGCGAGCACGCATTATTTCTTTATTTTTATTTTGAAGTGTCCTGCTTGGAAAAAAAGAACCTTGAATGAAAGTAGCGAGCAGCGTAAATTGTTCTAATTCAGTTTCTTTTTTTTTTCATTTCTGTTGCTCGATTTGACCTGGCAGCGGGTACACCCTGAAAATAGCACACATGCAAAAAATACACGTATAATAAAACTGAACTGCGCAGGACTGTTCAGTTTTCGCCAGGTGCAGCATTGTTATTTTACGTGATTTCCGCTCTCATTGCAAGTTACAGATCTGTCCTATAGAATGCTGAAAAGGCAACTTTATATTGCCACCCCAAGGAATATATATTGCACTGACAACTTCAGCTGAATGTGGCATTATTTCAGGCCACTGGGCCCTTTTCATTCATTAGGCCAGGCAAAATTTTGAAGAAACAGCAAAGATTTATTTTATGTTGCTCTTTTCATTGCCATAGTTCTGTTCCTGTTATGAGCCAGCCTATTAGCAAGTGCAGAGTTGCAGAACAGACTTCTTGTAATGTTTAATGTGTTTTTGTCTATGTATTTACAACTTGGATTGACTGTTTAGCCGTGCATTTACGTGTGGGCTTATGTTCTTAGTAAGCCTACCACTAGACCTATTATTGTGGCATTAAGTTTCATATTGTGATATAGGATCTGAACATTAATCCCTCAGTACCCTTGTCAAAGTGTTCCTCCTCTTTGTGGAAAGCTTTTGTTGAGCATCACACATCTTAGGAACTCTACCGTGCTGATGTATCACAAGTAGCTGGGATGCCAGCTAACCTTGATTCAATCCTTAAAGGGAAGTAAAGTTTAACAAAACTAAATAGCATTCTGTTTAAGAAAGCGTACAAGTCACTTGCTCTGAAAGTGCTAACTATTATGTTTATCGCAAACATCTTGAGGTCAGTAAACATCTTGTGTGTCAGTAAAGCGCTATATTGAATGTAATTAACCAACTTCTAGACCATGATATCCTTAAGTAGCACCATATGTCAGTGGAGGCTAAATGTTTCAGTGAAGAGCATAGACTGTTCAGATAATGCAAAAAGGGTGCACAGAGTACACGCGACGGCAGATAACATTAACAAAGTCTGTTTCCTGCAGATATGTTCACATCTGGTGTAGTATTTGTGGCTGCCAGTCAGTACAGAAAGATTGAGCTGTGATGATAGTGCACTGGCTTGCCATAGGCACACTGACTTTAAGAACTTTGAGGCTGTTAAGTGTTCCTATTAAATTGAAACAAAACAGACTGCGAATGACAGATTCCATGAAAAAACTTTCAGGTGGAGAGAATATATAATGTGAAATATGTGTCAGAAATTTCATATTATGAAAGGAAGAAGCAAGACCAAACTTAACAGTCACATGCAGAAATCAGTGTCAAACAAAGCTCCAGACAATGAAGCACGACCAGCATGTCATTGTCTACACTATTGCAGTTTTACACTGGGCAATAAATTTATCCTTCCACAAAAGCAAACTACAGGAGGCGGGCAGGAAAAATAAAATTATAGACTGATCCCAAACACTGCGGGCTGGATTGACAAAACAATGCAGTCTCGCATCATATACCACATTTTGAGTATGCTTCCTGAAGATGACCTCTATTGAGACAAGTTTTCTGATTACATAAGAGGTTAGGAAGTGTTTAGTTCTTTGTAGATTCAGTGCACTTGTTGGTGAACTTCCCAGGTGATTGTTAAACTTGCAAAACTGCGCTGTGAACATGACACACGCAACAACGTACACGTAGCATTATGAAACATCGTTCCAGTGCACAATTGAACACGGACGAGAAGAGAAAGACAATATGTACACCGGGGGAGGAGAGGGGGGGGGGGCTGCTAGTGCGCAGGACCACCCAAAAATATTTCCTTGGTCCAGGCAACAGTCATCACAAGCGTCGAAACCAAAAGAAGCCAAACCAAACCAAAATTATAATGCCTTTTAAGTAATTCCCAGCCATCATACTTGCCATGTGCCATGTTTTTATGTACAAAAAGTGTCTACTTAAGTTTCTACTACATCAAAAATATGTGTCAGTATACTTCTTGAAGTACACTGATGAGGTGTCATTGTTCCAGTATCGAGTTCTACTGTAGTCTTTAGATTTGTCCTGTTGCTCTTCCTTTCCTCTTTCCTTTTTCCTCCCCTCCTTCCTATCTTCCATTTCTGTGTTGCTGTCACCTCCCTTCAGAAGAGTAGGCAGGTGTTGTGCCCCTTCCGGTGGCAGTTGCCAGCCTGCTCCTCGCTTTCCCTTTCCTGTTAACTGTGTATGTGTCTATGTGTTCAAAACAAATAATAATAATAATGTCACACTGGAGGAGTGAAGTTGTCCCTAAAACTCCAAATGCTCATGCAACATACCTACCTAGTGTTCTTGCATGCATGCTTATGCTGTCCGCAAGCGTCATCTAGTCTTGTATGTCCTTATTCAGAGTCCAAATGTATTTCCCTAAAAGTCCAAATGCTCATGCAACATACCTACCTAGTGTTCTTGCATGCATGCTTATGCTGTCCGCAAGCGTCATCTAGTCTTGTATGCCCTTATTCAGAGTGCAGGCCAAGTACGTGTGTGCCTTCACTGGATTTGTTATTAGCCAAAGTTGCATTTGGCAGGTCTGTGAGTGGATCGATGATTAATTGTGGTTTCCTTTTTTACCCTTGCAGCTTTACGTCGAGAAACTCTAGAAAAATTCCAGAAGGAATTTGAAAAGGAACCTAGGAACCGGCTTGCGCAAAATGTCTGCACCAAGGTCGACATCAAAGACCTGTGCCAGAAACGCACGGCTCAACTAAATCATGTGGTTTCACACAAGGCAAGTAGATACTGCACATGTCTGAGTGTTCATGGCAAGCTTGCCTTCTTGTCACTCAGCTTACTGGCCACTGCGTAATAGTTTGTTTGAGAATAACCTTAAGACATCTGTGCAGATGGGAGAGGTGCAATGTTGTGTTAGAGCTTCGAGGAAGGCGGAATTAGCTTTAAAGAGACACTAAGGCCTACGGTGGTAGGTACTCTTCTGTAATTTGTGGGGGTTCTACTCTGCGTGCGGCTAGGGCTGAAGGCGAGCTCCGGATCTAGCCCCACGCAGTCGCTTTGTGTTACTCCCCAACCCGTAGCGCGGAAATCGCGGCTACGTCGGGTTCGAACGAATAAGGCAACCAGCGGCGTCAACTGTAAGAACGTTTATTGCTACCGGCAATAAAGAACACTGGCAGAGGGGCGTCCTCTCTGTAATAGTAATAAATAGGCTGGCCTCGTTGCCCGGCATAGTCAGGCAACGTGGTCACTCACGGGTAGCGGCAGGTACTCCAGTCCGGCAGGTTATGGGTCCGGCCTCAGAGAGAGAGGGTCTCCCCTGGTCGTGCTGTTTTGTACCTTTTTACCTGGGCGAGGGGAGTGTCCTCTTCGCCCGTCAGCTACCTGCCCGCGAGTCGGGGAGGAAGGGCGCGTGCGCGTCGCGAGAGCGAGGGAGAATCGGGAGAGGGCAAAGTGCGCCTCTCCCCTGTCTATGCCGGCTCTCGACGCGACGGCACGGGGGAAGATGGGCGCGTGTGCTCCCCACAAATTTTATATATGCCAACTTTTCCATGAACAGAATTTTGGGTTGTTGGGAAGGAAGCAAGAAACGAGATAAACAAGATGACTTGTGAAGCTGCTATGAAATACCTGTACTAGGTCTCTCTGGAAGCTGCACTCTTGCCTCGTGCACAGGGTCCTGTGCCATCATGGACAAATAAAGCACGAACAATAAATAACAAAGTAAAACACCTTTCACAATTGTTAACAGTAGCTCTAGAGCAATTTCGCACCACTACTTATCCATTCGTTGCAGATGTTATAGGCCTCACACTTAGAATACAAGCCGTAGTTATTTTGATATTCCACATACTGATACGGAAAGCAGAAACGAAAGGATGCGTTTTAGTTAGCTCTCACTCGTTCATATTTCATTTGTCCACAATAGTACGCACCATTCCTTTTTCCACTTGTTGTATTGAGATGAAAAAGGGAACCACTGTCCTTTGATCCATGCAAGCCTAAAATAACGACGTGCATGAATTTTGTGCTTTTTTGGACAGGTGGATGTCGAAGGGAGACCACCCTCGAACCAGAAGGTGACTGGACGATGCTGGCTCTTTGCCTGCCTGAATGCGATTCGGGTACCACTCATGAGGCACTTCCAGCTGGAGGAACTTGAACTCAGCTCCGCATACCTGTTCTTTTGGGACAAGGTGAGAGCCATATTTTGCTTTTTATTGTATGTAAAAGAGTAATTGTATGATATTTTCCGGATTTTTTTTTCCCACATTACATGAAAGCTCAAGCCCTCTAAACCTTAGTAAATTAGTGGCAATCATCAGAGCACCCTAAATAGTTTTGCTATATTAAAACCACTTTGCTGCCTGTGCTCAAGGGTGTATGTGTCTTGACTTCCTTGCATCTATAAAACTCTTATTAGTCATAATCATCGCACACCATAAAAAACTGGCTCGCTGCATTCCTGCAGTTGCTGTGGCAGCCACAGAGGAACAAGGACTGAACACTTATCTTTAACCCCCAAATGCAGAGATCTAACTTGGCTCGAACTTGACTTCTAGCAGTCTCAAGACAGCTTCACCGCGCGTCGTAAATCG
Source organism: Dermacentor andersoni (assembly GCF_023375885.2). Classification (NCBI taxonomy): domain Eukaryota; kingdom Metazoa; phylum Arthropoda; class Arachnida; order Ixodida; family Ixodidae; genus Dermacentor; species Dermacentor andersoni. The sequence continues at coordinate 40,502,678 of NC_092816.1, forward strand.
TGCTTGATCTTGCGGACGACTTGCGAACAACTTGGCTGCGTCGAAGTCCGCTCAAGTTTGAAGCCTGCTCCCGGGCTAGCTTGAAACTGACTTCATGTGTTATTCCAACATGGCAGCCTCCTGAAAGGAGGTCGCGCGGAGGTTAGCTGCTTTCGAGTTTGCTTGCTACGCCATGGATACAGCATTTTCAGAGACGCAGCCCTTGCCGAAAATTCCGCGACCCACCCTACGTGACCGAGGGAATCCGATGGAGCTGTACGACGACGAACAATTCCTCGGTCGCTACAGATTCAAGAACAACGCCGTGCGACTTCTCGCTATGTTGCCTATCCGGGTAAGCGGGGACAACAGAGGACCGACTGTGTGCCTCCCATGCTGCAGTTGCTGATGGCTGTGATGTTTTACGGCGCTGGAACGTTTCAAACAGTCACCGGAGGTCCGGTCCGCATTCCTCAGTCAACAGTGTGCCGCGCAGTTGGAAAGGTGACTGCTCATCACGAAGCACCCGCGCCCGATGCTGGTGCGCTTCCCGCAGTCGCGGAAAGATTGATTGCGAGCGTATTTTCTCATCTCCTGTGACTACACATAATAAAAGGTAGCCCAAATAAGTCAGTCATGCAGAACATGTGCGCTTACCAGTTTTGTGGCGCTTTCCATTTTCTTCCGCAGCTTCCTCTTTCCGCTTTTGTTTCAGGTTGGTCCAGCATTTTTTCATTTGCAGGTGATCGCGCCGCGTAATCCCGTGGTTGGCATTCTAATGTTTTGCTATTTCTTTCCATGTCTGGTTCTTCTTGGTCAACGACGCGACATCAGTTTTCTTGCATTCCACAATATGCTTGTAGTCGTTCAGGAGTGTCGTCGGCAGCCTCTTTTCGTCTTCTTTAAAACGGGCTGCCGTCTTGCGTTGCGGTGCATTCTCTTGGGAGGAGACCGTACGTGAGTGCGACATTTCAGCGTCAAAGCCTGTTGACAGAACAGCAGTTTCGTACCAAATGCGGCGCGCGGCCTTCGCGCGAGCCCCACAACTTGTTTTCCTAACAGACGACACTTTTCTAGCAGATGACACGCACTGCCAATTTGCGATGTCTACGACTGTGCCGCACTCTCCCTCTCGTTGTTCTCGACAAACCCTCCATGTGAAGCAGACAAATCGTTTGCAGGTGTCATTTTACTTATTTATTTTATTTTTTATCGGGTGTTGTCACCCATATGGGTCCGGGCAGGGGACTCTGGCCTAGGGCGTTCGAATAGGTTGGCTTTTTCTTCAATGGGTCACGTAGCCCGAGCAGAACACGGGCCGTCGCCTTCCTCCTGGAATGCCTATAGGCGAAAAGGGACGCGCGAGTTCCCTCAGAAACCGACCGTATGCCTCGTCTCGGCCTTTTGTATCCGGTTGCCGGCCCAGATGGCGCATGAACGCCTTGCGGCAATCGAGAACAAAAGCCGTTTAAAGACCACCATACGAACCAACCATTTCGTTCGCTTCTCTATGGCAACAAACATGCAACAAGACCTCTGAGTTAAAGATAAGCTAAAACCAAAATAAATGTGACGATAAAATTGATTTGCACTCAAATACACTGTCGCCTAAAAGTGTAGCGGCGACTTGAAAAAATGGTGAAACCTGCAACTCAAAAAGCGCGCCAAAACACCGAAATTTGAAGACCACCTAAACCCGCCGGGAACGCGCGCTTTCCGCAAGCAACACTGCCCATCGCAGCGGCGGACGTAGCCAGATGCAATAAGTTTACGCAAACTATACTTCAGCACTTATGCCCTGGTGGAAATTTGGAAAGATACATACTTTTTTGCTGTAAAACGTGCCTTACGCTAATAAATGTATTCTTAACCTCGAACACAGACGAGCAACCTGCTTTTGCGTTGAAGCACAGTCTTGACTTGACGAAGCAAGTCAGCTTGAGCGTATATGAAACGTGAAAGCTGACTTGGGCGTTTTGAAGTCCGCCTCTTGCTTCGGGCCGACTTCGTCAAGTCAAGTCCAAGCCTGATCCAAGTTAGATCTCTGCATTCGGGGGTAAGAAGTAGCTTTCTTTGCCAACTCTCCAAATCTTTGCTGACCAAGGCTGCAGCTGCAAGCAACTGCTGCTGTCACCGACACCTTATATCTCGCGCATAGCTTGCAACATTCGTAGCTCACGGCACTCATAGGAAAGCACTCAGTAGGGCAGCACTCGTACAACAAATCGCCTTACATATAGCCACTTGTACTAGCCCTGCAGATGAAAGAACAAACAGTGCCACTTCTGCTTTGTCGGTTTCTTGTCGAATAACGTGGGCTGATCCTGGAGAAAGCGCAGTAGTATAAGTTAGGCCGAGTGTAATCCATGGTCACATGATTAACGTGGATTGCCTGTTAGCGGTCGCCAAATTTTGCTGGGCAGGCACGTAGTCAAAATGCTGCCAAAACACAGTGTACGATTCTAACAGTTTTAGAGCAATTTGAGTAGCCACTTCACAAAAGCTTCGCTTGACGTAGATTCCAACATTTTCGGTGGGTCTGCATTATTTTTTTTAAGGAGTAATGTCATCTTACATAGTCTTATTACTCTACAATTTGCGATTTTGCGAATTTTGCTGTCGTTACAGTAATGTCGATAATGCCAGGTCCTACTTTTGGATACCAACTTTCGCATCAGATTAAAATATCTTGTACCTTACTAGTGTTTCCCAACATTCTTACTTGCTGAGCGATATTCTTTTGCACACAAGCATGTGGTAGCGATTCTACAATATCTAAAATGTGTATGAGTACTCCTTTTACTTGTGCCTTATTGAAATTGCAAATATATGCCACGAAGGCATGCACATGTCATGAAGGGATGAAGGACCACTGCTTCTTCCAGCTGTTTATTTCAGGACAGTGTCATGAAATATGTACATCATGTTCACAACTACATATACAGCTGAGCTGATTAGAAAGGAAAAATGAAAACCATGAGAAGAATGACAGTAGCTCAAAAAAAAAAAGAGGCTTATGTTCATGCATGTCTCTAAAAGTCACATATCTATAACGTAGTAAAAAAAAATAGGAAGGTCCCTGACAGAGCCCATGCTTGTTCTTTCATTCTACCTCTTTGTTTCTTGAAATAGCATCTTGCGTTTGCACTGTTGACAGTTTCAAGCACTGTGTGCTGTTGCGGGTGCATGACAGCTGAATGGGGAAATTCAAACCAGTATATTTTCACCAAACAGGAGGATTGTTCTTGGGGTTGGGAACATTCTTCATTCTATATGAAGGGGGAAGAATTAATTGCATTGTTGCATGAGATCCGTCAACAGAATTCTTGCAGCGCCTTTGTGTAGGTGTGTTTCAACTGTTTCTATTGTTGCATTTTATTTGCACATGAGCAAGTCACTTGAACGCTACCTAACTCATGCCAACCGTCGTCGCTACAGATGTGATGCTGCAGTGATTTTTATGCATTTCAAAGGGCCTGCTTCATGTAGTAAAAGTGAACCCTGTTGGCACTCATCACTGTGCTGTACTTATTACCCGGATGTGGCTTTGAGATGAAAAACTGAATCAGCCAATCAACTAATAGAGTGAGAAGAACAAATTAAGGTGCTCAACTTTGCTCAGTCCAATTACGTGAAGCCAACAAACAATGAAACCAAGAAAACCACAGGGAGAAATTGACCGTGCTTCTTTAATTGAGAATGTAGAAGTACTAATGAGGAAAAAGGATAGGAAAGTAGTCAGAAAAGGCAGCTCGCTGTTGGTGGCTGCCGTAACGTGGCTGCTGCAGTAGCTCAACAGTGGAACATTGCGTGCACAGTGCGGAAGATGCGACTGTGGCTCCCACTTTTGGCAAGTTGCCTCTCTGTCCTCCTTAATTTCCCATTTTTAAATTGTTTATACGTGAGCTATGTATTACTTGTTCAAATATGCTTCCCTTGGTTTTGTATGATTGTAACAATCAATTAAAATGTTGTGCAGACATTGCCAGTTTTCCGCCAACTTTGCTGTCATATTTGTTTACATCTTCCTTGTGCTACCGCAGGTGGAGCGGAGCAATTACTTCCTCAACAATGTGGTCGAAATGTGGCGACGGGGAGAGACCGTCGAGGGCCGTCTGTTCAGTTTTCTACTCCGCGAACCCCTTGAAGACGGAGGCCAGTGGCACATGGTACACAACCTCGTGGCCAAGCATGGACTCGTGCCCAAACAGTGCTATCCGGAGTCGGTCACCTCCGAGTCATCACGTCGCTTCAACCAGCTCCTTACCAGCAAGGTTGTTCTCTCCTACTTGGTTTGACCATTCTATCTACTCCGGTGCTTGCTGTTCCCAGGCAGCACACGCCCCTATAGGCTTCGTGTACGGCCGTTTCGAATCGGACATACAGCACCTTGTGGCGAGTGCCATGGAGAAATCTGTGATCCCTGCTTGCTGCCGCTCAGGGGTGAGGATGGCCTCTAGCAACGTAAACATTGTAAGCAGTAAAAAAAAAAACGAAAACAAAAAACTTCTGTTTACTGTTGTGCGCATAGATGTCACAGTGGTTACAAAAGCACCGCCTGGAAGCTAGGGAAGGTGGAATTTTATTGATTTCCCTGGAAATCGTAAATTGTACGAAGGCTCATTGCAGTGGCTTGGCTTTTTTTTTTTCCTTCATAGACTTTTGTTGATGGGAATAGCTTTTTCTTAGATTTTTGTTATTGATGCAAATAAGTTAGGGAATGGTGTGGGAATATGGTGCCGGTGACATGTATCACATATTTTCGCACACGTTCTTTCTTCGCACATCTTCTTCCGCTTGCTCTCCAATACATTACTAGTACATAGTCACGCCCCATGTTTTCATTTATTTTAGGGTTGGCGAATGCTTGTAGTTTCAAATGCGAACAGAATATTACAAACTAATATTCATATTCGAAGAACAACTACTTATTTGGTATCATCAAATACGTTCTTGAAATTAGCCAATCTTTTTCACACTACCCAATTGATTGCTAAAGCCTTGTTGTTGTTCTCCATCTGCTAAACAGTGTATCTCAAGTTAATAGAAGTGAAACGATAAATGTTGTTGAAGGAATGCAAAAAAAAAAAAAAAAATTTATGATGGTAGTCTTGTTTGAGATTTTGCGGCAGTACCATACACGACGTGTGAGTATTGCTTGTACTAGTCTGTCATTTTCAGCAGTCTAGCCATGTAGCATTTTTATCTTTGATGCTACAAGCTGGGACGTTTTTCTTGCAACTACTGCTTTTACATGTCGTTGCGGCACACAAGTCTTTCAGCAGCTTTCTTTTTTTTTTCTACAGCTTCTGACATTTTTTTTTTTTTTCGGCAACCATTTTCTTATTACTGACAGTCATTGATAGATATGTTGAGACGCTATTTGTGTCATTCTTAATCAAAAGTATTAATTGTTTTCAAGACTGAATCTTTGTAATTAATAGACTCCTTTTTTTCTTTCTTGTCATTACTGGCATACCGAAATATGCACGCAGAAATAAATATTCCTGCTGTAAATTTCTATATCTGCATTTCACTATTGATATTTGATTCATATACAAAAAAATGTGACATTCGCCCACCTTTATTTATTATTGTTGGTGAATGTGTAATGTATTGAAGCTCGAGCCACTTCATGCAGGTGCACCGAGAAAAAAGTGGAAAGCTCAATTTGTTGCATCTGCCTTCGTTGACTGCATGATCTGAAGGCACAAGCTCGCTTTTAAGCTGGGCCAGAGTGCACAAAGTCTCGCGCTACAGTTGCTCATAAGAGAAAATTACAGCCTATCCTGACGCCTGACATATCAATAGCGACGGCAGCCTGCTGATGGCAAAGAGCACATACAAACGAAAAGATTTGTGAGTTCGGGCCAGGACCTGGCAGCCCCTAGTTTTTGGTTCATCGTCAGGCTGGATTGGCCCGCTTTCAGCAAGTGTCAAGCCCAGGCTGGGCCGCCAAACTGCAGCATGCACACATCTGTAGTTGCTGCCAGTGAATGCTAGATGATGTGCGTCACGCTTGGACCAAGCTGGCGTTTAAATGTAGCTTCCTAAAATGCAAGTGCTCCAAAGCAGGTGTTACGATGATTATTGGAATGCGCAGCAAGAAAGGTGTGCTCACACATATAAGCGCACATTGTACTCCACGCCCTTTTTATTTGTGCCACGTGCTTTCCGAAGATTTCCGACGGCACTGCCGATTTGTTTCCTCACACAATACAGGATTAGTGGTGCACAAGACAGCAGCACGAACCAAACAGCTTAGTTTCAAGAACTCGTCAACATTGCTTATCCTTATTTTGCAATGCCATTATCACATGCCAACAGCCCCCTCGTTCGGGCAGTGTGCCTGGAACAGAACATACAGATTGTGCTTGGCCTGGCCGTAGTAGCACTGTTGCTGGTGCTGCCATATGACTGCATGGCCCCTGTGTCTCCCATTCATTATAAAGTGCTGTCTGGGCCCTCTGTGCTTCAAAGCAGCCAGTTGATTTCGTCGGTATAGGTTCGTGGCGATTGAATGGTGCATAAGATGCACGAAATTAAAATTTTAGTGAGCGGACATCAGTCTGCCCATGTATCACATCTTTTTGGAGGTTGTGTTGTGTGCGTTATTGCTTAAGATACCTCTGTGTGAGAAGAGCAAGGAAATCTGAGGGGCTCGATTCTTAATTGCTCACAAGCATATGAGGAAATGGGCAACGAAGCGAGAAAAAACACAGGAGAAATTACTTGGTATGTTTAATTGAAATGTAGAAATAAGGTAAGAGGGATTAAAAGTGAACAAAAAGATGTCTTGTTGCAGGTGGGAGCCAAACCCACGCTTGCGTATTATGCATGTGGTGCTTTCCCAATTAAGCTATTGTGGTAACCATCCTCTTGTCCAATTTCTTGGATATTTATGCATATGGGTATGTACTAGATTAACACTGAGGGAGTTGGTAAGCATCATCTATGACAATGGCAGCAGATGCAGAACATCGTGTTAATCTGTTTCTGCCTCCTACATTTTGATTTAACATAATTAATTTCCTCTATGTTTTCTTTAGCTCCATTGTTAGTTTTTTTTTCCCGTATGGCTGTTATTAAGGTGGCTATGTAATATACATGCATGAATATATTTTTTCTTCCCAGCTGCGAGAATTTGCCCTGGATTTGTACACCCTGTTGGCGAAAGGCTGCTCTGATGCCGACGTCCAGTCCACCATAGAGCAGATGATGGAAACTGTAAGTTGTGTGTTTACTACAACATCCCTGATTTTAGTGAGTTCCTAACAGAAGTGCGTGCAAAATAAACGTTTTGTGTGTTTGCACAATGAAATAACAAGACGATGCCAACCTGCTTAAGAATAAGCGCTACGAGTAGTGGTGTGCGAATGAAGATGCTCCTTCCACGTGAGCACTGTCAAGTCTTCGATAGGCTCATCAACCTTCAGCAATTTTCAATTGCTTATTGCACATATGTTCACTGCCACAAGTGCAGGTTGAAAGCTATGTGAAATTTTGGGCCAGAATGAAGATCTGTGTAAGTTGGTGGCGCAAGCATGGTGCCCACTCTTGGCTTGGTTTGCAGAGACACCTGGCAATACCAGACACCAGTGTGTCCAGTGGGCAGCTCTTCTCCATGCCTGAAGGAATTGTGACATGCAGGAGTGTGGTCTCTGCTGCAGGAACATGTCGAGCAGCTATTGTTCCTTCATGACATCACATAACTGCAGTTATGATACTGTCAAGGAAAAATGTTGTACTAGAGAATTACGTTGATCACAAAGCATAATATTTCTGCATGCTATTTGCTGTGCAATAAACTTGCTTTCTTGTTTTCGATTCGCACTTGGTTCTAATTAATTGAATTCGCTTCTATATTGAAAATTTGATATTTGCGCACGCCTAGTTTTGAGCATTGCTCAGTATTCAACCTACCGTACTAGTGCAAAGCTGATGCACTACATAGAACATGAACTTCAGAATATAATGCAATTACAACTTGCACAATGTTAAGAATTAGCTGTATAAAACAGACATCATGCGGAACCACAAATGATGATACTCAGCAGCTGATACCAATATTTGAAGGGTTATAAAAGCTTAGGTGCTTCCGAAACTTCAGAAGGATAGTACTTCCAACAATCAAAAGGGAGACGTTCTTAATATACATTGTTTGTTCTCAGAAAGAACTGCCTCCTTAAATTTTTCATTAGAGAGCTTTACCTTCCTTTAATGAAAATAAAGCTTCTACCAGTAGTGAAGGGGTGTTGTACTCATTCGTGTATAAGATATATTGCTCTACCATGACAGGGGCACTTACAGCCTATTTCTTTTTTTTCATACTTGCTTCTTGTACAGGTGTACCGCATTGTGTCAATCTGTCTCGGAACGCCCCCGGCCACTTTCACCTGGGAGTACTACGACAAAAACAAGGCGTACAAACGGCTGGGCCCCATCACTCCGTTGGAGTTTTACGAGAAGCATGTGAAGCCACTTTTCAACTTCGACGACAAGGTGCGGTGACACCACCTGCCTCTTGCAGAGTAGAACACGGTGGCTTAACTACGCACAATTATGTTAACCTCACCTTACCTTCTTTTGCATGTAAGTTATATTTTGCTGTTTTGGGTTCTCATGAATTGTGAGATTGAGGATGGAGGAAGAACAGCGGCATCAGCAGCCAGATTGGCCATTAATGTTAACCATTCTATGCGACGGCAAGTGGATGGCCGGTTGCCAAGGGTGGATAACCTTTCACAGACATTGCATCTGTTCTGAATTCAGCACACGCAGACACCTGAAACTGCTGCTCTGTAGTGGAAGAGTACTTGAACAGTTGGTATCCCCAAATAATCTCTACTTTCACATGACTGATTGAGCTCAGTGTCTTACGAGATCTGATCTTACGAGACCCAGCGCACTCATTGATCACAACATGGCTGACTTTGTATATTTGATGCCAACAGCCATTGAGCAGCAGTGGCATCACCGTGCAAGCTGTTACAGCGAACAGCAGCCTTTGTTTCACTCAACACAGGTCCCGCCTGCTTTCCATCAGTTCACCAATAACTTTCTCCTTACACTTTTTCTACTATGCCCAGCAAGGTACGAGGCCCTTGCCATCTTTACAGATGAATAATGGTGTATTGAACTGGCTGCCTTCATACTCTCTGGTAGCATGTTTTACTTTCAGCCAGTCAGAAATGAGTTCTTTGAACACATTCGCCTGGTCCGTCTAGAGTGCTTGGGAGACAAGCACTCTGTGCTTGCGTTTTGTCTGTGTCTAGTTAAGTTGCCCTTGTTTTGCATTGTTTTCACCTTGCAGGTGTGCCTGGTGAATGACACTCGGCCCTCTAATCCCTTCGGTGATGCCTACACAGTGGACTGCCTCGGCAATGTCGTTGGAGGCATCCCGACAGTCTACAACAACCAGCCCATGGAAGTGCTTATGCAGTCCATTGTTGACTCAATCAAGGCCAATGAGGTGTGTTCTTGATTTTGCATCAGGAATGCTGTGCTCATCCCCTTAAGGGCAAATCTCTAACAGTGCTATCAAAAAACCATCAAGCCACTAGCCAGAGCTGGCTGACATGAAAGTCGATTTTGACTACGTTTGTATCAGTATTCTTTGAGGCCATAAAAAGCTTTCCCAGAAGTGTTTCAGAAGTGCTTTTCGTAAAGTGGTGCCATTGCTGTAGTGGTGGAAGAAAAGTGTCACATGAATTTCTCACAGTGGCACAATGTGTGAACAGACCTCTTTCTTGGCACTCGGGATGTCAAGGTTGGAATGGGTTGGATACCAGAAACCAACAAGACTTTTGCTGCACACTGGTGTTAGTGAGCTTAAGTGTGTACAGAATATTTTAGTGGGTTTGCACTTGACACATAGTCACTGCTGCTCTTCTTCTGAAGCAAAAAAAAATCATGTAGGCAGTCCTTATACATGTGAAAAAGCTCATATTCGCACACATGACGGTGCTTTCATGTTGAGTCGCATATAGTATAGTTCGACATTTGTAGCTTGATAGCATTCCCACAGTATTTGAGCATACAGTTGAAACCACTTATGACAATATTCAAGTGCCAAGGAAATTTCATTGCCATAACCGATAATTGTTGTAACTTGGTTGTACGAAAAAAAAGAAGAGGGGACTGACATCAAAACAATTTACATTGACAGAAGGAAGTACAGTCAAATCCACTTATAGCTGGTGCTTTCTGCACCAACAAGTCTGGTAATCTTTGACCACAAGCAATATACTCTAATTTAAATTAATCTGCTTAACATTCACACATTGAAAATAACAAACATTTATTTTTATAGTTTGTTTTGCCATATAAAACCACAGCTACGTTTCATGATGTGCACATACAGCACTGCTAACTATTAGTTGCTTGCAACAAATAGTGATATTGTTACCATGTGGTGCAGTTCACGGCACCAGAGCTTAATAACCGCAAGATTACAACTAATGTCAATTCGTTCTTAGCAGACATTGCATATGGTTCTAAATCAAGTTCAAAGCAACAGTATCAAGAAACATATCGGTGACCTACTATTTACTGTGCGATGTGGCTTTGCATCAGTGTGCCTATTTTATGCTTTGTGACAGTGAACCTCTGATCCCTGCAATCTGTGTTACGTGAAGCCACTGAAGCAAAGCAGGTGTAGTAATTCATGGTGCACATTATCATGTGCTAGGAACGTGGTTGTCATGTAGAGTGAAACGGACTCAGTGATGCTGGTTGATGCTGCGGCAAAAATGTGACTGAAACAGGTTTCTTGTGGTTGCTGCTTTAGTGTGCCTGTGGAGCAGTGCTCTCAAACACGGGCCTTGTCGAGCTCTTTTACATGGCCCATACAGGCATTCTCTCATCCTCTGCTAAGTAGTGTTGTAGGGCAGAGCCCGCTGGGAGCAGTGCGTCATGTTTGCGACTCCATGCCTGATGTAACACCACTGCTGTAGAGGCATTTCAGTGCTGTATAAGAAGCAATGTGATCTTTCTTAAAGGTGCTAGCTTTATTCAGTGCTGCATGTTGTGTCATCTTTGGTAAAGTTCTTTTTCCCCGTGTGCATTCGTCTCCTAGCCCGTGTGGTTTGGCTGTGAAGTTCTCAAGAGGTGCGACTTGAAGCGAGGACTCTTCGACACAGACTTGTAAGTATGCACAGAGTGCCAATGACATAGAAGCCATGCCGTTCGCTGACTCTGCTTACACCCACATGTGGCAGCAGGCACCGATGCAAAGTTCACATCTGTGAAAATAGTCACCAACTTTGATAGAACACAGGTTTCTTTCTTTTCTTTACTCCTTGATCTTAGTTTCACTTAGCACCATGTGTCTTTTTCCTGCAATAATTTTTTTTGTCAGTTTCTATTTAATGAAGTCCATGTGCATGTACTTTAGAGCCTTTGTGGGAAGTGAGTGAAAAGAAAAATTTCATTCAATAAATTCATTTGCATGCATACTCTTATGGGCTCCCAAACGTGCCAGTGACCAGTTAAAACAGGAAAACATCGACAGGAAGTTAATTCACTAGCAGCCTCGGCTCAATACACTCCCTTCTTTCGTAAAGCACTTCTATCATAAGGGTTGTAAGTAAACAACAAACAAAATACCTGCTTTCTCCAGCACCATTGTGCTGTGTTGTTATTGCAAAAGACATTATTGTAGTCTCTATCTTGGGCCTCACTACACAGTCGTAAACAGACAAAATGGCAGTCTAGAGTCTATGGGTAAACATGATGAAGGTACAGGTGTATGCATGGCCCCACGTGATGGCAGCTGCTAGCTATCTCCCATCAGCAGATTTGTACTGTTGGGAGATATAAAGTTGTGTACTTACTCTTGTAAGACCTGAACTCCCGCGTTGAAAGTAAAAATCTTGAGGTCGGTGGGGGGGGGATTCATCATTGTTGCTTGCCTGTGCACACATCTCCATAACGACCTTGGTTGGGAATGTACTGATAAAGTAGTAAGCGCAGGTGACAAGGTAAGCAACGCGGACTCTGGGTCAAGTAGTGATGAGCCAAGCATAACCTGAGCAGTGGTGTAGAAAAGTGTGTGTAGCCAGTGTCTTGATTATTCTGCATGTCACTCGCGATGTCGTGGTTCTACTAGGCAGTCATATGCCTGATTCATGTGAGAGCTGCACCAGCCCTGCTGATAATCTGAAAAGGACAACAGTGTAGGCCTTACAGGAGTTAGTATGGTATTATAAGTGTCGCCTCTGTACGGATGTTATACCCCTGACACACGGGCAAAACTAAAGTCCTTTCCAGTAAACCCCTTTTGCTACTCTGAAGGACCCTTTGCAGAAAGGAGTTGCGCCGATGACACACGGCACCGCACTGAAGTTCTTTAGGTAGTTCCTCAGATGAACGCCGCAAGAAAAATAGCGCTGGCTGTTGAAGCCACAAGAGAGAAAACATTCTTAAAAACCTGCGTATTTAATTACACTTAGCTACTGTAGAACCTAAATATATAATTTTTTCATTGTTGATGGCTAATAATGCTTATAGTCGTTTATTTTATTTGCGTTTTTGCGTTGTTAGCAGCCATTTAACTTGGTCCAGCAACTATGTGCAGCCGGTGTTTTGCTGTGCGTGCTGTTTATTCTGGTGATGCCCACGTTTCTGTCGTCTTTTTTCACATCTTTGTCGTCCCTTCCTTTGTGCGTGCAGGCGTAACGCGTTTTATTCAATATGTTATTCCAACAACCGTGGTTTCTTCTGGGTATTTCCTGCAGGCGCTGATTGTGCAGTCTCCATCTCGCGACGTGAACACACCACATGCGCGCAGCAAACGACGACGACACTGCCGGAATTCAACATGGCGGCACTAGCGACGTTATGCGAGCGTTTGAGAGTATAGCTAGAGGAAATCTTCACTATTCAACAAATTGTATTACCGCTAACAATTAAAACATTTTCACAAGGTAAAAAAAATACCTATGGGCACCGTAGTTGTGTGGCAGGTTTCCTTCTATTGACGAGTTGTGCACGCTGTGTGCAAGAGTAACTCCTTTTCCGCTCGAAAAGTAGTTGCGCGATCTCCTTTCCCAAAAAGGAACTTTGCCGTAAAGGAGATACTCCTTTGTCGTGTGTCGCTGCACTTGAACGCCTTTCCGGTAGATGTCCCCTTACCTAAAGGACTTTAGAGTGCCCGTGTGTCAGGGGTATTAAAAACTTTTCTGTGTAGGCAGCAGCTGCTTGGCATTGTTTCTTGTCAACAAATGTAGTTTTTTTTCCCCTTCCTTCCAGCTTTGACTATGAAGCACTTTTTGGGACTACCTTCACGTTAGGGATGTCGAGAGCAGATCGCCTCATCTACGGCGAATCCTGCATGGGCCATGCCATGCTCTTCACTGGAGTGTCCCTCGACGTGAGTGAACAATCTGAGCTTTTACAGACAGTGTTTAGCTGCTGACGCTTGATTGCAGTGTCTGGTTTACCTTCATTGGTTGCAAATTGTGAATTGCTGTCGTATTGAGTGCACTTTCAGGTTCTAGTGCATCATGGTATAGATGTAACACAAAAAAATATGTCGGGCATTGAAGGCCAATCAAATGCTTTACTTTGAAAGCTTGTATTCGAGTTCACACTTGGCACTCGTAGCACGAATATTTGTAGAATTTGTTGCACTGTTGCAAAGGTAAATCACGGGGAACTGGATTGTTTGAGTATATAATTTAATACTGTGCTGTGCTTCTTTTTGTTGCATGTTTATTTCAACCGCTCCTTACTTATACCACCTCTATACACATTTCAGCAGTCTCCATACATGTCACTTTCTTTACACAGCACCTGCTTCTACACTAAGCCTTGGGTGGTTTTCACATGTTTGTATAGCACGATGGTCTCTAAGCGCCTTACATTATCCTTCATGTATAGCCATGTCTATGTTCATGCATGATTGACTCCACTTCCAGTGCTGTAATTGGCTATAAATTTATTCGGGTAGTGTTGTAGCTTTGTGTTACAGTGAGGCTGTGAAACTTTGCTTGTTGCCCTGAGGAATTCAGACTTGTTTTCACATGTTACAGTGAGGCTACAATGACCTTTGACATTATGGATATTTGTTCAAACAGCATGTCTCGCTGAGTTCAATCATCTCAGTACATACTGTTTTGCAAACATGGCTGCTCCAGCCATTGGTGAATTAACGAATTAATTATTTGGCCCATCCATCCATGTCTGTACCTGCTAAACAGCTCAACTCCTTTAAGGTGTTAATTTATTGGTGTTGGCCTCAGCTGAGTTCAATCATCTCAGTACATACTGTTTTGCGAACATGGCTACTCCAGCCATTGGTGAATTAATGAATTAATTATTTGGCCCATCCATCCATGTCTGTACCTGCTAAACAGCTCAACTCCTTTAAGGTGTTAATTTATTTGTGTTGGCCTCAGCATACAAATAATACAAATTAAAATGCAAGTAATACTTGGGAGCATGGTGCTGTGGTGTTCAGTGACAGCTGGGGGTCCTAACATTTTTTTTTATGCCCCATTCCTCAGTCTGAAGGCAATCCAGTGAAGTTCCGTGTGGAAAACTCCTGGGGCGATGACACGGGAGAGAAAGGTATAATATTTCATTTTCATGCTCTTTATTCAAACATTGTGTCTTCAGTAGACATTTCTGTACAGATTTATTGTACATTCATGGGTATAACTCGCATTAAAAAAAATTGTGACATTTTAAAGAGTATGGACACAATTTGTAGAAACTCTACAACATGCTTCTTGTGTATAAAAGGATCACACTTAGCATGTGAAGGTTGGGCTTATAGTTGATTATTTAAAGCACTCTGGTATATTTCAGTACTGTTCCTAATGTATATACCATTTGGATCTTCATCTAATGCAAAAAGAATAACAAGTCAGAAACTAGTTGTGTACGAACTTTTCTCGTCAAGCTCTTCTTCACAACAAAATGCTCATGATTGTTGTGAAGCCACGTTATGATTCAGCAGAGCGCAACCGTGAAAGCGGGGATAAGTGTACCAATTCAAAGGTGTGTAAATATGGCAAGTTTTGAATATTAATTGAACATTAGTTTTCCGAATGGAGGTACTTTAGAATAACTTGATATTTGTTGTTTTCAAATACAGTTAAACCTTATAACGAACTTCAGTATAACTAAATTCTCAATATAATGAAGTATTTAACTTTTCATAACCTCTTGTCTGTAGAACACCATGTATTTAGAGCCTCAATATTAAGAAGTGTGTGCGATTTCAATATAACGAAATTTCGCTTCTGCAGCAAAGGAATGCCGAGACAATAAGTGGAAACTCCCGCAGACACAGATGGTCAAATTATTGAATTACAAGTGGCGGCTTGCAAATGCATCTCTCAAATCATGCGTGCGGTGCGACAAGAGCGACTGCCGAAATGAAGCCACATCTCGTTCCCTATAAAGTCGGGAAGTGCAATAAGATCCTATCGCGCCCCACGCACTTTGTGCTTTAGGTGCGAGTGAAAGTGTGCTTGGGTGAGGAAGAAAGATTGTGGCTTCACGATTGCCGCGTCCCCGCGCGAGCAAAGGGAAAGTGAGGGAGGGGTGCGAGCTCGAGGTAACGTGATCAAGCACGCGCAAGGGGGGTTGGCACGAGTCGCAATTGATGGCGTGCGTCTCGGCCGTGTCTGCGCATGGCTGTAAAGCGCCGCTGAGCGCATACAGATGCGCACCCTGCTTTAGAGGTAATCTGCCGCGTGTGCAAGGAGGCCGTGCCGAGACGGCGCATCATGTAAGCCGTGTTGTGTGTTTGGCATTGGAGGTTGCGTCATTCGCTCCCCGCTGCCGGCGCTTTTCATGATAGCGTCATCCCAGTCCTGGCGACGCTATCAGCCTTGGGGGCGGAGTGCACGCGAAAGCGTGGCTGGCTTCATTTAATTTGTACCACCGATGTGAAGATGTCGACGTGGCATGAAACCGTATCATTCGTCGCCGACCCGCAGTGCATCAAAATGAATTGTTTTCTCGTTCAAGTTTACTTTTTTCGTTTGCCCAATAATTCGTAAAATTCTGCGGCCCCTTTTCGTGCAAGTAAACTTGATCGGCGACTGTGCTTATTTCCATAAAAGGTCAATACAACATTTCAATACAACAAAATTTTGACATAACGAGGCAAATTGCCGATTTTATCTACTTCGTTGTATTGAGATTTAACTGTGAGTACGGGCAAGTACAGGCATATGTGGGGTTAATTCAGTCATTCATGCCTGCCTTCACGTAAAGGAGAGAGAAGTCTTAAAGGGACACTAAAAGCAAATATTTAGTCAAGCTAAGGGATTGATTAGTGCTCGAGAATCTCTAATGCATTAATGTTATCCCGAACTGAGCCTTGGTAATTGAGATATTGAGGTAAGTGCAGGACACTATTAGAGACTCCCCTGGGACATTCAAGTACTTGTCTAGTGACGAAGGCACTCCTCATTTAAATTATGTCATTAGTACTCAACCACTCATTATAAAAACATCATTGTACTGGATTATAGGATGAAAGAAAGTGTTATTGCACAGTTTTATTTCATCTTTAGAAAAAGAAACCTGATTGAAATTACCCTTGACAATGACGGGGGTGGTCGAAAGGTTTCATTTTTGCTCGACTCTGCTCCACCCATGCTTTCGTGTTTCGGTAGTTTTGTTGTCACATAATGCTGTGCTGGTTTGCTGGCTCGTGAAACTCGCACTAACTACAAGTGGCAGAGAATTGCACTTCCACGTGATGTCGCGGGATGCCCGAACAATCCATGCCGCTTGACCAAAAGCAGCTGCAGCAATGTACCCACCGCTCTGTCATGGCTCGGTTTCTCTATGGTCAAGCGTTTGCGCATTGTGAAAAACACCGTACCGCCGTCTGTCAGGTGTAATTTTACTCACTGATGGCCGCAAAGCACGGTGATGGCATGTGCAATGGTACCACTCCCTGCTTGGGTAGTGGGAGATTGGAATTGCGATAGAGGTATTTGGACCCTTCACACGCAGTTTTCTCATAAGCTAAGTGTTTTTGGCACGAAAAAAAGTATTTCGAGGTTTCATGGAATTGTATTTAAACAGTCTATGTTGAGTTAGTATTTGCCTTTAGTGTCCCTTTAAGCTCTGTGGGACATTTTTCGAGAAGTCTGTGTAAGAGAACTGAAAAAATGTGGTGGTGGCTTCACTTTTTCCTTATTTAGATGTTGTCCACTTGAACAGACTTGCAAATAGCACTGCATGTACTGAATGAAGAAAATCAACTTGATTTCTTTTTCTTTTTTTGGCCACATTTTCTATCCACCTAAACAAACCAGTTTCACTAGAAAATTAGTGATCAGCGCTGTTCTACTTTTAAAGGCAGAAAAAAACATCAATCTTCAAATGACTTTTGAAGCTCACGTGTCGAATACTTGCGTTCAATTTGAAATCTCTCCATTTAAACACACCTACTGAAGACACAAAGCAAGATTGATTCTCCAGAAGAGTTGGGTTGAAAATTTAGATGTTGTATGCAGCGATTTGTGTAGATTTTTTTTTCAGCTCTTTCTTCAAGGAGTTGCAATTGAAAGCACGCAGTATTAGATACAAGTGTTGTTATTAAGTGCAATATTACAGTAATATTGTGCTTTGTGCTAACCATTGTGAACTTGTGCCATTAAACCCAATTTAACTAAGTAACCATCAAGAAATGCACCTACGACTTATACTTTCATGTCCTAGCCTTCCTGCATCTGACTTTAGCTAATGAACATCTACTCATGCTGTTTCTTTGTTTGCAACCAGTTTTACGCTTACTCACTTAATTTAAACGTGTTACAGGCCTCTAGGGAGGCAATCGGCGAAAAGTATTGCAATGACTGAAACTCAGCATAACTGTTAGAATCAACAGTCATTGACATAATTTTGTGTTTGTACATTGCTTCAGGTTTTACAATGTTGAATTTCCAATTTATATATGGCTGCATGTAAGAGTGGCTCGATATAAAACCTAGTGGCTTGATAGCCTAATTTAACCGCACACTACACACTTTCCAACCACTTTAATTTAGTACACCCCGATCACACAGGGCACTGCCAATTGCAACTGAATCTGGTCAGAATTGAATTTCTGTATTTGCTCCTTTCCATAACTTGTGCAAAAAAAAAAAAATCACGATGGAGAAATTTGGTACGAGTCGTGATCAGAAATGCCCATGTGACACTGGTGTAATAAGTTAGCCGCCAACTAGGA
This sequence comes from Dermacentor andersoni, assembly GCF_023375885.2. Lineage (NCBI taxonomy): Eukaryota > Metazoa > Arthropoda > Arachnida > Ixodida > Ixodidae > Dermacentor > Dermacentor andersoni. Next base: position 40,520,859 of record NC_092816.1, read on the forward strand.
AAGGTGTTTAGTGTGAACAGCGATCACTTCCCCTTTGCCCCGACTTCCACAGTGCCCATTTTATCTTTCTTTCCTTTTGAAGTTGAAGGACTTTCTCCTTAACCTTTCTTAACAGGTTTCTTCATGATGACTCGGGACTGGTTCAAGGAATTTGTGTTCGAAGTGGTTGTAGACAAAAAGTACCTGCCTGCAGATGTGATAGCTGCAAACTCGAAGGAGCCCAAGGTGCTGCCTGCTTGGGATCCCATGGGTGCTCTTGCTCACTGACGTCTTCACAACTTTGTGTTCAGAAACGTAATAAAGGAAGCTGATGCGTTTCTTTCTAATGCGTTGAACGTGTGCGCTTCTTCCTGAAATTCGTCACCTTTCTCTCTCTCTCTCTATGCTTGCAGCAATATTTGCATCAGTTTGCATCAGTGGCCTTCACAGGAAATGCAGGTGGAGCACAAATAAGAGAAAGTTCCAGCTCTGACATTGCATACTATCGAGCTGCGTTTAGACTCCTGGCGACACCATGAATATATTAACAACGCTGAGATCCGCTGAAAACAAAATCTTTAAGCTTGCCAAGGTACTTCCCTATGGCCTGAATAATCCTATGAAACCATCTCATGCACTGGCAGCTCTGTTTTCTCTTGCCTACAGCTTTATCGAGCATTAATTTACATCTTAGTAAACCAGCAGTCTACATACATTGCCAAAAAGTTTTCTTTCCCAACGTTTGCTGCGAAGCCCTTGCCCTCCCTATAGACTTGCACCATGTTCTAATCGCTGATTGCAGGTAACCTGACATGGCACAACTTCATTTCCAGGCATTGCGCCATCCAATGCCTTCTGCCTCCAGACTCTAGAACCAAGAGGGCAGCCAGTGCACCCTATTCTCGGATTTTGATAGACGTGTTTTCTCTCTCTATTCCTACCACATTGCTCAAGTCTTCCGAACTCGGGACTGTTGTAATCGTACCGCTGGCACGAGTTGTTGGGGTCTCGGTGCTGACGCCCGTTATTGCCAATGGGTCGCAAGCCCCAAGGGTAGCGTTGGCCTGGCGGCCTGGGCCACTGGAAGCATCCGAAGGTCCCGGCAAAGCATGAGAAGACTGGTAACAGAACAACTTGTTTATTCTAACATAGCAAAAGAGCGGCCGGTCAGGTCGACCGAAGTGGAGGGACGGGAGAGCACGTAACTCAACAGTACAAATCGGAGCCTCTCTCCTGGCGTCCGGGGGCATTTGCTCTTATACCCTCGGCGTCGCGGTCCAAAAGAGAAGGTCACGGGATGAAGGTCACGGGACGGCGGAGCATGACCCCACGACGGCGCGAACTGTCGAGCCGAGAGACCTGCTGAACCGAGTGTAGTGACGCATCGCCAACCTTCACTTGGGGAGCTCCGCTCCCCTGATGCCGCGCTTTGACAAGCGTGGGCACACACACACACACACACACGAAGACACGTGGCACTGAAACACGCCTGGACACGCTTGGCGGGTAGGCGTTGCGGCGGCGTCGGACGGGCCAAAATGTCCGCCGCTTTGAACAAAGCCCCGGCGTCCGTTGCATCCGCGCCGGCATTACCGCGCGTTGTAGGCGAAACGTAACAGGACAAACCTTCCATACTCACTCTCTCCTTTTTAAAACTGGGAAAAAAACAACTAAATTGCCTGATTGCCTTACAAAATGTTGCACACTGTTCGTGGACAATTTCTAATTTGGCTGCATGCCTTCCCGTGCTCTGCTGTGTGCAACTTGTGCATTGCCAGGCACCTATGAACAACTGAATCAGTGACGTAGCCAGGGGAGGGGGGCTACTGGGCTTCAGACCAGCCCCGCCCCTCCTCCCCGAAATGTTTTCGGCCGGCGCCCTGCTCCCTTTTATGCCTGACATCTTGCCTATGAACAAAGGCGCATATCATTCGAAAGCTCGTCCCAGACAAGCGCAGCATGGTACACGCCTTTAGGCCGACCGAGAGCCTGCTGAAGGTAGTAGTTGTTGTATTATGCACCAAGCACGGGAAACTTAGCATGGAATACTGGAACCTTAGCCCCCCCTCCCCCCTCGAAAAAAATCCTGAAAACTTTCCTGGATGCACTGCAAGAGGCCCGTTTTACTTGCATACGTTTGACCATAGTTTGTGCCGCTCATACGTGTAGCTGTAGTGATAACGGAGACAGCACTCGTGCAATCTAGCCAATTAGTGAACGAGCCGCTGCTTCCCGAAGGACTGCAGTGAAGTTGTAGACACCGATTTATTATCGTTTTCCATGTCGCGCTCTAGAGTGGTTTCACGACTGCATTGAGAACTGCTCAATCAGTTCATTCTGTTCGGCTTCTTCTCTCTTCATTGCATTCAGCTGTATTCTCAATCTGAAAGCAATCAAGGAAGGACAATAAAAATGTAGCAATGTGTGGCGTGTTAGAAAATGAGAAAAATACCTGAGCTATGGTCAGCATAACTTTAAACGCTAAGTGTGCTTCGAAGCTGCGTCACTGTTTGCATAAGGCGACCAAATTAAACTGCGCAGTACTGATACTATAGACAGTCCTCTCCCCTCACATTTTGACTGATTGGCGATGTAATTTGCCGTAAATGGAAGGGCCTGGGTTCATTTTCTCTTTAGCTGGACACGCCGTCTGGAATCGATCCCCCGACCTCTATCGTGGTCGGCTTCGTCCACTGGCGCGCAAATTCAGGCAATGGCACTTTAGCTGACGCAGTCGTATAGATGCCAAATTAGAAGCTCGTGCGTAATTTATTTGCTCTGTGGTATCTATAACGATCGTCTAAGAGGAATAATACAGGTAAAACAACGAATCCAAGCGACAGGTGGGCTGCGCGCACGCGACCGACAACCCTAGACGCCCGTTTCATGCAATAGAGGGCTGCCGTGGATGTTTAAGTAGTCGTCTGCAGTGTATATCAGTTTACGCTCAAACCTTTCTAGCTCTATCTTCTTCTCCAGCACGAGCGCTTGAAGCTGCTGCTGTTGCGTTTCTCGGTCTTTCACGACAGACTTCAGCAGGTTTCGGGACCCAATAGCCTGCAACGCGGAAGGCACAAAATAGTACCCCACTCTTTCCAACAGCGCGAGCTCTCACCTTCAGTTTTTCTTGTTCAACTTCCGCTGCCAGTTTATCCGATATTGTGATGTACTTATCCACGACGGACTGAAATTCGGTCATTCCTGGAGAGAGTGAGAGAGATCGGTTATGTGTCAACGTACCAGTCGATTTAAGTCTAAGAGTCGATTAAAAAAATCGAGATCAGATAAACGTCTCACTCTCAATGAATTTGTGGCAGTCATCCTTGAGCTCCTGCGTTTCTCTGATAGCATCTGGATCCGCGATGCGAATTTTGTTGAGTTCGTCAACGTAAAGACCTGCTCGCGAGAACACCTCGTTAGCCATTTGTAAACAGTACTGTTACCGTGGTAACAGGTGTGTTCGATAACTTTAGCGAATTGTAGCCGGGGTTAGTGACAAGCTATCTGTTACAATTGTAAGTTTGTAATAATATTACAACTTAAGAACAATAACAACCTGTCTTTTTATTTTATTGAGTATTTTACTTTTTTCAAGAATTTGCGTTAATTATTTGCAGTGACGTCACAAAACTTATTTGCACACTTTCGGGACGTTTCGAATAGGCCATGGACTTGCGATCTTTCTAAATATGGCGGTTGATCCTAACTTCGTAACTTTTGTCTTACGATCATTCGTTACGAAGTTCCTTCGTTCGCCAGGAACTTTGCGAGCTGCTGGCTTGCGGTTATCAACTGTCCGCGCTAGTATGTGCATGTGAATAGGATCAATGAAGGATATTGGCCGACAAAAGAGACTGGATATTCGAAATACACAACCATCGGCGAAGCGAAAATGTCTGCGTTAGGACAGCTGGGTGTCACGCAGTTGTTGGTTGTCACCGATCCCCGAGCGAGGCGAAAGGCGAACTTCAGCCGCGCCGAAATCGACGCGTTGGTCTCGGGATACAAGACGTACAGACCTCTGATTGAGCGGCGATGTACAGGCGGCTCCAAAGACAGAAATCAGGCTTGGGACTTGATAACCAAGTCCCTGTTCGCTGTTTCTGGTGTTCGCCGGACAGCGGCAGAAGTCAGAAAGAAATGGGCGGACTTGAAGTCATTAAGCAAGAAAGGTAAGATATTTCTGATTTTTTGGCAGAGAAGCGTGCGCGCGGAAAGTACGCTTGCCCGATCTCATCGTTTCCGATCTGTGAACAAACCGCGCGCGCGTCGACTGTCGACAGGGCGGCTTCCTTTTTTTCTTCTTCTTTTTTCAGGAGCAATGTCAGTTGTTCAGTCATTTCAAGTTTCAGTTAAGCTAGGTAAACGAGCACAGTACCAAAAGGCGCATGCATGTGGTGGTTGTCAGAACACATATGTTTATATATGTTGAGCAAGATTAGTACGCGGTCGAAAACGGTTGCCTCAAATCAATTTGTCAAACAATGTCAGCTCACATTTGCTATTATATATATATTAGTGCTGGTTGAAATGTAGTATTTGTTGTCTTGAGCAAGAGCAATAATTTATAGATTTGTTTGTATCTCGTGTGCAGTGCACTCAAGGGTAATTGGTGAAAGTGTGTGGACAAAGTGCAGTCACTGTTGCCACGCAGTTGTAATTGCAATATTTGATACCTTTTTTTTTTATCTAGAAGGCATAAAAAGTGTTAACGCATCCGTTTTTCGTACCCAGCTGATCCCTGTGCCTTTTTGCCTTAATAGGAAACTCAACCACTTAAATGCCATGTGAATCTTCACATGCCCTTGTGCGCAACTGACATATCGTTTAGGCAGGCAGTTTGGTTTTCACTCGATGTGCAGCTTTTCAATGATATGCCTATGCCATTTGGTGATCATGTTTTATCACAAATCACTAATGCACCATCAATGTGTAATAGGACTTAGTTGCAGCAAACAGCCAAAAACTGAATATATCAAACCATTCCCTGTGCTGCCAATTTTCAGTTATATTTATTTATTTGTTTGTTTGGTTGTTTATTCGTTGTGTTTAACGTCCTAAAGCAGCACAGGGGCCATGAGAGACGCTGTAGTGTAAGGCTTCAAACTAATTTCAATGTTAATGCATGTAGATTTAGGTGCGCTCTAAAGAAAAACTTAAAGGATGCTTAAGCTTTGCCTTTAAGAGTGGAACATGATAGCATTCAAAGATCCCCGGCCGCTTCTCACGCTTCCCAGCAACTGCAGCTTATGTAACCGTAATGTTTACCAAGAATGCTGGCTGCAAACACTATGCACGGAGCAAGCTTTCAAGTAGAAACGTGGCCTCTTGCGTGGGCCAATCCTGGAGGTTGTGCACAGCTGCCCGAAAAAGTTACATACTTTTCAGGTTTCTGTTACTGTTTCACACTGTTAATATTTAAGTCTGAGAAGATTTAACATAAAAGGCATGTGCTGTCGGTGTTTTGTTTTGTGACATTTGTTTGTGGGCAGTCATTCTCAAAATTCTCAAGAATAACTTTGTCAAGAATGTAAGACAAGGTATGGGCAACTTTAGTGATAGAATGGTGTGTCAATACAACCCGCATATGCTGCATGTCACATGGCAAGGCATGGCATATACATATAATACTCTGCTGACCCTGACACAAGATTTTCTGCGACACCGGGCCCGTAATGGAAGTTGGTCAGTATTGATCCGTAGCCTTCCATTGCAGTGTTCCTCATAGCCAATGTGCATTGAATGCAGAAGACCGAACTGTTATTATTTTCCTTCTTGAAAGTGTGTGTTCTTTCACTTAATTTGCAGGCGCCAACTGTGGTGTTACTGCTGGGAACCTTCTTGCTGAGGCTTCGTTATTCAATAATCTCAACGAATTTGTAATAGGGATGCCCATCGAAGATTGCTTGCTCGGCAGCAGCACAGAAGCCCCAAGTAGCACAGGTGCTCTTTCTTGGTCATCCCATTGCTCGCCCAACTCGAGAAAACATGTAGAGCTTTCCTTTGACATTGTGGCCGATATTGCTGCTGATTTTCGCTGATTTTGTGCTTGTGAACAGGAAACTAGTACCGAGGAAATACTCTCACAAGTTATGACAACGCCCGGACTCTTTAGAGAATTTCAAGGTGGATTTGCTACCCATCTTTCATTTTTGTAGTCTTTCTGGTTTCCTACCCGTATCAAGATTGGCCTGTTTACAATTCCAGTAATGTAACCTACCAATGTGACTTATGCTTAACTTCTCGTCGGTGTCTGTTTAACAAACGCTTTTTTAAATCTTTCATTCATGGCTTCCAAAATAGGGGGGGGGGGGACAAACACATTCACAGGTTCTATTGCCGGGGGGTACCGCCCTCTCCCCCACTTCAGCCCTGAGGGCAGACCCTCCTACTTTATAGTAAAGTAATCCTTGACCTTACACAAACAAAAAAGTTTGTAGGCAAAATGAGCCCCAGTTCCTGCCTCTACACTCAATACACACTTCCGCAGTGCCTGCTTTTATACTTTGACAGCATGTAGCCTGAGGGAAGCAATTTGGGGTAGCCTATTTGTGATGTTGCTTTTCTGAAGCCAAAAGTGCTAAATTGCTGGACATCTTCGCTCATCTTTCTCGGCTTACGGCTTCTATCACACCCTTCCCTCTATGCACACAGTCACACTGACTGGTCATGCTTCTATCTCTCTGTCTTGTCACATTAGGGAAAGTCAAGCTTGCATAGCACTAAAGCACTTGCACTGTGCTGCAAGACGTGGAAGTAAGTGAACAGATGTTCTGCTAGTACTGCATGAAGATCGCTGGCTAATGATGGCCGTTATGCGGCCATCATCAAAGCCTGTTTATGCTCGCAAGGCACAGGCACAGTTGCTATGACACTGTTACTGTTCAAGCATTCCTTACGAATGTTCTGGGAAAGGATTAGCACAAGCAACTAACTGATGACGGGAGCAGAAAATTTTTTTCAGCTTTGTGGCAGTGGACAAGGGGGGGTACCAACAGGGGCAGTTGATTACACTAAGACCTAAAAGGCTCATGTGTGCAGTTATATACAGTATATTGACACATAGTAGTAACAGCAGCATTTTAAATGCACGCCTTAGGAACAGCTGCAGGTCTCCCCTTCCATGCGTAATGGGAAGGGCCTCACACTCCTGTCCTGTACATGTTCATAAGTAGCAGCACCATACAGTGGAATTTTTCTAGTCCAGTCGTCATTCGCCTGGGCTAACCTTTTTTCCAGACAACTGCCTGCATTGCAAGAGAAGACATGCGTCTTTTGCCGCAGTGGCTCCAATATAGTGTGCTTGAAGCTAAACATTTTGACAGAATTGCCTGTCTGATTGGGTTAATTACTTGTGACCTTCAAGTGGCTCAAACCAAAAAATAAGTTTTATTTTCCCGAGCTTTTGGAACCAACTCGGTTTCTTCTTTGGGGGGAGTGAGAACGGTGATGTCAAGGCGCAACATATTAAGCTTTCATGGTTGAGGTGGGAAAGAGGGGGTGGGTGGGAAGGTGGGGAAGAGGCTGGGCACGGTTCGAGGTGGTTAACACTTTCTTTCTTTCTTCCTTCCTTTCTTTTTTTTTCTTGGTCTTGGTTAGAACTTCGGTTTCTTCGAAGGAATTTCACGGTCCATTCTGAGTGTTCGGCTAGGGGGTTTTGCTGTCTGGAGATCATTCTTTTAAGCTTTCATGGTTGAGGTGAGGAGGAGGGGGTGGGTGAGGGGTACAGGCACAGTCCGAGGTTGTTTATGCTTTTTTTTTGGCTGTGCTTATACCATGGATATAAACTGATGGCAGGTTATCTTTGGATAGGTTAAAGCTGTTTCTGGTGCTCTGTATATACCATGATTGTAACAGTTGTTTTTGTTGGTTGGTCTGGGTTAGAATTTCGGCTTCGTCATAAGTAATTTTATGGCCCGCATGTTCTCAGTGTTCGGCTAGGAGGTTTTGCTATCTGGAGAACATTCTGACATCGTTCTTGTGTTGCTTAATTCTTGCAGTTCAGTTTTTCGTGTTGCCAATGTATGCTGCCTGACAGTGGGAACATTTGCTTTTATAGACAACCCCTTAACTCTCTCTCCTGGTGCATGGTCCTTGGCTTTAGGTGGAAGATGGTTTATTGTGTTGATCGGTTTGGGCGCGACCTTTATGCCTTCTTTCTTTAAAATTATGCTGATGGCTTTACCGGTACATTTAATGTAGGGGAGAGATATTCATTTCCTGGAACATGGGGAGATCAAGGGCTGTCTTTGAAGTTAGTTTCTTTTTTGCTGTGTGATTGTTTTTCATATGAAGCGGTTTGGGTAGCCATTCTTTCGGAGTTTGGTGAAGACGGTTTTTCTTTCTTTTCTTCTTTTAGATTCCAAAGTGCAATGCATTTCGCTTCTTTTTATTAAAGTATTTACTACTGATGCTTTGTGGCTTGCAGGGTGATTTGAACTATATAGTGTAGGTAATGACCTGTATGAGTTGGTTTCCAGTAGACTGAGAAACTTAGAGAGTCTCCTGTTCGGTTAAACCTTACATCAAGGAAAGGAAGGGATCCATTTTTTATGTGTTCACAAGTGAACTGAATGTCTGCTTCAATGGAGTTTAGATGGCTGAGCAGATTGGTGACTTGCGATGTATATATAACGCAGAAACAATCGTTGACATATCTGAGGAAGACTTTCAGATTTGATCAAGCATGCTGAGGGCTCTCTCTTCAACATTTTCCATAGTGATGTTGGCTATGATCAGTGAGATTGGAGCCCTGATTGGTGCTCTGTTTATCTGCCTGTAGTATTCACTTTTATTGGAAAAATACGTGTTTGATAGGCAAAGTTTGAGTAGGTGACATGTTTTGTCTACACTCAAGGGGGTACTCTCGTATATGGTGCTGTCTTGTTCTAGGGCTTCTCCAGTTATGGCTACAGCAAGCTGTATGGGTATGCTGGTGAACAGCGATACCACGTCAAACAAGACTGCGCATTCATTGTCCTCTAGTCGTAGCTTTGATGTCAGCCCAATTGAGGTCCTCTGCATTGCCTACCTGAGTCGTCACCTTCTTGGCTAGTGGTGAAATAATCCGATGTAGGTACTTGGGACAGTGATTGCATTGTTGAGGGTGAGATGTCTACTAGTGGCCGTAGGGGGGGGGCGGACTCCAGATTTGTGAATCTTGAGGAGACCATAGAATGCTGGAGCCGACCCGTTGCCTTCGAAGAAGGCGAAATTCTAAGAACCGAGACCAACCAATAAAAACTACTGTTACAGTCATGGTACATTCAAAACACCAGAAACAGCTTAAACCGTTCCACATGAAACCTGCCATCAGTTTATATTCACAGTTTAAGCACAGCCAAAAAAATGAAAGTGTCAACCACCTTGGACCGTGCCTCCACCCCCATCCACCCTCTTCTACCCACCTCGACCATGAAAGCTTAAAAGAACTATCTCTAGACAGCGAAACCCCCTAGCTGAACTCTCAGAACAGACTGTGAAATTCCTTTGAAGAAACTTAAGTTCTAATGACCGAGACCAATCAACAAAACAGACTGACCGTGCCCAGCCTCCTCCCCACCCCCACCCAGCCCCTCTTCACCACCTCAACCATGAAAGCTTAGAATGTTGCACCTCGACATCACCACCATCACTCCCTCTGAAGAAGAAACCGAGTTCATTCTGAAATATTGGGAAAATAAACTTATTTTTTGGTTGTAGCCACTTGAAAGTCATGATATAGTTTTGCTGGTTGAAGCTTTTGCCATGCTTTTCCTCCTTACTTTTGCAGTTTGACAGCCTCTGTTTTATTACATTGGTTTCAAGTGTCACAGATGAATGCAGCTGACAAAGTTGCTCAGATTGGGCCTTTTGTCATTGCCAGTGCTGCTCTGGGAATGACAAAAGGGCCAGTCTGGGCAACTTTGTCAACTGCATTCACTTGTGACACTTGAAAGTGCTGATAGTTTCTAGGTGTGAATTTTTGCCTAATGTATTCTGTTGCAGTTTGTTCTTTTTGTCTTTCCTGCAGGAACTGAAGAGCCGAGCGATAACTTGAATTCTAATGCAGATGTCAAGGCAGGTATGCACTTTTGCGTTACCATTACACAAAAGACAGGGCTGTCGCTTGTGTTATTACAAGAAACAGATAAATTATGTTGAAAAATACTGCACATAATATCATTGCAATGCACTTATGACAATTCCAGCAGGAGTTGAAGGCCTTCATCATAAGGTGAAGTTACATCTGAACTGTCATAATGACTGCTCTACATGAACGTGTATACACTTGAATAAGGGTTGTGTTCTTTTCCTTTTTTTCTCTGCTATGCTTACAAGTGACTTTGTGAATAAGAATGTCTTATAATGAGGCTAAGTTTAAGCACTATGTGGGTGAACCTGCACCCTAGCATTGAGTAATCCATGTAGTGTAAGTTTACCTGTGAACAGTAAAAGCTTGATTTTAGCTTTTAAGCAAAATATAAGTGAAGTGGTATCCCATGAACTAGCACACTAAAGCAGTCTAAAGAATTTACATACTTGCACATGGTTCTTCTGCAGATAGAACTTGATGATTATGTTGTTAAGCACACCCAGTCACTTCACGAGTGCTAAAAGAGTATAAATTTCTTCTGTATGTAATCATGTCGCAGTTCATTGAGTACTTGAACCAATCCGACTTCAATGAATGGCACATGCAGGCGTTGTTTGTCTTTGGGGAACTTTGCTATTTCAGGGTTTATTATAACCCACTTTTTTTTTTCAGAAATGGGTTTTATAAAGGCATTTTTGGTTGTTTTGGTATGTTATGCAACTAGTATGCTATCACTATACATGGTTCTACCCATAGACGGAAAGTTTAAATTTTTCCGGAAGTGTGGGAGGGAGGGGTGGCGACAGGGCTTGGCTGGCTTTCTGAACCCCATATATACAAGATGTCCAGCGTAACTTGAGCCAAACATTAAAAGTATGCATATGCCACGTAGCTGGACAGAAACAAGATAATGTTGTTTGCCGTTGCTTGGAGATAATCAGATTATCTTTTTTTTCATTCTACCTAATTCGATAATTAAATGAAAAGTGTCACTGAGAAATTGTAGAGCAACATGAAAAACTCCTGATACAGCTTTCTGTTGCTTGATACAGTAAAAGTATTTTTCCGAGCATGAAAGAAACCTCTGAATACATGCAAAGTTCCTCGAATGGCCAGTCGCGCGGCGATGTTTTCCAAAGTCGCGCAGAGTTTTCCGAAGGGGGCTCAGGCACCGGAGCCCCCCCGTAGTCAGCGCCTGTGGTTCTACCCACACAGGTTAAGCTAAAGTGCCTGATTGTTGTGGTAGCATATCATTACATCTGTTATTATGAGTAGAGAAGAATGATACTGTTCTTAACAGAGCAGGATAGTAGGATGCACGCAGTCTTGACTGGGTAAAATAAATGCACATCTTCCATATTTTACATATCCCCTATTGCATTTCCTTCCCAGTTGCAGTGTTTGTGATTTTACATCAGTGAAAAGTTGCACCTGTTAAAGGAGCCCTGAGACACTTTTTGGACATTAGAAGAAAATGTTGCCGATCTGTAGATGAGGCTTTTGTGAGCACACTCTCATGTCAAAAACAGTGAAAGATCACTTGCTCTCTCCTTTGCAATGTCATCAGCAGCTACTTCATGAGCAGCCAAGCATGCCCAACAGGTATTGGCGTATCTCGTGACTGTGAGAATGTTCTCTGTAATATTATATGTAATTGCTAATCTTGAGGTACATAAATGAAAGGTATGTGTCTGCGATCTCAAAAAGAAAAAAGAAAAGGTATTTCATCTTTGCACTTCCAGGCGTCTACACACGCCAGTTGCGCGTAGTTGTGTCTGCTGTGTGTCGTCTCAGAGATCACACTGGCATGCTGGATAGCGTAGGTACAGTGGCAGCCATGGGGTGCTGCGATGAGCCCTTTTGTTGGCGAGTCGCTCTGACAACCATATGCCCTGATTGGTCTCTGTAAGTGATGTAGCTGCAGGTGCCCAAGCGCCCACCTCATGCCTGAACCGGAAGTAGCATCGTAAAGAAAAAAAAAAAGATGCCTGATTTCAGGCAGGGCGTTGCCCCCTTGCCATCCCCCCTGTGCCACTTCCATCGTGCCTTTTAATAGCGAGGCCATTCTATGATTAGTTAGAAATGTGTTTCAGGGCCCCTTTAATGTAAAGGCACCTTATTTTGGTATGGTGAATCGAATGTGCTAGTTTGTTGATTCAGGGTCCTTGGTGAAGAACATATTGCCCATAGACTCAAGAAGCCGATGCACTTGGGGTTCTTCAGTGCCTACAAAACTTTTTGTAATGACTGTAGTTCTCCTGTCTGCTTCTTTGTTCTTTCTTTCTTTCCTTTTTTCTCCAGAGCCTCCCAGCTCCCCAGGAGAGGTGTCCTGTGATAACAAGTAGGCATGCATTTTGCACATTGCACACTGGGCAAGCAAAGGGCCTTTTGACAATCTTGTGGTCTAACTTAGCATTGCAATTTTTCAGATCAAATGATCCAGAGCCAGAACATGAAGGTAATACTTTCCTTAGATTTGTTTTACCAATGTTCACACTTTTACTGGACTGATGGTTTCCCTCTCCGAATCATTTCATGGCTTCTAGTGTACTATGTGCCATGAATTTATAAACTGTTGTAGCAATGGGGGGGGCCCATTGTTAATCTACTGGAAAAGATTAGTATATTTGACCAGGATCCACAACTCCATTCCTAAGCAAGTTCCAACTTTCCATTGACGCAGTGCAGCATAACTTTTGCCATGATCGTCGTACATTGTGAAGAACGTTAGAATGAATACCACATCTGCTAGTATTTCCATTTGCTGCTACTATTTTGTGAAAGTAATTTCCATTTGCTGCTACTATTTTGTGAAAGTAAGGGAAAACACGGGGAAGGCGGGAGATGGAAATTCAAGACGAAGAGCAAAACGAGAACAAAGTGAAAGCAGGAGCCAACAGTTCTACAAGTGGCCTTGAAGAAGACATGTCCACTTGTCGAAACGTTGGCTCCTGCTTTCACCTTGTTCTCGTTTTGCTCATCTATTTGATGAAAGAGGACTCAGACACCACACGAGAATTAAAAAAAAAAAAGTAAATTATCGGGTTTTACGTGCCAAAACCGCTTTCCGATTATGAGGCACGCCGTAGTGGAGGACTCCGGAAATTTCGACCACCTGGGGTTCTTTAACGTGCACCTAAATCTAAGTACACGGGTGTTTTCGCATTTCGCCCCCATCGGAATGCGGCCGCCGTGGCCGGGATTCGATCCCGCGACCTCGTGCTCAGCAGCCCAACACCATAGCCACTGAGCAACCACGGCGGGTCCACACGAGAATTGGCAGCAGGTCAGGTCTGGCTACCATATTCGTTCCGCTCCATGTCTTGTCTTATAGGGGCCCTGAACCACTTTTTATTGAAATCAAGATATGCACTTGAAGTTAAAATAGACTATTTCAGAAATATTTTGCCACGAAAAGTACTTCAATGCATTCAACAGAAGCAGGCTTTTTGGCAGTCAGATATCCCATACGCAGTGCTTCCTCTCCTTTTTCGATGACTTGCACTGCGAAGGCTGTGATAGAGCGGGGTATGCCGACAAAGCTCCGCCTACTGAACGCTACTGTGACGCTATTGTCAGCTATTGGCCAATAGCAGCCGCATATTTGAATCTGCCATATTACGAAATAAAGCATCCAGAAAAGAGTGAGGAGCAGGCTTCTGTTGAAAAGAGAGCGTTTGAGAAAAAGGTGACTTTGCGCTTCACTTGCGACCTCCACGCGTGGCTGCAAGATTTGGCTGAGATATTCACAGCAGCGTATGCTATCTGTGGACTGTGTTTTTTTTTTACCAAGCCCGAGGGGTAGCTCGGGATGCCTTTAAACCTTTGATTTAGCTGTAGTCAGTGTCTATTTTCCATTGAATGAATTCTTTATATTGCCTATTAAAATGTGTCTATTGCTTATGGGATATATGAGTAACATTTCTAGTATGACCTGTATTAAGTTTTTATACTGAGCAATCTTGAAAATTTAATTCTTACAGATGAAGTTCCATGCAATAGCAGGTAAGCTCCCTCACTGTAATTTTTGTTACCCTTCTTCCGATGAAGCAAACAAGCACTCACAGCTTCTGTTACTTCACATGAACAGGTTGCTTGCAGTTTCATGCTCTCAGAATAATATGGCAACATTGCCTGCATCAGCTGCAGCAGGCAAAACTTGGCCAATTTCAAGCAAAATTTTTGGTTTAGTGCCACAGATATTTTAAGAACTGATTAACAGTTCTGATTTCTTGTTGCTGTGTGTTGTGGCTGGGCAACACGCCGCATTTGTGAATGGTTTGCACTTTGCTGAAAATATGAAATTAAATGGTCTCACATTGAGTCTTACTGATTGATTACTATTAGGCATCCTCACAAATCTGCTGCACAGATTCAGTCATAAACACGAGCTGTACATGCTGAACACAGTTATTCTGAAGAGAACAAACGCAAGTTTAACTAAGGTGTGAAGCTGTAATACACTACTGAGGAATGTGAAGCATATTATTATCATTGTGATCACCTCATTTATGTCCACTGCAGGATGAAGGCTGCAGTGGATATAGTATACCTAGAACAGTAGCGGATGTGAAAGGCTAGATGTCAAAGATAATAAGGAACACAACTAACGAAAATGTGGTTGTTGCTCTGCGTAGCTAGGACAGTGACAAGTAAATTGTCAAAGCCACTTCGCATATGGAAGAGAAGCACGTATGACAGTGCTGGTATCGTCTTGTGTCGGAACAAGGGCATGACAGTCGGATGTCAAGCAGTTGTAGCTGATGTTGTAGCTAGCCCTTGCTCTTTGACAGACATGCACATCTACTAGAAAGGGCTTATTTATTGTAACCTAATTGTTGACCCTTCATGGTCCTTCACTGTTCTAACGAAACACGCCAAGCTGTATGCCACACCTCTCAGACAGGCACTGTTTCGTGTCCCCTCTTCCTAGTTTGCACGCCCACCTTCAAACAATTGCTTGCTTTTGTTTGCTTGCTTGAGTGACTTAAATCCATCCCGAGATGGTTTGAAGTGGTAACTTTAGCAACTGTAGTGACTTGCGCCTACGGAATGGCAGGCATGTCACACACTGGACAGAAAAAGTGCAAGGAATAAACACAGAAGCGGAACTCCTTACTTTTGTCCACCTGCTGTGTCCCTCCAGTTTGTGCCAGATGTGCCTGTCATTCAAGGTCAACTAGCCCAACTTGACATCCTGTTGAGCATTTCGCCTTCGTCTGCACTATGCTGCGCTTGCTTGATAAGGGTGGAGTAATATGATTCACATTCGCTGCTGTTCACCCTGTCGCACTGCATTGTTGTTTCAGGTCAACCCAGACAACTGAGCCAAGCTCACCAAGTGAAAGTGAGTCACGAGTGTGTTTATGCCTGCCTTTCTTCTTTTATGCATTAGCATTTATAAGATCATCCACTGGGTCTGAAATTCAGGATGTCAGTGTGTTTTGAGCAGTGAATGAGGAGTTAGGCTCGCAGCTGTAGGGAGGAGGAAAGAAATGACTTTAGGGGTCATGTGATGGAGCGGAGTCAATGCTGAAGAAAGGAGTGAGGGTAGCGGATTAATGGGAATAGGAAGAGAAGGTTCTATGGTGGTGCAGTGGAACAACAGACAGTCATCAAATGATAGGTATGCGGTAGTGCTAAATGAAGCATAACAGTTGCACAGGTGTAGCAAAGGGAGCTTGCAAATTTTCCTGTAAAGCTGTTACTCGCTTCAAGGTGTTAAAACTAAGAAGATGTACGGTTGGCCACAAAGGTTTGCGAGACACAGGTTTCATGACAATAATGAATTTCTGCCTTGTTAAGGCATGGCACTTATAATTTAATGTATTGCTATGTCAATCACATAAGCTACCGCAGACTAAAACATTGTGTTTAGTGGGAATTTAGTTTTCTCACAAGTCCAGTTTCCTGCCGTAAGCTTTTTTGCCTAACCTTAAATACTGCTTTCAGATTTCTTACAGTAATTTATTTTTTTAAGAAGGGTTATTTCTTTATTTGCACCATTTTACAAGCAGCTTTATGTCAAGCAAATAACAAAACTTTGGCATTCCTATTCTCCTCTGCTAACTTACCTTTTCTCCTGCCAAATATTTTACCAGACTGAACTGATACTGTTCTTCTTTAGTGCCTCATTACTGTACTGATGTTAACCGCCTTCATGTGTGCATTCGCGGTTTCAAACTTTGACCACTGCGGCCGAATTTCGATGGGGGCGAAACGCAACAATGCCTGCATCCCGTGCATTGGGGGCATGTTAAAGGGGCAGACAACCACTCAGAACATGAATCGAGATAACCCCGCCGGTGGAATGATTCCCTATCGTAGTGGTTAAAACGAGCCATGTTTTTCTCATTAAATGTAGATTTATATTTTGATTCATCAGTAAAAGTTGCGAAAAATGACCTTTGGTGCCCCACGCGGCAAAAACATGAAGCTGCATACAAGGTTCACTACATGACCTTCTACAAGTGTACGCGGTTCCTGGTCTTTTTATTGCTATTGAAATGCAGTATACTTTTTATTATTATAAGTTTTTCCTGACTTACAATGTGCAGATAAGCCTTCGTTTGTAGTGAGCAGGAAAGTGGTGCTGCCTTCGCCTTCATATTCTATTAGTTGGCTTGACATGTCTATCAACAGAACAACAATGACGGGGGCCAGCCAGCCGTGACGTAGGCATGTACTTGGGGAAAAAAACGCAGTACAAATATAAGAATGTCTGTACAACAATGCGAACTTATTGCACCAGCCTTTTATTTTCGAAAGTGGTTGAAAATGTCAAAATGTAGATGGTTAACCACAGTTACACTCACTCCTGTGAAAGTAGAACGATGGGTGACTTTCACAATTTGCGAGGCGGGCTTATCGACATTGCTCTCACTTCTCAGCATTGCTGAAAAAGGGACTCTTACTTTTTTAAAGGCTGCTCAGATTGAAAAATTCTGTGTACTAAATATCCACACGCTTTTGTGAGTAACCGCTGCAGATGTAAACACTACCTAGGGTGAGCTTTGCATTGTGCCATAAAAAAAAATAGGTCCTTAGAAATCAGTTGTCAGTCCCTTTAAAGGTCACCTAGTCATCAAAATTAATCTGAAGTCCTCCACTACGGCGTGCCTCATAATCTAATCATGGTTTTTACACATAATAGCCCAGAATTCAATTAAATTCATGTGTGCGTGCAACCACTCAATTAAGGTACCACAATAGAAAAGGCTTTCTCCTAGAAATACAGGTAGGTGACTCACCAAAAAGTGTTTGCACCTGATTATTCATAAAAGTAATTTAGTAAGGGTAAATCAAAGAATAAATCCTATATTATGACCTTCCTTTAGCTTGTGCTTTTTTCTTTGCTTTGCTGAGAAAGAAGCCACGACAAAACACAGAACGCAGATGTATAAGTCGGCTCCAATATCAACAGAGCTTGTCGTGTACACAGCAGAGCTGTGTACACGACAAGCTCTGTTGATATTGGAGCCGACTTATACATCTGTGTTCAAAAATGATGGTAACCCAATAGACCGAATGGTTTTGACCTGGTGAATGAAGTGTAAGGGATGGTTAGCGGAAGTATGTCCCTGCGAATAAGTTTTGTCCAGTGTTGCACAGGCTCTGTCAACTTTAGCAGTCATAAAATAGAGTGATAACAAGCTTAGTATAGTTGTATTTGTACATCTTTCTGCTAACCACATCTTCCAGTGCTTCGGTATTTTGTGCTGCATTCACACCATAAGCTTAGTATACTTGTGTCTTGTATATATTGTGAGCACTGTCTGACAATATATAAATGTTTGCACATTTCTTTCTGTTTTATGGCTGGTACTGATGTGGTAATATGACTCATTATATTGTTTCTTTAAGGACAACTATTTGAAGTATCTGGAAGTCCCGACATGAAGAAAATGAGAGTGGGTCTGTACCTAAATTTAGTTATGAATGTAGCTGTGCAACTTCTTTTTTTTACAAACTATAATTTTTGATGTTAGCTTCCTTTCTTTCTTTCTCTTGGTAAATGTGCTACTCATAAAGCAAACAAGATGTAAGGACGATGTACATACGGTGAAGTACAAATATACCCTGATCTGAAGTCATAAAACTTAGTTCATTCAAATATTCTTGCATGTGACATTAGTAAATAAAATGAGTTGTGCAGACACACAACCCTTTATTACCTCAAAGTGAACTTGATATGTATCTGTTATGTCACCAGCCTTATGAATGGAGATGTAAAATGTAAAATTATTCAAGAATGAAAATTTTTGTGTGCACAGGAAGTGGTGTTCTGGCATCCTTTACATCTGATAACATTGAAGCTGCAGCTTAAACTTATTACCTGAGTTCGCACTCGACAATATAAAGATGATGTGCTATGAAACAGAACAGAATCATAGAGAATGAAGCCGATGTTCTGAGCAATTAAGCAGGTAACTCTGGTCGAGGTTGCATTCACTCATGAATTTTGTTTTCCCTAATGGTAATGTCGTAATTTGGTAAGTTTGCATCCCAACGACGATGCTTCTTGGAGTTTGCTCATTTTCTGTCACACCCAATTTTTGCTGATGTAGCTTGGAGAAACCTAGAAAGATGTGAACAGCAGTTTGCTAGGCACTATGCAGAACAACTATTGCGATTGATGTACTTAACAAGGATCTGCTGGCAGTCTAGTTGATTTGACATGATTGCTTATGTGCGCAATGGTAGGACAGGATTTGACCTGTGTTCTTTTTAACGTTTGTCCGTTCGTATATTCTGTACAAGTTATGCAAGAGTAGTGTAAAAATATGCCTAGGTAGAGAGTTACACTTCGACTTGTGTCCGTGCCTGTCTGCCTTGCAGGTGGCAGAGATGAAGAAACGAGTGAGTTGCTGGAAACGCAAAAGGAGATACTTCACGTGCTCAAGCGGCTTGCTAAAGCACAAGAAAGGCTCGTTCAACTGAAAGCCTGGAAGCATGGTGTGAAACTGACTGAAGATGGTATTTCTTATGAGCACCAGACTGCAGAACACAGCAGGAAAAATGGTCTCCAAGGGGCAACACCAGCTTCAATATCGTGACCTCCTTCTCGTTTTTTTTTTTTTCTTTCATTCTTCGACTTCTAGCTCCCATGGTACAAAGTTTGACTGTGCTTCATAGCGTAACATGATCTCATCTGTTGTATGGTGGCATGTATAGTAAATGTGCAAAGGCTGTAGTCGCCCATTTTAGTGATATCGCCTTTAGCAAATGCTGATTGGCTAAACAAGTGGGCAGTGGGCCTGTAGCTCCAGTTAGGTGTTGCTCTGAATGCTCTCGTCAGGAAAAAAAGTCTTGAAAGTGATCGCTCATGTACACGAGTTCAGTTTCTTGCATAAACAGCTGCCTGCATGAAGTGTGACATGTTTGCAGCCTTTACAAACTTCACAATGGAACATATAATTGTGGGTCTGACCAAAAGTAAAGTGAAATCTGTTACGGCACCATCTGTATTATTCAAAAAGAGACACCTTTCTTTCACTTTTTTTGCTAATAAATGACATTTCCCTAGCTGAAAAATCTATCTGCTGTGAGCATAAGGTTGCGAGCTCGATTCCGAGGTACATTCTAATGGATAAAAAATGCAGGAATGCTCATGTACCTAGCATTTTGCACTATTCTGTCTATTATACTGTGTTTTGCCTCAGATGCTGAATGCCATTAGTCAATCATTGTAGGCAAGAAATGCAGATAGCCAGAATTTTGGGAAGGTAATCTACCAAACTAGGTTGATTTTGTGCTTCTCATTAGTTTCCCTCTTAAGATCCAACATCTGATTATTGCATTTGATATGTGCCAGGTTAATATATCCTCATTATGTGTTGTTTATTTCTGTGTCAAGCAAATATAAAGTTAATTATCCTAAAGAGGCTAATCTTTATGTGCAGTATTTCGTGTTGTGGTATTGCTACCAGTGGGCTGTAACTAGTATGCAAATCGTACACCTTTGGTCTGGATCATCACAGATTACATAGCCACTGCTAAGACTTACATTGTTGTATCAGTGCGGGATTTTGTGCGACTTGGTTACAAAGCATGCTGGTTGTTTTGCCTCTGAAAAGTGTTATCTTATTCTTTAATCTCTTGTGTTTGAGTTGAAAGCAGCATGTTTTATGTCTCAGTAATCGTGTGCCTAAACTCAGCATAAGTTCGCATGCAAATTCAAATTGAATGCAATTTTGTCTTCTGTCTAGCTGGGTCTCTCATGGTTTGTAACGAAGGAAATTTCGCGCACCACGGAATGGAAGCCACCATGATTATTGTATTGTTCTGCAGCACACACAGCATACGGGACTTGTTGTGATGACTCAGTGTCTATGTAAATCTGGTGCTAAGCATGAAGTCACTCATTTGATCCCCTGCCGTGGTGATTGCATTCCAGTTGAGGCAGAATGCAAAAATACACATGTTTCGGTGTGCACTAAGAAATCCCAAGAGGTCAAAATTAATCCAGAGCTTGTCCCTACAGCATCCCACACTGTGACTTCAAGTCATTACATCCCAAAAACAAATTTTTAAACTTTATTTAACACAAGGTCACAAAGTGCAGCCACAGATCCACATAGAGAGTGGCAAGTCACCTGTCCAATTGGCAGAGCAGATTTCACCTGACGTTGAAGTGTATCCAGCAATATCTTAAGGATACCTGTATGACGTTTCCACTTGTCTCTTGCATCATTCAGCACTATGCAAGTTGTAGACATTTCGATCCTGATCCCCTGTATGCAGATAAATGACAGTTGTCTCACTGTGTTATGAACCACAATGAACACTGAGTTGCACTTTTTGCACTCTTACCTCTTTCGTTTGAGACATCCTCTGTGGACAAGTCATGTGGTGGCCTAGACTGCAACACTAATAGCTGTGATGCGGCAGTGGCCACTGGTTTAACGTGACATTTGGACACAGCTGTCCGAGTGTGACTTGGCTTTCTGTTCAAAGCCTGTCCTTTGGGAGAAACTGTATAGTATAAATGTGTAAAATGTGGAGGTTTAAAAGGACAGAAGGGGCACAAGTCTTTCCAAAACAAAGCCACAGTGAAACAGTATGAAAAAAAAAAGCCTGTAATTGGTGTAATAGTACATGGTCAATGAGACTTCATTCTTCAAGGGCCCAGTGGAAGAAAAACCAGTTACAGCACAGTTACAGCTCATATCTGTTAAATGATAGTGCAGTATGCATAATTAATTCTTCCACCAGGCTTTCTCATTCCAGTGGTATGAATTCCTTGCTGAAAGGTCTCTGAAACTCAACAGTTACTCATTGCAATATTTGCACATAAGTGTATCACAAGATGTATTAAGGATACTATAGTAGATGCTATCTGCCAGCGTTAACTTATGGGGCTGCAATTTGGAGGATAGCTAAGAAACTTGAATGCAAGGTGTGCATACTGTGTGCACGATGCATGGGCATCAACAACAGCAAAAAAAAAAAGTGTTGACCCTTAGTAAGCTGCTAAAGCACCATAAGCTTTGTCACTGTCATGCTCAAATTTGCACTTTGTCATTGACATGTTAGATGAGATAAGTTGTGACAAATTACAGCACCAGTTGCACGAGGGACAAGGCTTGTGTTGAAGAGCTTTGTGCAAGAACTTGCTGTCTGCTTGTCCCAGATTTTACCTTTGTAATCTACATTTTAGTTCTGCAGCCATGGCATGGACGGTGACTGCGTAACTTCACTAGTCCAGTGTTGACTTGTTCGATGGCATTTGTGATACTTTTTGATGTTTGTAGAGTTGCGTGTGTGTACCAAACATTTTTTTCTCTGTCGCATCCTCATATAAGCTGTGCACATAGTTTGCGTGCACACCCTTCACTGTCATCCCATTATAACACCTATTTATGCAGCATATTTTAATGTCCATGCATGTTACGTCCATAGATCATGTATACAAATTTAAATATAGAAATAAAAGAATGGTTCTCCTCATTTCATTTAGTACTTGGCTCTTCCAAGAAAACCATTTTGCATGCATGCTTTATGTATATGCCACTGTACAAGTTCAGTTTTACAATTACCATGTATACTTACCAAACATGGCAAAACAGTTCGGTTGTCTATAAATAAACATTGATTTATTTATTGAGATGTCACAGCATTAAATAAATTTGTTTGATGCAGAAGCTCAGCTCAGAAAATTATATAGTTCCTTGCTCTATTGGGGAAAGCGAGGACTGGCAGTAGATGAGGTGTGATGACGCTGTGCAGACAATGTGGCAACATTCGACTACTGAGAATTGCATCTTCAATGGGCACATTTACAACAGGTTCACGTATATTGTACTGCACTCAAGTTAATGCATTTACTGAACTGCCGAAGTATGATAGACAGGTGGGCTAGTTGGTAGATTTTCATGCTGCTGAAGTGCAAAAAGAGACACAAACTATGGCCAAGACAGGATGAGTGCTTTCTAAAGCTTAATTTTTTATTCAAAGCATGGAATAGGTATACAGGAGGTATGCCAAATGTTTATACAGAACCATGTGTTACTCAATGTGCATGTTTCGCATTTTTTCTTGAACCTTAGTGAAAGGTCCTCAGTATTTTGTAAAAAAAATAAATAGCAATAATAATATCTAGGATTATGCGACAGCACATCTCACAAGTGCAATTGACTATATGTGGGTGTGCTTGCTCAACAAAAAATAGCATTTTTGCGTGGGGATCACTGCCATAAGCAGTGTACCGGGCCAAAGGTAGCGAGTGTATTTTGCACCATGTACACATGGGTGTCCGATGGGGCTGAGTTATTCCACTACGTGCCTGTTAAGCAACATGTTATCGCATTCAAAACACTAATGCAGAATATCCAGCAAAATAGAGGTTCATACGAAAGTGGAGGCTTGAAGCGAATCAGAGATTTAGTATTGCGCACGCAAAGGGCTTTGGGTGCACAAATACGTTTTAGTGCGCTATTTTTCACGAACCACATCGCCGTTTCTCACCGGTCCAGACGCACATCGAGGCGCGAGGCCACAAGCAGTTTCGGTTTCGGTCTCGGTCGCACTACCTGACGCAGCGGAAGCTACAGTGGCCGTGAGCAAGAAGGCACTCAATTTCTGGGTCACGTGAGCTCCGCGCGAGCGATTGTGGCTGCGCGCGTTGTCAGAAATCGGAGATTCGGGGAGTGCGGTCGGGAGCGTTATATTTTCCTCGCGCCGCTGGCTCCCATCTTGACCCGTCGCACTGACGCATTTTCTTAGGGGCCAACACGCGGCAACCATAGACGCGCTGTGCGCTTCGACGCTGCCGTCGCCGCAAGGGCCGACAGCCGAGGAGGCCAGGACCATGTCTGGCGATCACCGGACTGTCATCAACGGGAGCCCGAGCCAGTACGTGAAGCTAAACGTAGGCGGGTCCCTCCATTACACGACCATCGGCACTCTCACCAAACATGACAGCATGCTCAGGGCCATGTTCAGCGGCCGCATGGAGGTGCTCACCGACTCGGAAGGTGAGTGGTCCCTGCGGGCCTCTGCCGGTTTCGTTGATCCGTCAGGCCGTGCCGTTTATGCCACTCCCATCACGAGCCATTGCCGACGAGGGCTCGTCATGTTGCTGCGCCCGGTTTCGTTTTCAGCTCCAAAACTGTGTTGGCTTTGTCGCTGTAAACGAGATGGGGGAAGGAATGTTGTGATTATTATCTCTGTGTCTGGTGTTGTAATTGCAGAACGGACGCTCACGCTCCGCGTGGTTAATGTAACCGTGCGATCCTGACTACATGGACTCTGTACTTATTATGTACTCATTGTTATTTTTTTTTTATTTCCTTGGTCGTTTTTCTTAGGTTGGATCCTCATAGACAGATGCGGGAAGCACTTCGGTACTATCCTGAACTTTCTGAGAGACGGCTCGGTGCCGCTGCCCGAATCGACGAGGGAGATTGCGGAGCTATTGGCCGAAGCCAAATACTACCTCATCCAGGCGCTCGTCGAAAGTTGCGAAGCCGCCCTGCAGAAAAAAGAGAGCCCGCAAGAGCCAATTTGCAGAGTCCCACTTATCACAAACGAAAAAGAAGGAAACCTACTAATAAGCACTTCGACCAAGGTGAGCCACGAACTTTACGTTAGGATGCCAGGCGTGTATGATTTACGGCGCATCGCGTATGAATGCATATTGTTTACTGTTAGCGCACCTGCTTGCTTTCATTTTAACAGCATGAGGCTTAGTTTACATTTGAGAACCTTCGGAACGCTTCACTCGAGTCTTCAAGAATTGATGCATGTGAAATGTGTTTTGAATAACTTATTGCTGATGTGCTGTTTCAGCCTTTGGTCAAGCTGCTTATCAACAGACATAACAACAAGTATTCCTATACCAGGTACGGCTTTATCTTTCTGTCAGCAGTTTAATGGCAATGATAAGATAAAATTATGTGTGTACACAACACAGCACAAAGGGTTCTTTTGCAACTTCCTGTGTTTAATGAGCCCAGTCACGTATTCCATGTAAACAACTTCTCACAAGTGGATGCCCATACTCATCAGAGCATTACATATTCTGATGAGTATGTAATGGCTAGTTAAGGTTCTATGATCTGTTTTCAACAGACAAGTGACTAAAAACTTTGTTGGCAGAAAGCTATTACATTTGATGTTTTGATTTATAGCATTACACACACTTTAACAGTACCCGTTGGTAGCCTTAGATCGAGAGAGATCAGTGCATAACAAAAGAATAGTGTGCTTTTGCTCTAATCTGGACAAGACCGTTATGCATGTGAATTGATGCAACTACATAGGATCCATTTCTAGCTGTTTGTCAAATTACTTTCCAAACTTGGCATGCAACTACTTTCTTAGTAAAGCAAAGTGGCACTCGGGTGTACATATGGGGTCCTTCATTTTTGTATTATTTACTTTTTGAAATTTCCAGTAGAAAAATTGGAGGTTTTGTTGTCTGGCACAGAAACTGGGGAGAAATTGGGGTTTTGTTGCCTAGCAGTCCAATGTTTGGAAATTTTCTGTTTAAGTTTCAAAGACAACACCAGCAATGGTCTTCTTTTGGGCACAAACGTTCTATCTAAACAAGCAAAATCACTCACATGAACATGTAATGGCAAAGAGAGCTGCTCGCAAATTATGTGATGGAACTCGTCTCTACAAATCCTTGTTGTCAGGCGATTATTAAGGCATTTTAAAGAAGCCAGATTAACAAAAACAACAAATAGACATGGGTTTAGTAATCTGTTTCTCACAGTTTCTCTGCAATTTTTTTATTAATACAGAAAAGAAGTGCAAAAGGTACTACAAAAGAGTTGCTTCGCAGGAGGTGTGACGTTCTTTCTTATATTGCAAGCACTTGTTGGCTTAGATATATGTCATATACATTGAGAGCATTTCTGCGTCCATCCTAGACCTGTTGGACTTTTTGTCCTCGTCTGTTATCATCCTGTTTTAGTGTGTCTCGATACACTCTCTTGCAATACGTTAATGGAATACGAACTAGACAAATCAGTCACATTTCTTTGAACATAAAGTAGTTAAGTGAACATTGTCTCAATGTCACAGCTACCATTCGCAATGTACAGCAATCTCAGTACTGCACTAATTTGCTTCCTAGCACATTACCACTGTTTACATTATGCGATGTGTGGGAAATGCAATGTAATGTGCCATTGTCGCATTCATATAAATGTCGTTATTAAAAAGGCAACAAACTTTCGTTCACTAAAGGCCGACACACGCTGAATATATTATACCTTTATATGTGCCAGTTTTTGCTTGAGTGTTAAGTGAGGAAAAGGCATATATGCCATGTTCATGGAAGACGGTAGTAATAATTACCGCATAGGTAGACTCGTATAAGAGCTGCACCTCCAGCTTGGAAGCCCAAAATTTTGACAGAAAGAAAAAATATTCCATCGTGGAAGCAATCACGTTCGGTGCGCCCTGCGTGCTTCCGCGTGCCGCTACTAGATGCTGAGAGCTGCACACTCACCTTTGATTGGTGCTGTAGAGATCTAGTGCTAGAGTCCCGTCAGGCAGAGCACATCTGCCTTTTGCCCATCTATCCGAGACATTGCTGTCTGAAATAAAGAACTGAACTGATGCAATGGTACATGCGGAGTGTGCAGTAGTTGCTGGCTGCGTAGGCACTATGTTGAGCTAGAGGTTTGGTCCCATGTACGTAAGGGCCGCACTTCGTCAAAATTTTTGGGAAAGAAAAGTGCGACCCTTACATGAGTCTATACGGTAATAATAATATGATATATCTTGGCAACCTGTTCACAAAAATTGGCCGGTGATTAGTGTTGCAATATCTCCATTTATTATTATCCTTTCCGAAAGGGCCAAATTTGGGGAGAAATCGAGGTCAACCATTATTCATGAATTTTGTCTGGGGCGCAAAAAATTTGGAATTATCAGGTTTTACCCAAAAACAAAGGACCCTATGTATATAGCACACCTTTTTTAAGTGGTGACTCTTATGGCTAGCATGACTGTTAGAGAAGGGCATTACTCATGGTGCTAAATGAATAAAAGTAGTAATGTTGCAGTGAGTGCTTTGAATGCCAATGCTACTCTATTTTAAAGGCCAGCTACAACAAAATTTAATTTTTGATGACTAAGTTAAAAGTGATGCTTAATGCAGGAACAATCTTGGCAAGGCTTCAGGGCTGGTAATTGTTTTATTTTCTTATTAACAGCTTTTAAATAGCACCTGAATGGATGACATAAGCTCCTTGATAGCCAGCAAATACGACACAATTCCCAACTCTTCGCCTCTAAAGATTTTGAGCGCATTATGGGCGCTGCCTAATCTTAAAGGTGATGCTCAGGTGCTAAGCCTTTTCCCAACTATGCAGGTTCTGCATCTTTTCCAACAGGTGGTAATGGTGCCATTTTTTGAGTTTTTGGTATTTCAAAGCAAACAATTTTACAGGGGCCCCTACTCTGTCTGCACTATCTTTCTACACAGTCGAATATTTTATTTCAGTTGACTTTAAGCAAGAAGTATAAACAATTAATGCTTCTCATTACCATTTCAGAGTTGTTTTGTAAATTAATTGGTTATTGCTGTTGTCTCACTTAGCTGCAAAGCTTTGCTGCTACAAAGTATGGGTGTCAAACAGTGTGCCTTTGATCGCAATCGAGCCCAATTGGCATCAAGGTTCTCGGTTGTATTTGGCTACATTGCGCAAGCTGTGGAAGGGAGCCAATCAGAATAGAAAAATTTAGTCTGGATATTTATTTATTTATTTATTTATTTATTTATTTATTTAATATCTCCTTACAGGCCTTGTATGAGGCATTGGGTAAGGGGGGCATTACGGAAGGATTAAAATAGTATATAGGGCATATAACAAAACGTAATAGACATAGATTATTTATAGAAAGTGGAAAGATGTATACATGTCTTATACAAGCATAAAAGCATTGTACAAAAATAACAGGGTCGGCAATTTACATATTAGAAAAAATAAAAACGATACAGTTCTTTCAATAAACAATGAAAAACAAAATGTAGCCACTCCAGTACAAATACTGAACAATACTAAAAAAATACAAGAATAATAAGCGAAATAATGAGCTCATAAACAAGAGAGCACATAACTGGGAAAAAAAAAGCATCATGCACTTTATTGAAGTTGGGCGGTGAAATCTGAACTGATGAGCTGGTGGAATTTATCGGGATTAGATTCAGAGACGATGAAATCAGGAATAGCGTTCCACAATCGAATGGCACAAGGAAGCGCTGACCAATTGAATGCATGAGTGTTCCCGTAGATGCGAATGAAGCTGCAGTGATTATATAATCTGCGAGATGTGAAAGGTGCGACTTGAAGCCGTAAAGATTTCCTATCTGCATGAACGTATATGCGCATGGCTTCGATCGCGTTCAAAAACGGGCATGCGACACCAGTGTAAAACAGCTTTGCCTGTGTTGTGTTTATGTAATGAAGTCGACGTGGTGAATAATACTAGCAGTGCCATTTCAGGCACTGTTCAAAACTCAGATTGAAAAATAATGTGCAGAAGTTCTTGCTCAGACAGCGCAGGCATATTCGACCTAGCTGCTGGGTACAGTGTGTCAGCTACAGAGCTATCCACAAATGTGTCCTTACCCTATGGGTTCACATGACCACTGCCTCAAACCTGATCTGAGCTGTTCTGCTGTTCACTCCCTCGGTCTTTGCAGCACGTCGGACGACAATCTCCTCAAGAATGTGGAAATGTTTGACCGGCTGTCACTGCGGTTCTGCAGTCGTGTCCTGTTTATAAAAGATGTGATAGGTAGCAATGAGATCTGCTGCTGGACATTCTATGGCCACGGCAAAAAAGTTGCCGAGGTCTGCTGCACATCCATAGTCTACGCAACAGACAAGAAGCACACCAAAGTAAGCTATGTTCCAGTGTTTGTTTGTACCTTGTTTTGTTTTGAAATATGGTTGATGTTATGCATGTCCGCAGGGGTTGGGGTTATCTGTCCACCTCGGCCACTGATTCGCAAAGGAGTTTCAAATCGCGAATGGTAGGAAGAAAAACATGGTGAAATGCTGCAATCATGCTGCAAAACAGTATTTAACTGCTAGTAATCGCTACCCATGTTTGGTGCGTTAAAATCGCCACCCTCCCCTGTAAAATGTTCTGTGGATGCCCATTCTTGACTCGCATTAATTCAAACTCTTGAAGACTGCAAATGTTCACTTAAGGAATGTGAAGCTGAACAAAATATGGGGCACAATAGTTGATATGCAAACATATCAAAGTAAATGATTGATTAAGTGGCCAATTCTCAGTGGAGAGGATAGTCCCTAGGGGCACACACCTGGAACGTCAGAGGTGAACATACGATATGGTGCGGTTGAGTAAGCATCGCCATCTTTTAGTGGTGCGCATCAACTTACAAAGTGGTCAGGAAAATCGAACATCACCATGTTCTGGCCACTCTTACATTACAAATGTCCTTTTATATAAGCTGATATTGGCTGTATTGCTCTGCCCTGGGAAGCCAAAAAGGTTTGAGCAAATTGAAATCCTCCTTTAAATTAATCGGCTTCTAATACCATATTTGCACGAGTCTAACATGCATTTATGAAAAATAACATCGCATTCAAATTTATGTTGTTCACGTAACTGCCACTGAAAAAGTTCAGGTGGTGCTGGTGTTGTGCAAATGCGGTTCAGACGGTGCAAGTGCAGTGTGCTTTGTGGGGAGCACACGCGCCCATCTTCCCCCGCGCCGTCGCGTCGAGAGCCGGCATAGACGGGGGAGAGGCGCACTATGCCCTCTCCCGATTCTCCCTCGCTCTCGCGACGCGCACGCGCCCTTCCTCCGCGACTCGCGGGCAGGCAGCTGACAGGCGAGGAGGACATTCCCCTCGCCCAGCTAAAAAGGTACAAAACAGCGCGACCGGGGGAGACCCTCTGGCTCTGAGGCCGGACCCATAACCTGCCGGACTGGAGTACCTGCTGCTACCCGTGAGTGACCACGTTGCCTGACTATCCCGGGCAACGAGGCCAGACTATTTATTACTATTACGGAGAGGACGTCCCTCTGCGAGTGTTCGCTATTGCTAATAGCAATAAACGTTGTTACCGTTGACACCGCTGGTTGCCTTATTCGTCCGAACCCGGCGTAGCCGCGATTCCCGCGCTACGGGTTGGGAGTACCACGAAGCGACTGCGTGGGGCTAGATCCGGAGCTCGCCTTCAGCCCTAGCCGCACGCAGAGTGGAACCCCCACATTTGCCCCACGTTGGGCGCCAAATGTGGGGGTTCCACTCTGCGTGCGGCTAGGGCTGAAGGCGAGCTCCGGATCTAGCCCCACGCAGTCGCTTCGTGGTACTCCCAACCCGTAGCGCGGGAATCGCGGCTACGCCGGGTTCGGACGAATAAGGCAACCAGCGGTGTCAACGGTAACAACGTTTATTGCTATTAGCAATAGCGAACACTCGCAGAGGGACGTCCTCTCCGTAATAGTAATAAATAGTCTGGCCTCGTTGCCCGGGATAGTCAGGCAACGTGGTCACTCACGGGTAGCAGCAGGTACTCCAGTCCGGCAGGTTATGGGTCCGGCCTCAGAGCCAGAGGGTCTCCCCCGGTCGCGCTGTTTTGTACCTTTTATGTGGGCGAGGGGAATGTCATCCTCTCCTGTCAGCTGCCTGCCCGCGAGTCGCGGAGGGAGGGCGCGTGCGCGTCGCGAGGGAGAATCAAGAGAGGGCATAGTGCGCCTCTCCCCCGTCTATGCCGGCTCTCGACGCGACGGCGCGGGGGAAGATGGGCGCGTGTGCTCCCCACAGCTTGCACTGCCATCCAGCCTCCATTTTTTTTTCTATTTCTCTCGATCGAGTGCATAGGTGCAGGCTTGTCATCTGCCATATCTCCGTTTTGTATCCTCGTACTTTCTATGCTGTTTGCATGCCTTTGTACATGACCTTCTGTTACTATGAATGCACTTCTTTACACTGTTATGGAACTCGTCGACTCTGACAGCGAAGACGAAGAGACCAACATGGCTGTTGTGCCAAGTTGGAGTCCATCTCGTTCATAGTGACCAAAACAGGATTTCCTAACTATTACGAGAATGTTGTTGGTCGCTACTACGAGTTTGAAATTGGGAGGCTGTTTCGTCTTTCCAGGGCACCTTCAAAAGCTTCGCAAGAAGGTTTGAAAGTTCGAATTTTTCCCGATGGTTCGCGGATAACACCTGCAAATTCCAGTAGGGAAGGCATGCCTAATAGTGCTGAGCTATTAGGGTTCTCAGAATAGCATGTACAAAATTGCCGACACGTTTGACGTGTCTGAATCATTCGTGTCACTGTGCTTGAGCAGGTGTTTTAATTGTTCATCGTAAGCGCTTAAGGCATATCGTGGTCAACAGGAGCAGAGCGCGAAGCATGCAAAGGAGGCTTCTTGTCAAGGAGTCGGGGCAAGGGTCCTAGTAATACTATGGAATGTCTGGACGACAGTCATATTGAAATATTGAAACCAAAGGAGTCAATGTCATCATACTTCAACAGGAATAAATTTCCTTAAGTGATACTGCAAAGCATTTCTGACGCAAGGAGCCGCTTCGTTGATGTGTTTGTGGGCTTTCGAGGGTCGTCTCACGACGCCTGTGTCTTGAGGCAAAGCCCTTCTTTTAAGGATGCTGAAGTAAAGTGCAATGGGGATTACATTCTTGGCGATGCAGCTTACCCGCCGTTGCCTTGGTTGTCGACCCCCTACAAAGATTGTGGGGCCACATTTCAACCTTTCAAGCAACGCTTCAACAGAAGGCACAGCCAGCAAAGGGTGGCCATTGAACATACCTTTGGCATATTAAAATGGCGGTTCCAAAGGCTGTACTTCATTGAGGCTAACACAATAAACCACTCTTGCCTCATCATCCTTGGAGCGTGTGCCCTGCACAACATTTGCTGTCAAAGCATAGATGACCTCAATGAAATTTCAGACAGTTACAACGATGGTTCGATAGACAACGAGGACGATTTTGCCATCGCAAGCCGCACCATCATCTGCGAGGGAGGCATTGCTAAATAGACATCACGGTTGCACTTCTTCTGTGGAGATTATTTCTCTTCCACACTTTGGTGGAGATGTGTGTTGAGTGAAAATGTTCGGGGACACAATTATTTATTGTTTTGTTTCACAAGCGTAAACTAGCCGCTCGAGCAGCTGCCTTTTTTCTCTGTGGCGAGCTACTCCATTTTGTTTTAGGTCGTCTATTTTCTGTAAAAGTTTGGCCAATGCCGAGCTGTCTTTCTTCTTGGGGGAATTTCTGGGCTTCGCTGCAGTGGAAACGCCCTGCTCCATCAGTGCCCATGGGCTCGGGCTCTTGTTCTACAGGTTCTGGTTGCCTGCAACAAAACATAGCAATGCCTAGTCGTTCACTTATAATTTTACCTGACATGCTTTAAGTGTTTGTTGCACTGAAAAGTTCTTCCATCAGCGTTCAAATGCAAGCAGATGTTTCATTACACTCGTCTGTATGGGTGTAAATTTTACTCAAACAAGTAATTTTGAGTGGACTACAAGTGTTTGTGAACACCAAATGGGCTACCACAGCGTTCACGTGGTACTTGCATCTCTTTGCCTTCATGCATGATCCTCTGCCCGGCACTGTAAAGCACAATGGGGTCTATGTGGTGCTCCCACACCAGTACTTCTGCCGGCTCCCTGGGGATCAAACAATAGTGCGAAAAAATGCAGATCTATTGTCACTGCAAATGGCATCTTGTTTGTAGTATGACAATTAGGAAGCATCGCCGCAGCTCCGTGACATGCTTATTTCAAGCTGAAGGAGGCTCTTCTATCAAGTGCCAGAAAACTGAAGGGCTCCTTGTACAGCATTTCCGAACACTAATCTCCAGCCACTCGGATGGCCCCTAAGCAACTACTCGAGTTCGCACGAGCACAGGGCAAACCTTTCAAGCTATGCTACAACAAGCTAAGCATTGGAATTTCGACGTTCTTGTATGACCACGCTTCTCGGAAAGTTGTTGCTAGTCGTCCGCTCAAGGCCATCACTCGTGCAAGAAAACAATCTAACTCTGTGCCTTTCCTTTACACTAATGTTTGGAGTACCCTATTTACTTGCATAATGATCGCACTTTTTTGTCAAAAAATTTACTCAAATTCAGGGGTGTGATCATCACGCTGGTTAAATTTCCCACGAAAAAAATTTTTCATGTGGCATTTGCTGCAGGATGAGAACAGGTTAACAAATAGGCGGCTGCCACTGTATGTAGTGCGGGACGCCCTAAAAAAATGGCGGCCGGCGGAGCAAGCCAAATGCGCCGAACGCAATTTTTTTTTCTTCTCGTGAGTACATTACGTGCATTCAAACAGTTTCTTCCCTATCAGTAATTAATAATATCGGAAGTTTGCGGCAATAACATAGCCATGTCCACTTTGAGGGGACAGAAACAGATGAGCGCGCTTAGCTGCCAGTGATATTGGAACACATGGCGGGCATGCTGCGGAAACTGCGGCATTTGTCTTCACTACTATCCTAATACGGCACATTTCTGCTAAGGGTGGGCGAATATCTTAGCTGTGTTACAAACGTCGGCATATGAATAGGGTACACTTCTAACGTATCACTGTAAACGTGGCTGCTATCGTTGCCGCTCGCGATTTGTTGCGTGCCCTTGAGTGCAGACGAGAAGAATCGAAAGGTGCCTTTTTTGTTGTTTTTGTTGACCACAACCATTATAAAGCGTACACATAATAAAGGCAAGTTTGGTTGTAGCTATTTTTTGTCATGGAAGTGCGGAATGTGATGAAAGGAATGAAATGGGGCATCTGCTTAAGAATGTTTGGTGCGTGCAGACCGCTTGGTTTGTCTTGAAGAGTCGTTCGCATAGCATTTGACAGATGGTAAGCGCGATCATTATTAGCTAGACTTGGCACACGACATATCGCTGCGGCAAGTTCAGGGTGTGATCATTACATGGGAAATAAAAAAAAATAACATTTTCACGGCAAAATTTAGGGGTGCGATCATTACGCGAGTGCGATCAATATGCGAGTAAATACGGTATATTACCGAAGCTTGATTCTTTGCGTAACATAGTTGACACTATAGAAAGCACTAACTGAAACATGGTTGCATCCTTCTGTTGACGATTCCGAAATCGCTTCTTGCTTGCCAGGCTTTGATATCTTTCGGCACGACCACGTTAACAGACGAAATAGGGGCGCCCTAATTGCAACTCACCACAGCTTACGCTGCTATCAACTTGTTAACCATAATGATCTAGAAACCATTTTTGTACATTTCCAAGTTTTCCACCAACCTCTGACTATCAGCACTTGTTACCGACCTCCGGACGCTGACTGTCCTTTCGTCAACCAATTCCATGATGCGCTACATTCTCTGCTTGTATTGCACCCCTGCTCAGCGTTACTCTTACTTGGCCATTTCAATTTTCCCTCAATAAGGTGGAACGTTCTTGCCTTTACGGCATCGAAACGTCCCATCGAAAGTGATTTTATTAACACATGCCTCACTTTTAACCTATCACAGCTTGTCATGAAGACTATAAGAGAAATCGCACGTTCACCCAGCATACTAGACCTCAAGCTCACAACCCATCCCAATCACATTCCACCGCTCACGCACTTATCTGGTCTCAGTGATCCTGCAGTACTTCACGGTACACATTCTTGTGACCCAACATGCATTAAAAAGCAAACAAAGACCTTTCTATAGATTTTATCAATGACTTTTCTCAACATTCAGTCGAGTTGAACTGGTCCCTGTACAAAAAGAAAATGAAAGAATTAGTTTACTTATACGTCCCCATCATCACTGTAACAGAATGTCCAGCTTCACCATGGTTTAATAATGCGTTAAAGCAACTAAAAAACTAGAATAACAGGTTATTTCATTTGGCAAAACAATCTGACTTTCCAGATGGAGTAGGTATCACATCACTGAAAAGGAATTCGACTCTTGCCACAAAAACTAAATGTTACTTCCTATCATCCACACAACCGGCTATGCTACAAAACAATAGTAAACAATTCTGGCAAGTTATCAACCCTAAACCTTGTCCACCTATATCACTCTGTGATGACCTCAACTTTACTGTGCAAAACGAGGGGACATTGCTGAAATACTAAACTCTACCTTCTCTTCAGTGTTTGCTGAGGAGCTCGTAGGCGATCTCCCAACTTAGTATCCGTACTCTGTTCACCATCAGATGCCTGGCATAACATTTGAAGCTAACAGAATAATAAAAACAATTGAGTGCCTGAAATTAACATAGTCAGTTGGAATCGATTGCATCAATGCAAAGATCCTAAAAAATACAAAATACATTTCCGGTGCTCTTTTATTGCAGGCTTTCCAGCAATTCCTCATGACCGGCATTGTACCTCATGACTGGAAGGTTGGCAAAATAATTCCTCTGCACAAAAATGGCCCCAAATTATCGTGAAAAAACTATTGCCCTATATCGATTACAAATGTCCCGTCAAAAGTAATGGAGCACATAATTTATTCACACATGAAATTTCTGATACCTGCAAATTTTTTTCAGCCCTGCCAAGATGGATTTCTAAAAGATTACTCATGCTCTACCCTACTAGCCCTGTTCATTAACGATATGAGCTCCAGCCTAGACGTTAACGTGCCCGTTGACGCACACTCTTTAGATTTTAAGAAAGCTTTTGACACTTTTGTTTACCAACGCCTTCTACCTAAACTGGGTGCGCGACTTCCTCCTCCTCATCATCATCATCAGCCTGGTTACGCCCACTGCAGGGCAAAGGCGTCTCCCATACTTCTCCAACTACCCCGGTCATGTACTAATTGTGGCCATGTTGTCCCTGCAAACTTCTTCGCGACTTCCTCACTAATCGTCAACAGTTTGTGTGGGCTAACAACCATGCGTCTCGTAACGCACCGGTTGTCTCGGGTGTGCCCCAGGGCATGGTTCTGGGTCCTTTGCTTCTCCTAATTTATATAAATGATCTCCCAATAATATCTCTCTTAACGTTCAATTGTTCGCCGAAGACTGTGTTATCTACCGCAGCATCAACAACAAACTTGACTTTACCAAGCTCCAAGATGATCAGCATCACGTCGAAGAATGGTGTGACATGTGGTTGATGTCCCTCAACACAAAGAAAACTGCACTCGCTCCCTTCCACCATCGGTCGTTGTATTCCAAAACATGGTACACAATTTACAGATCTCATATATCTTCCCTACACTCATATAAATATCTTGACATCTGCATATCTGGTGATCTTACATGGTCGTCTCACATAATTAACATCACAAATGATGCTAACCGCACCCTCGCTTATTTACGTCGGAACTTGCAACACAACCTGTCCTCTGTGAGCATGCTTGCTTACCAAATGCTGGTACAACCTAAACTCAATTATGCCAGTGCACTTTGGGACCCTCATCAGATTAACCTTTCAAACATGTTGGAATCAGCCCAAAGTCTCGCTGCAAGGTTAATTTATTCAGATTACTCTTATCTCACTAGCGTCACAGCACTAAAGTCCTGGGCCAACCTTCTCAGTCTTGAATGCCGGTGCAAAATTTCGAGGCTTTCCGCTTTTCACAAATTTTATCGCTTGTCGATTAACCCTGCCATCATCACTCCCGCTCATCAACTCTCACTTCGCATAAGTCACCAGAAAGCCGTTCATCCCTCACATGCCCATACTTCTGCGCATATGACTTCATTTTTCGTCCAAACAGCGAAAGATTAGAACAAGGTACTCGTAGATGCTGTATACAATACCGACCCTGATAAACTTAAAGTGGTTCTGGCTGATATTATTAAATAGTGTTGTGCATTGCTCGCTCTCTCCAGGTTGTAAGAAGCTGCATTGAATTCTTTATATGTATACATCAAGTGAACTAACATTTCCTTAATGTGCTAAATATTACACGTCTACATTTATTTATTTTACTACTAGATGTGTTGTATTTACTACTTGCTTGTATTTATTATTCATTGTTTTGCATTCTTGTATTTAGTGTTTCTTTCCTGTTGTTGATTTGTTTCTATGTGCAGTTGGATCCATTTGGATCCATTTAATGACAAATGAAGCACCCTGTCCATATTGTGTGATTGTTCGTTGTCTTCTGCACTTCTTACCTGCCTCGGTAGCGATGTCGTTGCATTGCTGACAGGAGGTTGTGATTTCGATACCAACCATGGCAGCGGCATTCTGGTGGCAGCGAAATGCAAAAATGCTCGTGTACCATGCCTTGGGTGCGTGCTAGAGAACCCCAGGTGGTCAAAATCATTTCGTAGCCCTCCACTATGGCGCCTGGCCTCTTACCCCCCTGTGCAGCTTTGCGATGTAAAACCCCACAAGTTTAATTTAATCAACTTCTGCACTTCTCTCACCAGGTTGAGTTCCCCGAAGCTCGCATATATGAGGAGACCCTCAACATCCTTCTCTACGAAAATCGCAATGGCCCAGACCCGGAACTGATGCAGGCAACAAGCACACGAGGCGCTGTCGCCCGCGCCACCACCTGCTACACGAGCGACGACGAGGACGAGCGGCGCGCGCCAGTAGGCTCGTGCAGCGGCTGCGCCAGTGCGCGCGATTCCCGGGAGTCGTGCCACCTGGGCCGTATACGCAGCACCAAGCAGAGTAGCTGAGGTAGCCTCTGTGTCGCTGCCTTACTCCTTCGCGGAATCTCGCCGGCGGGGGCAAGGTACCGGCAGCTGTCATGCGGTCGCTGCAAGCCGAGCTTGGCTTCTTTCTGCTGTCCCTACATGGACCTTGCTTAGCACCGAAAGAGATGTGATGCATCACATGGCGTTTGTTTGTGGGTAACCACCCAGCAGGAACAGAGCACAGGTGATCCTGTATCCATCTCCATTCGTGCCTGTGCCCTGTTTCGTCTGGCCTTCAATATTGAGTGGTTAATGCTGTCGGCTCTGTTTCTACAGAGCGAGTTCTGCCCCCAAGAGTTGTTTGTAGCCACTTTTCAGTGAAGGATGCGAGTGGCTAGTAGTTCTTGTGCCATGCGAGCATGTGCTCAGTGGAAGCTGTATTGTGTGCCGGGCGCACTTGTTTGGGGGTTTCGCTCTTGTTGGAAGTTTGTGCAAGTTATGAAGTGAGTAAGTACATGTAAGTGGACTACATAAGTTCCGAAGTTTCTTGAACAACACACCTCCCTCCCCAGCACCTCTATTCAGCTACCACCAAAGCGAGGTTGTTCAGAAACAATATTGTATACCTAGAGCTGGGTGCCCACCTGCTCAGTTTTCATCAACATTTGTGCTGGACATCACTACAAAAATTGCTACACCACTACGTATGTAACCTTGTGGTGTACTAAAGACAGGAGACAAGTTGAATCTCGGTTTTCAGGAGCGGACCTTTGGTGAGCTGGTGCGTTTTGGTATTTGTCGTTCCTTTTGCCACAGTTTTGTCTTCTGGAGCTGGCGTGTTTTTTTTTTCCCTTTGGGTCTTGGGATCTCTCTGCAACATGTGGGCAAGAATCGAGTGAGCTTAGGAAGAATTGTGAGGTGGTATGTCCCGACTTCAAACTGGATTTTGTGCTGCGCAAGACTCTGCTCAGGAACCAGAGGGCAGAGGTGTAATCTACAGCAAGAGCCGCTGTTGAAGGGAATGTGCATGGCTCACACTTTCAGAAGCACTGTCAAAGCTTTCGCAGTGCTTAGACAGTGCTACCTACAGTGCCTAGCAGAAGGACTGTCAAAGCACTGCACAGATCATTGGACAAGAACCAGTGGCACTTATTGCGAGTCGTCTGTGCCAAAGCTGGCCACTTCCAGATTTGCCAAAGAGGGAAATTTGCTCATTCCCCATGCTCCCATGTTCCCTTCAGCAGTGGACTGCACTGTAAATGTTTCGTGATTCACTAAGTGAGCATTTTCAATAGTTTGGTGAAGTTGTAATGCGATACAAAGTGTGGTCAGGGTGCGACTACCTGCAGGTGGTTGGAATGAATATTGTTGTCAACATGTAGCTGTTCAGAAACCGGTATGTGTGTCAGCAAAGTTGTTGCTGCAAGAAAGGACTGTGTGTTGTTGGTGGTGCCATACTGTGTCACTTTACACATGTATGATCAGAAGAATCATTGAAGCTGTTTTCCTGGATATCTTGGTCACCTAGTTATACACGAAAAGGCTGTGTCGACTCCTCTGTCTCTATTTCAACCACTTTGTCAAATGTGCACAAATTGTTTGTGTTGGCGTAGTTGGCAAATGCAGCTTACGCTTTTGTAGTTAGAGTGAATTTTTATTGAACTTTACTATTTATTTCTCCTTGCATTATCTAAATTCATTGCACTCGAGTGACAAATCCTCTTATAATAATGAAAGACCCTATTGATGCACCTGTCATCAAAAAAATTTGACACTTTATTCCATGTACATGGCACTGAGTTGCTGAAAGGTTTCACTTCTTGCTGGATTGTCAATGTTAAAGCACAAATGCTGAAAATGTTATTACATGCTGCATCGCACTTGTCTGGAGCACAAGGACAGTGTACTTTTGTATGCATCACTGGTGCTCAGCAGCGACTCTGGGCACCAAGCATGATTTCACTGAGCATGCAGTGCCATTGGAAAAATGTTTCACTCCTTACTTTTCATAAAGCTATCACAAGCTCAGAAAGCGCTGGTAAATGTGTCCATCTCACCCCAAAGCGCTCCAGTCACATTGTCTAGGCAGCAGTCCAAAGCACTTGAGTTGTGCTTCGATCAGATACAGGCTTATTCTTTACTCTGTGATGCAAAAGTGCCCAATATGATATGTAACACAATCATCTCATACTAACAAAAAATTTATCTGCAGGCTTTCAAGCAAACAGTGAGCTGCTGTGAGCACTTCTTTCCCCCTATAAGCTGATGACCCCTGTAGAATAGTCAACCATTGTAGTCTGCCCGGTTGTGAAACTCCTTTATGATAAGAGATGCTTGTATTGGGCCCATGGTTCCATTAATTTATGCATGCCTTATTGCACTGGTCAAGTGTGCAGCTGTGTTAATACAGTTTCAATCGAAGAAGCAGGTACATTGAGCCTGCAACATTTGAGCCTAAACTATTTGTTCTCTCAATGACTGGCAGCAGGCAAGGCTTTGAAGGTAATCTGTTAAAGTTTTACTTTGCCTTTTTTCTGTGTGTGTGGTATGCTGAATGGTAATGTAAGCTCAAATCAAGGCTTTGATTTCACATAACCACACCATTTCTACTCTTTACATTTCAGTTTGTACACCCGTTTAAGAATTGCAGCAGAAGCTGGCTCTCCTCTAGAGTTTTTTGAGCAAGTGCTTGCATGCCTGCACCAGCTCAGCAAGCACTATCGAAACATATGTGGAGCTCTTGTTCAAAAGATGTATAGAAGTTTCATGATGTGGCCTGGGGCTTGCATCTCATTGTGGCATTTGTGTTGTGTGTATTGAAGTAAGTGTGTGATCAATGCTGCTGTTGGCTGTGTGAAATGAAATTTAATGCTCATACTTGCTTCTGGAAGTGCAGTTCTTCCTGTACATTGCTGTACTAGTTAATTCTCTGTATGTGTCCTCCACCCCCCCCCCCCTGCTGTACTAATGTGGTAAGCATGGATTGTGTTTCAGTATAGTGAAATGTTGGCTTCAGCTCCACAGCGGTCATCCTTTTGTGTGGCTTTGTATGTCGGTTTGGCATTTATTTCGGAGATACTTCCACCACTTGCGCATGCTATATTCCAAACGAGCAGACTTGGCATCTCCCTGGATTAAAAGAAATATGGAAGCTGTGGTGGTTGCCTTGTCATACAGTTGTTTGGGGTGGTTGTATGTTGTCAAAGTGTGGTTCTCCTTCAAGGTCCCTTTCGGCGCATCGGTTTTTGTTCTTATGCAAGTGCGTAAGCTTGGATGATCTACAGAATGCAGGTT
Organism: Dermacentor andersoni; assembly: GCF_023375885.2. Classification (NCBI taxonomy): domain Eukaryota; kingdom Metazoa; phylum Arthropoda; class Arachnida; order Ixodida; family Ixodidae; genus Dermacentor; species Dermacentor andersoni. Next base: position 40,561,278 of record NC_092816.1, read on the forward strand.
GCCGTGCTGAGCAAGTTTCTGTGAAAGTAGGTCAGCACACCATAGTCATCGAACGGCCATGTGGTTGACCCATACCTGCCAACCTGAGAACTTAAAATTCGTAAAAGCCACGTGGATGGGGCATGCATTTTCGTAATCTTCTACCCTTAGCAGACACTTTTCTTTCATTCATACGGACTTTCTTAGTGATATTCTAACTTTGGAAGCAGGACACAACCAGTGACAAACTGGGAACAGCAGACTGTACTATACTAAACTTGCTTGAAGCAAGTACTCTTGAACCACCCTATCTTTGAACACCTTAAAAAAAGCATTCTTGTGAACTGAATTTACTTTTCACAAAATAGTGAAATTTGTGAAATCTTAAAACAAAGCCAAAAACCTGTATACTTTACAAAAAGTTTGGTGCAGTTGGCAGGTATGTTTGGCCTACCCGTATGCTGACCTAAGGTACAGCGCAATGTTTTGTAGTTTACAGACAGTATTCTCTTGGTGGGTATTGTGTGAAGCCAAAATGTAACCTGTTCTGCGCATGTGTTTTAAGCCTAACAATTGTGCTGACGGCTGTAAGGAACATCTAGTCCTATCAACGTATGGCTATTTGTCAACTGTCTATTAAAAAAAATGTTGAATCTGTAAAGGGCTTGGAGGTGCCAGTGCACCATAGTATGTCGTTACCGGCAGTAAAGCAGGAAGGTTTCCTGCCAAAGGTAGCTGTGCAGGCTTGCTGCACTGTCTGAATGTTGCATGTTCACATGCATACTCTATATTGTGATGCCGCTGACATTCTCAGTATTTACAGCCAGGAGCAGGCGAGGAGCATGCATTCTTTTAAGTTGGAAGTTCTCTTGCAACTGCCACTAACTATTGTTAACCACCGGGACTTGTCTTCAAATAATTGGTGCTGTTGGAACTGGCCCTGAGGCTGTCTTTTTTTTTTTTTTTTTTTGTGCCTGTGGCATCAGTTTGGCCCACTGGTAGATGTTATAATAATCTTTTTTTTCTCTGTCTCGAAGCAGAAACTTAAAATCAAGTTGACATTTTTGCTAAAAGTCACTCAGTTTCAAAGTTCAAAATTTTTGTTGTACAACAGGCATTCAACTTAGTGCCCATCTGTTTGTATTAGCTCTATTGGTGTATTTTCTGTGTTAATATTTTGTTTTGATTTCTCTGGACAGCAGCTTCCACAAATCCAAGGCATGGAGACAGTATTAAAGGCCTTCCCAACACACCAGTAAAGTTGCTCACATGTCATTTCTCTTGCTTGCAACTTGAGTGTTCAGTGTTGAGTGCGCCTGTACATTACACTTGACATGTATAACACACGTATCTGCCAGAGTTTAGCTGGGTGAAATAAAAGCCCAATGGTATTGATCTTGCTGCACTGTACACTTTTTACTTTCACATTGCAACAGACAGCTTAGCTTGTTTGCAATGGGACCTTGTGCAGTCAGAATTGCTTGTCTAGTGTGGTCGGCTGCGGACTGCACCGGCATCTGCAGCTGCTACTGAATGGTAGCTGTTAGGTTACTCGTATGTTTGCCTTATAGCATGGACCAATCATGCAGTATGGCCATGCATGATCTTTAAATGGCGTCAGCCTGTTTTTTGCAAAGACTGTGGCATAATCGTCCAGTTGACTTTTCTTGACACGCGTGATTCAGTGATTCAGGCTGTACACTGCAAAGAAAATGTTATAGATGTTGGGTTCAGGCGCTGGACTATGAAAACTCTCCAGTTTCGAAACTCTCCACAAGCACGGTTTACACTTCAAACAAATTTGCGGTGCTGTCACCGATCATTCGTTCCACTTCGGAAGGTTCTGCTTCACTTGCGGTGCTGTCATCGGGTTTTCGGTCAGCTACGGAAGGTTTAGTTTCGCCGCTCACAGCCTGCAGCTTGGCAAGTAATGCGAAAGCTCTGCGCCTTGAGCGTTCGGCACCTTCGAGGAAGATGTCGTAATGACGCCGTCGTGCAACAGGAACTTTAGCCTCGTCGTCGTCCACCAACGGCGCTTCCGGTTCACAATGGACGTCCTTCGCCAGCAACTCGTTCCACCGTTTGCACTCTGGGACCAGCGATTTCAACTGATCGTGATGATTGGCGGCAATGGCAGCTGGCACAACGCCGGTGGTATCGGTCTTCGAAGTCGTCAGTTTCAACAGCTTGTCTAAATAGTCATCGTCGTCGTCTTCGCTACTGTCGAACAGCGATAGACCTTCAACTAACAGCTTCCGATGAAGGTCTTCGAAGCCATCCAAATTCTCGGACAGCGTGGACAGTGCATGCTTGAAGCAGAGCCGAAAGAGTATGCGTAGGCGGTCCTCTTCTGGAATGCCCACTGGCAAGTCTTTGACGAAGTAGTCCTGCGATGGGAGCAAGGAAATGCCCCGACTGCTCCGCCGCCGACTCGTAGACATCGACGGTCTCGTCGCCATTGGCGGGAGGTACCCACGCACACGAATGGTAAAAGGAGTCCTTCTCTTTGCGCCACGCGCGTCGTTAACGATATGAGTAGTGTGACTACACCGTGTAAAAGGCGCCAATTTCATGTCTTCAAACAGCCGCGCAACGTCGTATTCGACATTTTTGAAATGACGCACCCTGTTCGTCAACTAGACTGGCTAATACAAAAGCTTCGGCACATTTAGCGCGGTAGCGCTGCGGGCGCTGCTCGTATAGGTAGCGCTAGCTTTTATAAATGGTGTCCAAAACCCGACGGTTAGTGGAAGAAAAGTAGGGAGACCACAAACAACGAAGGTAACAAAGAATTAAGTTTCCAATAATGGTTCATGAAGTTTGACACTTGGAATGTTCTGTCCATGAAAAAAAAAGAAAAGAACGATAGCTTAAGAAATTAAAATAACGAAGGGCTTTAGGCGCGACCATAGAGTTTCTCACTATAACGTAATGTAGTGAGAAACTCTATGGGCGCGACCCACTTATGCTTCTGGGCATAGAGTTTCTCACTATAACACATAGAGGAAAAGCTGGCGCCACTGTCTATGGGAGTTTCCTAAGGGGCGCTGTGCCGTCATGGGAATGATGTTTAGAACTACAGTGCCTAGAATACCTATTCTAGACACTAGTTAGAACACCATGGCTTAGAATATACTGACTAGCGTGCCGTGCACCCGCTCTTTTCAATGGAAGAGCGTGGCGCCGCTTGCAATGAATGCCCACTATAGCCGGCAGAGGTCGCTGCCATACGGGTAGGTGCAGACTGCGCGTGTCGTCTGCTTCGCATGTCAGTTTCGCAGCCGTTGTGTCGGTTTCTATGTTTTCGTTTTTAGTGTTCTTACAGCCTTGCGTGTTTGTTCTTGGTGTTGTCAAAGAGTGAGTGCGTGGCTGCTATGTTCGTGTGCCTGTTATTACGAGAATTATGCGGCGTCAATGAAAAAATGTCGAAGCTATAGAGACAGTGCAAGGAGAGGACCTGCTTTGTGCCGTTGTGTAGAAGCGATTACAGCTCGAACAAAGGGCGTGTATCCTTGTTCACTCCACCTGATACGAAGTGGTATCAGAATGAGCAAGAATGACCAGGAGAACGGACAGAAGGCTGGCACCAACTGCTACGGTTTGTGAAAAATATTTAGAAAACAGTTTAGTCGAGCGCGCGTTCTCTATCACCGTGAACGGCGTTGTCCAAGTGATTCACCACGATAAACCACGCCTGAAACCCTACAATATACCCACGATATTTCCTGAGTATCCTAAGCATGCACCTTATTTTTTGTGAGTGCCAGGGTAAAAAAACAAGAAAAAAGGAGCAGTAGTGCTTTGATCTACTATACTGCAGGTTATGTTGCACGAAAATCATTGCCGAAAATTCTTGACCGCCGCAGTGCGTGCGGGCTACCTTTGCGTAAGTAAAGCTCAAGCTAGTGCCGACGCTGCTTCACATTGCACTACGCATTTTAACAATGGAGGCCTTGTCTATCTTAGTCAGACCTTCTCAACCGCTGTGAAGTCGCTTTTATTCTTTAGCAAAAACAAGTTACATGTAGCGAGTCCAGCTGATTTTTCAGGTCAGCTGCAGACACTGGCCTTTCCACAACTAGATTGCCCAGAGCATGAAAAACCAGCTTTGACAGCCCTTGTCAAGTTCTATGTTTTCTTGAGGTTTCGGTCTTTTGTAAAAGCATTAACAATGAGAGGGACGCGCAAAGGCAACGGCAGAAGCTCCTTAAACTGCGTCACTGCCACTAGATTTATCTTCTTCATGTATGTGTGCCTAAATTTTTTCTCATCTAGTGCTGTCTTGTGTTTGCGCTTGACTGTTGTTACGCTTGAATAAAATCTTTGTTACGCTTAAATGAAAGATCCGTTTCCCGTTTTTTCTCGTACATCAGGCATAAAAATACATAAAAATATCTATAGTACACGGAACACCACAGTCCATCTTACAGGCTAATTCTTTTGCTTATTATCATACTCTCAGGACCCAATGGGCATTATGAAGAGATGGGTGCATGGTTTACAAACATAAACCAATCAAAAATATTCAAACCTATGAGGACAACAATAAGATATAATAGGCAGAAACAACAGCAAATAAAATAAAAAGAAAGAGCAGCGAAATTCAAGTAATTTCAGAAGATGATCGGTTACAGCGGTCTTGAATGGTTATGTATTAATTAATATGACATTAATAGAACAGTAACGTAACCTTAGAATTATTTTACTTTATTAGAATAAAAAATGTAACCTAAAACTTACCCTTAGAAAATTACACTGCCATCATCGCTAGAATAAAAAAAAAAGTGTCCTTAGCTATCGCCTAAGAGACACGAAGGCGAACGCCTTCTAAAGCCTACTGTAATTCACCTTAATCCACCTTATTCCTACTTCATCCACCCTAATCCGCCTTAATCCAATCACTAATCAATAATTAAATGTGTTAATCATTAATCATCTCTTATACACGGTGTAAGATTCGTCGGACGATCTACGAGCTGTAGGCCGATCTCACCGCTGCCATTCAGATGTAAGATTTGGCAGTCGTAGCTGTAGGAAGGAGCTTGACTCTTCGTCGGGACTTAGGAGAGCAGGATTTATTTACATGTTATTTACAGTTGAACATGAGATACATCGACAGTCCAGCGTGGCTCCCAAATGGAGCCCGCAAGACGAGCATACAGCAAACAGCTTACGAGCACACAGCTCACGAGTACATTTTGAGCACGACAACGAGCACACTCTAGCAGCCGACAATCGCTGCTTATAAGCACTCCGCTTGACGTCATAGTTCGACGTCATTGAAGATGACCCGCCCTTTTGGAGGAGGAGGGCACACACACAAACACACGCACGCGCACGCACACACACACACACACACACACACACACACACACACACACACACAGGTGCAATGGTCCGGAGCCGACGTCAGAGGGGCTTCGTAGAACTCTGAGCCGTCCCGGATAGCGCGCCCTAGTAGCACATTGTCTTGCGTCTTGGTCGGCGCGTGGGAAGGAGCCCTAGTCGGCATTCTCGCGGCAACCCCCCCGCTCATAGCAGAACAGGGCGGCGTTGTCGTGTCGCGCACAAAGCCTGCTTCGTCGAACTCGGAGCACTCTCGGGTAGCGCTCCCGCGTAGCACATTGTCTGGTGTCTCGAAAAGCGTATGGGGAGGTTCCGCCAATTACCTCCCCTCGAGAACTCCCCTGAGCTGACCCCTCGCCGCATGGCTGCCGGTTATCCGCAGTTCTCTGAAGTGCGCCACCGTCCCGGTTAGATCAGAACACGTGCAGCGTGCTGAAATAGCTGCAGGCCGATCCTAACAACGGCTGGACATGCTTTTGTTCGCTTCTGGCCTTCCTTGGATCGTGTGATATGTTCTGTACTTCACAACACGACCTCGAAACATGGAGATCTAAGGCATTTGCCTTAGATCTCCATGTTTCCTATATACCCAGAGAAAAAGGGTGTACAGTGATTCGAAAGTGACGTGAGGGCATTCCAGAAAGGTCGGGTAGCCCGGCAGGTAATTCAAATTCTGAAAGGCGCTGAAAAACGGCGACACCTTCCATATACTCCATCCTTTGGTTCCCTGCCCACGTCGGGGTGATCGGGGGGGGGGGGGGGGGGGTTCCTCTGAACCTCAACGAGTCTGCCCACGAGGCTGCGCGTGGCTTTACTGACCGCGCTGCCCTCGGATCGGGCGACTCTCTCCCCGGACACAGAGACGCTCCTATCACGCACAATGAACTTACTAAATTCTTTTACTTAGAAGGGTTTTCCCGCCGCCTCACTCCAAGCTAAGCAGGCCGCAGGCGGTTACGGTCAGACTCCTGCAAATGAACTCCTACCGAAATTCGGCGTCCCTTAACAGCATATATCCCGATATTTATCCGAATTGTTCTTGCGTGGCCTGTGGTGCGGTTGCTACTTTGCCTCATATGCTCCAGGAGTGCGGGTCGCTGGGCCCGAAGTCCACCAAGGAAGAGTGGGACGCGCTCCTGCGAAGTCCCGTCTTTGAGGACTAAATCGTGGCCGTCCAGCGCGCCCGCGATCGGGCCGGCAGACAAGATCTGTCAGTCCCGTCGTGGGATTAGCCGGGTGCGCGTTTTATCGCGTTTTTCTGGACCCAAATAAAAGTTTATTCACTCACTCACGCTGTGCCGAGCATCGTGTCGCAGAAGACAAAGAAGCTGTCAATTCGATCGCACGCGGCCCGTGCCTCTACGCAACGACGGTTTCTCGAATCAGCTGCGGCTGCCACGTGCTGTGAAGAACATAGCCGGCGAGTGGTCGCGTTGGGGCGGTGTTTTCGGTCGTCTTCGAAGCGTCGCACTTGGTCTCTGGTGAAGCGGCCACCATGGCTTGCTACTGCGAGTACGTACTGACGGCCAGCGGGATCCTGAAGCTGTTCCAGATGGTCGTTGGCGCCGGCATCGTGTTCCTGCTGAGCGAAGGCCGCCTGGACGCCAACTGCTACCTGTCCATGCGCCTGGACGCATTCATCCTCTTCATCGCGTCCATCGTCTTCTTCTTCAACGCGCTACTCATACTCATCTGCGTGCTGGTCGGTAAGTCGCTCCCCCTTCGTAGGCGTCCGCGAAACTCCTAAAACCAACGCCTCATTCACCTATCCATCAAACGCGCTCGAAGGTTGAGTGGAAAAGGCACTTAATTGTACTTGGTTGGCGTATATATAGCCTCCGAGATTTACAGCGTGCGCGCACCCATCCAATCTCACAGGACATGTTTAGCGTTAATAAAATGTAAAATTGTCATTCGCCTGACTCCAGCACGAAGCTACAGAGGAAAACCGTACGGCTTTCTCAGAAATAAGCTTCGTATAGTAGAAGAAAAATTCGTCCTGGTCCAGTGATTGAATCCGGGACCAACGCCTTTCCGGGCGATCGCTCTACCATCCTCGGATAGGTGGTATAGATCAGACGCGACTGCTCCAGAAAGGTGTTGGGTTCAATCCCCGGACCAGAACAAATGTTTTTCTTCACTTACGAAGCTTTCCGAGAAACCTGTACTGGTTTCTTTGGTAGCTTCGTGCTACAGTAAGGTGGGTACGCGACACTTTGTTTCTTTCATGAACCTTCGATCCTCCACCTTACGGGCTTCCGCAGAACTGATTTTCCATGCTTAGCTTTCCTTTATAAAGAATGAAAATAAAATTAACTTGATTAAGTCGAGAGGAACGCTTTCATCGTAAGCGACTGCTCGTGTGAATTACGATTCCAAGATACGAAGGCTGTGAAAAACTGCGCGCGAGCTGATGGAGCCTGTCGTATTCTTCAACAAGAAAAATTAAAACTGCACCTGTGAAAAATATCCGTCATGCTGTACAATTCAGAAGAACGCTGCATAGCCATTGATTATAGGGGCGATATTTCTACGTTTTTCTAACGTTGCGCTCGCATATCGCCTCTTAGTTTAGGGCACATAACGCTGGGTTAACTGTGTCCTGAATAAACGTGTAGGAAGTTACCGCCTGTGACACTTTGTGTTTCTTGCTGTGTGTGCATCCCTCTAGCGGTACTTACATGTACTTACGTGGGAAAGTTCGTTTGGACACACGCAACGATCAATTTGATCGGCCGTTCGTGCATAATTATGCTGCGCCTCACTCCCGTGTTCATATATACATACACTTCGACGCCAACATGACTTTTCCGCCGAGCTTCAGACACTCTATGGATCGGCGGATCAAATGCAAGTGGCAAACGAGGAGGTCTACAGAAATGGGCCTTGTTGCCTTGAAGAGTATATATGGAGAGGGAAAAATAATTCCTTTCAGTTTTCCGTCTAAAGCCTGCCGTATACTGAAAGACTCGTGGCCCATACCATAATCCTATATACGGTCATAAAGATTGATAGGGAATTATAAATATATATATCCGGAGCCTTCCACTGTGGCCTCAAACGGCAATTCGCGGGCTTCTGCTTACAGCTCCTATGCAGAGTGCTGCAGCCACAGGCTTGTGTTCGCACTCACGACCTTGTGCGAAAGAGTTATAAAGCTTTTGTTGTTTTTTTCTGTTTCTTCTTCTGAATTTTTTTCCTCTCAAACCCTGAGCCACGCAGGCATTGAGGCGGTGTGTTGACTGTCCGTTATCCATAATACATCCTTCTAGAACGTCGTGCTTGAACTTGGGCTCCCTGGGCATCTTTCCGGAGTGTATACGCGGCCATCTCGGCTGCCCGGTCAGCGTGAACAGGCTGTGAACTGCGTCGCGTACGTCTGTCTGCACGCAGGCGCCCTGGAGATTCCAGGTTCGACGGTGTACCGGATGAACTACTTCCTGGCCACCTTCATCCACGTGCCGACCAGCATCGCCTACCTGTGCATCGAGACGCGCACGGGCGTCTACGTCCAGGGCTCCATCGCTGGCGCGCTGGGCATCCTCAACAGCCTCATGTTCCTCGCGAACGCCGTCATGGCGTACCACCCGCGCGTCGTCTGAGAATAAAACGCCCGCCGCGGGCGCGTATCACCGACCGAGCGTAAATGAGCCACGTGACTAATTTGTCATCTCTCTATATAGGCGTAGTAATAGTATACCGATACATAACTCTAAATAAACGTTGCGTTCCGCTTCCTTTTAGGTGTCCTTTACTTCACGTGCGGTAAGGCTTCCAGGGTGCACCCAGAAGGTGTTGCGAAAGTGCACGATGCCGTCCTTAGCACGATAGATGTTTGTGTCATTGTTTGGGGTCAAGATAAGTTAAATTAAGTTCTGGGTCTTTGCGTGCCCAATATGATTATGAGGCACGCCGTGTGGGGAACTCCGGAATAATTTCTATCACCTGGGGTTCTTTAACGTGCGCACCAAATGCACCGTACATGGGCGTCTTATTTTTTTTTTTTTTCCATTTCGCCCTCATCAAAATGAGCAGCCGCGGCCGGGGTATATGATCCCGTGACCTCGTGGTTATCAGCGCAGCGCCAAAGTCACTACGCGACCATGGCGGGTCAAGATAATTTTCAAAAGGGTGCACATTATTTCCTGGAGTGCACGTGTTTGATAGTAGCCCCGCAACCGCAAGAATGCAGGTAGTACATTCGGCCATTCAGACGAGGACGAGGTAGGTTTTCTTAATCGTATCTTTGATGCAAAGGCTATGCACAGCTAGGATAAAGCAACCAGTTTAGAGCGTGTCTCCGTTCTGGGGCAATAAATTATACCAAGCACCGATCATCGTTGGGGCTAATGGATAACGAGAGCGAGAGAGCTAAAAAAAATTTCCAGAACAGCACGCGATCGAAGTGAGCGCCGGGAAGTTCTTCCGCCCTGCAGTGGGCAGGGGGTCCTCTCAGTCCAGCATTCCAGCGACCTTAGCTGTCCTCCTCACTCGGTCGACCAGTTCGAGACGGTCAAACGAGTCGGAGGTCGACAGCGCTGCCTCCCATTTTCTGTCTGGTCGGGTGTGTTAATTAATGGCGGCAGAAACTCCGATCAGCCGGCGAGCACGGCGTTGCGATAGCTCTACGTGAGCAAAGAGTCTCGCGCAAGTTCGAGGCCGAGCACGCGCGGCTAGTGAGATGAAGAAGATGAAGAAGAGGCACCATGGCGGTGCACATCCCGGCGGTGCTGGCCATGCTGTTGTATTTCATCGTCATCGTGTGCGTGGGCGTGTGGTCGGGCCGCAAGCTGCACGTCTTCAAGGAGGATGGCCAGGTCTCGACGACAGACATGCGCCGCAGGCGGCCGCAGCAGAACCGCTTCCTGCACCGGCTGTTCTTGGTCGACAGGAACATGTCGCTGACACTCGGCATCAGCTCCATGACAGGTGAGCCGCGTCTGCCCTTCTACAAAGCAGGGACAGACGTGAGAGCTTTGATCAATCAATCAATCAATCAATCAATCAATCAATCAATCAATCAATCAATCAATCAATCAATCAATCAATCAATCAATCAATCAATCAATCAATCAATCAATCAATCAATCAATCAAAATTAGGTTTATTTAAGCAATTCGACAAATGCGTACAATGTACTTGGACCAATAGTCTATGTGGCTAGTAGGTGGTCCAATATAGAAAACAGTTATATAGTTCAACAAGGCTAATTATTGGGCTAGTTGGTACGGTTTACTCATAATGGCAACGCCTTTAGCGCAATTCAGAAGGACAGGGACGGGACAGAGGCACAAGACAGCGCTGTCCTGTGTCTCTGTCACTTCCCTGTATTTTTTAATTGCGCTCAAGGCTTTGCCATTATGAGTAGTTATACAGTAGCGTAGCCAGAAATATTTCCCCCCGGGGGAGAGGGGTGAGGTGGTTTTGAGCGATGCACCCACTTGATCGGGGACGGGAAGGGGGGGGGGGGGGGGCGGCAGCATACTAACACAGAAATTTCGAGGGCGGGGGCGGCGTGCCCGGTGTTCCACCCCCTGTCTGTGCCACTGCAACCATGGACACGCTTGCTAAAGAGAACGGGCATTAACCTGACTGAAGAAGAGTTGTGACATTTGATTAGACTAGTAGAAGCGCTTACATGCAAGGTGAAAGTATCTTAGAACGACAGGAAGCTGATCTAGTTGGTATGGATTCATTATGCAAAAAAGAGGTGAAGCGTGAAGACAGGACACAAGAGTAGCGAAGTGTACAACACGAACGCCGACTATCAACTGAAGGGTGCACTGAGGCGAAAAAAGAAAGAAGACACAAAACTCACCTGCATGCGCAAGCTCAGGAATGGTATCACCACGTGTCAGTCGGGTACATGTGTCGGTCTACGTGAGAGATAACTGTTAAGGCACCTAATCTCTTCCTTGTGTAAAGTAATCGAAGGCTGACTCACGCACGCACTTCTACCGTTATAGATATGCCATGCCTCTACCATAAGACACATATCTTCATTCTTATGCCTGTACAATATCGCGCATTCATCTCATTCAACTAACTCTAGCGTGCAGTTACAATCTTGGCAATGTAGGGAAAGATTAGAAGGTGATCCATCGGTTAACGGCTTTTTATGTTCCATTAGCCTCTGATTGATACACCGCCCCGTTTGCCCCACGTAGAACTGGCCACAGCTAAGGGGAATTTTATAAACCCCACCCATGCGACAGCATTGCTAGCATTAAACAATAAAATTCTAATTTTTAAGACGTCTGACCCTGTCCGAACGTTAGTTAATTACCTTGTGGAGCATAAACTTAGACCAGTAATATCTGACAAGGAAGGTTATTTCGTAATTATGCCAGATGGCATGTTTTCAGAAAAAGCGATTTCAGCCATAGAAAAGAATTTACAGCCAGTAAAACTTAAGCCTTCGGCAGTTAAGCAACGTGCGGTTGACCTCCTGTCAATACATAATCTTGACATGTTTGTCTCTAATGTCAAGAAAGCAAAATCCCTCACCTTAGAACTGTTTTTCTCGGCGAATACCCATAAGCAAGAGATTCATTTTCGTGCTATATATAGTGTCAGAGAAAGGGACGTGGCAGGTCTGTGTCGCTAGTTACCTACAGAACTGCTTAGCTTCACTAGTTTTTTCAGACCCCTTTTGCTTGCGTAATTCTCAGGCACTAGTTCAGTATTTAAGAGAGGAAAGTCCTGGGGATTGTACAGCTTTTAGTATGGATATCGAAGACCTGTATTATTCCTTGCCGCATGACGGGTTGCTAAATTCCGTAAATGAGTGCATTAAAGAACAAGTGCAGGAGTCGGCTTTTATTGACAGATGCGGTGTTTCTACGGAAGCTTTTCTAGAAATTCTTTCAATGTGCTTGAAGTCGACGCTGATTGGGTGGAGAGATGCCATTTTTCTGCAGAAATCAGGCATTTGTATTGGCTCAAAGGTTGCCCCTATTCTTAGCAATACTTACCTGAGTAAGGTTGACAGCTGCTTAGCGAAAGCCTTAGGTGATAGCGTTATCAAGATATTTCGTTACGTTGATGATTACCTGATTTTCTGCAATAGGGAAGAATTCAATTCCGCTGCTACCTCAGTAAGTGAGCAATTTAAACTTTATGGAGGAGGATTAATGTTTACCAAGGAATTTCCTTAGTGATGCGTAATTCAGTTCTTGACATTTCCTTGGTCTTCGAACAAAATCACGTTTGTTGGTTGTACTCCCCAAGATCTTCGAAGCCGTTGCTAAACTTTCAATCCAAGCATTCCGAAGTAGTAAAAAACGGAATTGTCATGTCGTGCCTTAAGTCTTCTCTCACCAGATCCTGCATGCACAAAATGAGCGCCAGTTTTAATGCTCAGGTCCGGCGCCTATTAGAAGCAGGTTATCCTAGTGTAGCAATGGCCACTGTGGCTGAGCGCCTAAAGAAGTCGGTTTCGAGGGGGACGGACGTGATTACAGAAAGCAGTAATAGCAAAAAAAGAAGTAGTGGCTATTCCGTACATTCATTCAGTGTCGCACAGGCTTAAAAAAGTTGCAAGTAGATATGATGTTAATGTTGCTTTCACTGCTCCCAATAAGCTAGGTAAGATATGCGCTGCCATGCAGAGGAAAAAGGAGCAGGTAAAAGGCAAAAAAGAACAGATATTTGTCCAGTGAAGCACAATAAGAACAACAGGTTTACTGACTGTCGTATGGGTGTGGTTTATAACATTCCCCTTAGCTGTGGCCAGTTCTACGTGAGGCAAACGGGGCGGTGTATCAATCAGAGGCTAATGGAACATAATATCTCTTTAACCGATGGATCACCTTTTAATCTTTCCCTACATTGCCAAGATTGTAACTGCAGGCCAGAGTTAGTTGAATGGGATGAATGCGCGATATTGTACAGGCATAAGAATGAAGATACGCGTCTTATGGTAGAGGCATGGCACATCTATAACGGTGGAAGTGCGTGCGTGAGTCAGCCTTCGATTACTTTACATAGGGAAGAGATTAAGTGCCTTAACAGTTATCTCTCGCGTAGACCGACACATGTACCCGACTGACACGTGGTGATACCATTCCTGAGCTTGCGTAGATGAGTTTTGTGTCTTATTTCGTTTTTCGCCTCAGTGCTCCCTTCAGTTGATAGTCGGCATTCGTGTTGTCCACTTCTTTAGTCTTGTGTCCTGTCTGCACGCCTCACCTCTTTTTTGCATAGTGAAGGTCTCTGGCAACTTTTACTCCTTCACATTATTGAGCTTAGTTTTTCTTTTTTTGTCGCCGATAGCGTGTGCTTTTAAAGTGAATCGCTTTCTTACCGATCTCTGCCGGATCTTGAATGACCGTGGCCGGTGAGGCTGCCTTGCCGAATATCCGCGCCCGTCACGTGCGCGCACGAGAACACGTGGCGCGCGCTCTATAGTTTACACGAGGCGCAAGAAGCAGGAATAAAACGCGTGAATAATAGTCAAGCTTACCCCCTGTCTTTCGCATCGTACTTCTCCCTGCGTATACGCCCCTCTTCGTCATTATTCTCTCGACAAGCACCAATCATCGCTCCAGACCGCGCGACATATTACTGCGTCGACGCCTTATACAATATATACCTTTGCACGAACTGTTCTTTGAATTTCAGCACAGTTTGTGAACGCTGAATTGTACAAGCACAAATGTCGCGTCACATTGAAGTATAGTCACCTGTGCGGGGCACCAACATAGACATTGCGTGAGATTGCGCGTTTTATATAGGATGACAATGAAGACTACTGCGCGCATCGCAATTAGTTTTATATCATTTAATTAACCACTTCACTAAAACTTCGCTTCGCGTAAATTCCAACTTGTACGTCGAATCTGCATATATATTTTAATTCGTACAGATAAATGAATAAAAATAACCGTGGACCATACGTTTGCAATTAGGTCTGTTCAGGTGGCTTACCTGAAGAGGCGAGCATTATACGTGCACGACGACTAACAATGTCCAGGCAGCTAATTAATACTATATGTTCTAACTAATTTTAACACGATTATTCCCTTTAGGGCGCGTGTTGAAAATGCGATATCGAAGCCAAGCTTTAGTGAGCTCACGAGTACTTATCATAAATTCTAACACTATATGGCACCAATTACGGTATCCGTCCTTAAGATGCGCTACAATATAGAGTGGACTGTCCATTTCAACCACCGCTGACTGACTGGAGGTACGAGCGAGAAGGAGACAGGCGCCCCAGCCAATCACCTTCTCGCTCGCACAGCTGCAGCCAATGAGCGGCCGCCGAAATGGACAGTCCACTAGGTGGACACTTACAGAATAGCCCCTCTCCCCCATGCTCTTGTAAACAAACAGTTCCAGCGTAAGAACTTTTCTTTTTCCTTACACGAATACGAGTCCTGTTTACGAAAGGGTTAAATGTGTGGTGCCGGTTTCGTCAACAGCCACATGGGTCGGAGGCGGCTACCTGAACGGCACTGCCGAGGCTGTCTACACACACGGCGTCCTCTATTGCCACGCTCCGATCGGTTACGCTATCAGCCTCATACTCGGTGAGTGAAGACCACGGCATTTTAGGCTTCTGAAACTTGGATTCGATCACGTGGTACGTCTGCGCATGATCTGGGGCCATATAACGTAAAACTATTCCAATGTGTTTTTATTCCAATCTCCTGACGTCAAATTTGCGTAGCCGCCGACGCAAGTATCGGGCGGCGACCCGCAGCGTTGCCTCCACAGCCCAATCAATCAAACGCCCTCTTAGCTTATAGGAACTCAGTTTACTTTGGTTTCAAAACGAATAATATTGCTTACACTGAGCGACTTGTCAAAAAAAAAAAAAAAAAGAAAGAAGAAAACGAGAGGTCTCGCCGAGACTCGAACTCGGATCGCTGGATTCGAAGTCCAGAGTGCTGACCTAATATTACACCATGAGACTGCAACCCCTATTCCGACGGTGGAAATCGAACCGAGGCCAGCTTGGTGAAAGCCAGGTGTCCTAGCCACTAAACCACGCCGGAATACGCCCGCACGATTTGAAAGAAACATGATATATACCTCACGACTGCCGCTGGGATCACGCGCGCCAGCCTACTTTATACGTCACTTAATTCAGCGGATGCCGTTAGTGAAAGAGATTCCTGCTGGGCATGCGACAAAATACGTACACGCATATCGCTGCCGGGTGGACGAGACAAGACGCCGCCGGCGCGACGTTACAATACAGCGCACGCGGACGATCGTGATGCGCTGTCAGCAAACCCGAGCACTTAGTAGTTAGCAGTGGTTAACTTTGGGGACCATTTATCTTGTAACGATCCATTCCATTTGGTATTGTTTTCGCCCTTCGCCATGCGTTCGGGCGTGGAACGAGCGCATGCGGCCGCACCGCCGTTATCATTCGTATCGGCCACTCGGTGCTATGCCATGATAAGAAGGATAGCGTGATGTGCAACGTCGCAAAACACGGTGCTTGCGCGCATTTTCTATTGTTCTTTTCTTATCGGGACTTGTATTTTCTTGCGTCCCATTTCCCTGCGGTTTCTTTGGTTATTAGGGTGTGCATTCCGCATGTATACGATAGGTTTCGTTGACCAATCCTATCAGGCGTGGCGCCGAGCGATCCGATCGGTACCGGTGACGCGGCAACGTTTAAGCAAACGTCCGAGCCAATGAGGGAGAATGAAAAATAAGCGGATCGTACCAAAATACGGCGCCCGCAACCCATACTTTGCTGTGTCGCGTGTCATTTTTCCATTCTTCTGATTACACGGTGCGCCGATTGGCCGATCGCAGCGATAACGCCGGAGTGGCGGCGTTACACGAGTCATGCCAATGGAAAAATGAAATTGAATGTTAGAAAATACGGCTTGGTTGCAACTCCACTTTTCGTGGCCACGCAGTCAAAAAGTTTTTGGTCAAGATAAAGCTCAGGAGCGCGACACTGGACACAGAAAAAAAACGGCAAGGATACAGCAGATACAGTAGTACAACCGGATTAAATGCCTCGCTGACGCCTGAAACGTATGGTATCGAGACGTAGCGCCGTTGCCTGGGTGGTGCGACAGCCGCCGTCTGCCTTTCATGCTCGTTCATTCGGCGAAGGACGCGGTGAATAAAGGCCTTTGTGTAACCGTTCGTACCAATGTACCAAGGTTTTTTTTTCTCTCTCTTCTTCCTTCTGGAGGTGCGAGGACAAACACTTTCAGGCCTCTCGACACGAAGCTTCGCACTACAAACAACTTGTGGAAAACCGAACGCTCTATTTCCGGAAGCAGCTTAAGTCGTGTGGATACTTTGATTGCGTCATTGAAACACAGCTGAAATGCCCAAATGCTCTCGTTAGACGACCACACTAAACGTATTTTGATTGAATTTGTTGTAGCGCAGGCACAACGACACGGACATGTATAATACACATGAGACAACACACAGCGCTGTGTCTTAGTTGTCTCGCGTGCCTTCTAACTGTCCGTGTCGTTGTGACTGCGCTACAACAAATTCGAAGGTGGCCTATGAACAAGCCCATACAGCTGCCTTATCGAATTTATCTCTATGACAATTGTCGCATTTGGGAGGGAAAAGTCAATTCAGCCAACTGCAAGAAGCATGTAGAACTTCGATTTATGATATGAAAGCTTTTTTTTTTTTCACGAAATCACCAAAAATTGCTCGGCGCCAGAAGCGCATGGACTCTGTTCCGCTTTTATCATGTTCTTGTCAAGACATTCATGCCATACATTAGTTTGAGCCAGCAGACCATGAATGGCTCGTGGGCGTGCGATTCATGTCATGGCATGCATGTCACGAGCCGTGTCATTCCTGTCATGTCATGCATCATGATGTCGTTTCAAGCATGTGTGTCATGAAAATGTGATTAATGTCATGTCATGCATGCATGTCATGTGATGTCATTAAGTGTCATGTCATGTATGTCACGTCATGACATGTCGTTCATATGCCATGTCATGCGTGTTAAGCGGCGAATTCCGATGTTGACGCCACTGATGGAAACGAAAAAGTTAGCGTTGCTTCCGTGAAGCTGGCTTCTCCGCAACACGGCGGAACATTTGACGTCATTTTAGACCACGTGTTGAGAGTCGGCAAGTAGCGGCACGTGCGGCGCACGGAAAACAAGAGGCGTAGCTCTGGCTCACTTGGATGCATACTGTGTGTCGCAGCTAACGTTAGACAAGTCGGTCAAAAAAATAAAAAATAAAATAAAAAGGATAAAAGATGAAAAAAAATCACGGTGCAACAAACGATTATAAGACTTACGGTGTTCGGTCTTAAGAAGTCTGACTACCCAACACCGTAAGACTTAAAATTGTACCTTGCACCATCTTTACTGAATTTTTTTTTTTTTTTTAACAGCTTCGCTAACGTCAGCTGCGACACCCTATATATGGAGGGACGACGCCTTCCTTCAAGGCAGCTCTTCATTCAGCATATTTTATTGGCGTAATCTGCATTCTCTCGCAAAATTGTTGCACGAGAATGATAAGCGTCATATTGTCCTCTGATTTCTACCGTCATACTATATTCAAGACATTGCAAATGAAAATAATTGTTTAAATATAAAAAAAATATTTACTCGTCGTACAAGGCGCCAACGCTTCTGTGCGGAAGGTGTGCCAAGACTGTCACGTGTGTGGCCATCGGAGAGCAACACTACGACCTTGCACGTTTTTTAACCACGGACTCAAAAAATAAATACGCAGCGGGGTGATTTGGGCGCCCGAATATCATCTTGCAGAAAATCAAGCCCCTCATATCATCATATTATTTTCGCTCATCCAGATCTAGCGACCCGCTTATGAATAGTGTCGAGGTTCACTTATACGTTGGTATTTATGAGCTGAAAATTAAGAGGAAGCTTTAGTTCGGAACCTCCTATCTAAATACATGGGAAAGGAGAAATCGTTTTACTCGGCGACCACTGCACCAAATTTGATGAGGTTTGTTGCATCTAAAAGAAAAAGTTAAAATATAGTGACTGTTGATAGCGAATTTTTTATTTATGTCTTCCATTTTTTATATATCGAAAAATATAACGTATCGACAAAATCGATGTTATACATGGCTTTCAAATGGACCATTAAACTGTAAGCAGAAGTTTTGCTAAACTCTTGTAAATGATGTAACAAAATCGCGTGAGATATAAAGTGACATAAAGTTTGTCCTCTTTGGAGGCTCTAATGGATGTATTTTACAGGATTGCGATTTCTGTTTTAGGTGCAGAGCTACGAATTTGTAAACTTCGTGCTTCTATATTTTTTATCTTACCAAATTTTGAAAATTCCATTAAAAATATTCAGGCCGTATATCAATATTCCGCTTCCGACAGTCACTAGAATTTAGCTTTCTCTCTCAATTGCAACAAATTTAATATCGCCCTAAAGGTTATCGCAGAAAAAGCATATCTGCGTTTTATACGTACTTGAATAGGAGACATCGGAGTTGTGCCCAAGCTAAAGCTTCCTCTTAAGCGCAGTGCGTTTCTTTTTTAAGAAAGCCCAGATAGACGAATCTTATTACCAGGCCACGGGGATGCGATTTTGGACTCGAAATTCCACCGCATTGTCAAATTCACCATCTTGCTTAGCTCCGATTGGTTGACAGGACGGCTACGCCCACTGATTGGCTCAGAACGCAAACATGGCGGAATTCAACAGTATGGCGAAATTCGACCGTGTCCAGAATAGCATCCATGAATGCATCAATCCCATCATTACAAACAAAGAAGAAAAAAAAAAAGGGGTCACAACACAACGAACGATTCTGAGGTGGATCGAGAGGATGTCATAGAAAAAGAATCGTAATAAGACGTGAATATTGAAAACATACGCTTCGGTCACGCCACGCAAATAAAGCTCGCGCGAACACATAAAAAAAAAAACAAAAAAGAACAGGTCTCACCGAGACTCGAACTCGGATCGCTGGATTCAAAGTCCAGAGTGCTGACCATTACACCATGAGACCACAACCTCTTCCGACGCCGGGAATCGAACCCGGGCCTTCTGGGTGAAAGCCAGATATCCTAGCCACTAGACCACGCCGGAACTGCGAGCGAAGAAGGCATATGGCGCACGCTTTCGGCAGATTTACGCACGCACGTGTACGTGTATATATATATATATATGTATATATACACGCCCACAACGTACGCCTTACGTCATACCAGCCGAGGCACGCACTCGACATGACTTTTCCAGCTGTTGGGACTGCGTCAGTATAGGAGCGAAGCGAAGACGTCATCGCGGCGTGCTGCTGGCTTTGCGAAGGTTTCGCGTCTAGATCGCGTACCGTCTGGTGACATTTCTCGCCGACCCCCAAGAAGGAAAAAGAACATGAAATAACGCAAAAAAAGAAGAGTAAGGAATTGGTTCACTGTATATGTTGGAAAGCCTAGTACTCAAGCCTAAAAATAAAGATTGAAAAAGAGAAAAAGGTAGGAGGAAACAGCGAACGGAAGAAAAGGGAGAAAAATAAAGAAGAGAGAACTAAATGACTGAAAAAGAACTTCTCTTAAAATATAAGGGCAAAAGAGAAATGAGACTGGAAAGGAAAGTCAAAGAATAGCGGACAGACAAAGCAGCATCTATTTTTTTTTCTTTTTTTTTTCTGTGCGTGAAGCTTTAGCCTAGAAATCTTGACATTTCTTGATGCTCTTACTCGCGCCCTGCTCTCGCGTTCTCCTACCTTGTCGTTGAATTCAATCAGCCAGGGATATATCGTACTTCCCGGATATCGGAAGTATGGCGCACTAGTGTCTGAAGTTGTTATAAGCAGCTGAGGAGAAAAAAATAAGGAGGCGAAGTACTGTAAGCGATTGTAAGAGCAAGATACGGTGAATAGACAGTGAGAAAGTGTGTATAAGCAACCAAATACGTAATTGATTACTCAGTGCGCGTTCCAGGGCTTCCGAGTTTTTTAGTAGTCCGTCCTCGCCCCACCACATCTGCTGAACACCCAATTGGTAAGTCATGCATTGTAGCGCAATTAAAACAAACAAAAAGAGCGATACGTTTAGCGGCCGTGGTGTCAGGTCCTCTGTTCTTATTGTTTATTCTAACTGCTCTATACAATGGCTTCACCGAGTATAAACTAGCTTGCCTAAGAAGAATTCATGCTAAACACCTAATTATCTCAGTTGGCTGAGTCACCGTCCCGGAAAAGCGGTAGTGCGGAGTTCAGCTGCAATACCAGGACGAAATCTTCAATTTCGAATGTTCTTTGTTACTTTTTTTTTTTCATCACGAACACGTACGGGTCGCTACGTAAAAAAAAAGGAATTGTGACCGCCGTCTAAATTGCAAGATGGATGCCAAGTTTTCGTCTATACCATCGGCCGCGCATGCGCGCCTTGTGATCGCAGGCGGATTCTTCTTCGCGCAGAAGATGAGGACGACGAACGCGGTGACGATGCTGGACCCCTTCCAGGAGCTGTATGGCCCCTGGATGGGGCTGCTGCTGTGCGTGCCGGCCGTGTGCGGCGAGGTACTCTGGACGGCCGCCGTGTTGGCCGCGCTGGGTGAGCGGGGACGTTGATCGAGGGTCTGGACTCCGCACGCACCGATGTTGAACATCGTTGGGCTCGACAGTTGTAGTTTCTCCGTGTGCGTGTTCACGAAACACGAGTGACGATGATGACATGTGGTTTTAGAGCGCAGCTCCTATGCGACCCCTTCTTACGGCGAGCGTCGGCGTTGGAGGCGGTGGCGTAACCGAGTGAGCGAGCACAGCGAAAGGTGAAAGCGAACGCAGAGCGCAGCGGTGGATGAAAGATGCGAGGAGGAAAGCGGAGGAGGAGGGTACGGCGAAACCGTGAGAAGAAAAGCGTAGTGCGTGGCGACGACGGCTACGAGATGGCGCCAGAGTAGCGAGCGTCGTCTGGAACAGGGTGTCAGAACGAAATGTTTTTCGTTACTATTTAAATTTGTTCCACTGAAAAATGTTCCACTCCGGTCCTGCTCTGGAACGAAAAAAGAAAGAATGATCCGTAACGGTTCATAACGCTTTTGTTTGGCTTGCAAAAAATCTTCGAATCAAAGTACCGATAGAAACGTAGTATTTATTTTTCGCTGTAAGTGAATAATTAATTCTGAGATCATGCACAGTGCCTTGACTCAAGGTACCGAGCATGATCTCAGAAGCAGCAGGTCATCGAGTGTACTCACCGAAATGCGAGACCATTGTTACGATAAAACGAACCTAGAGGAACGATAAAGCTTCGGTAAGAAATCGTTGCACCCGTAGAAAACGAAACTATAGGCTCTTCAGCACACAATCCTTGGGTTTCGCTACGATGCCGATCTTCTAATGCACCGAGTGGCAGGCGAAGATTAGTGGAGTGCTCGCCCGGCTACCACTCGCACTGTACCTGCCTGAGATACGCGCTGATTCGGACGTTGCCTGACGTCGGTTGTTTCGGATTGCCGACTTTCCCCTTGAACCGAAAACCGACAAAGAATATTTCGATTTCACTGTGAAACAAAATTATAAATAACGTTTTGGTTACGCTTTCGTTTCGGTCAATAATGACGTTTTTTTTTTCGTTTTTGTTTTCGTTCCGTTCCGACGCACTGGTCTGGGAGGTCTTTCGACGGCGGCTTCTGTGAATCGAGCCCACGCGTCACCCACGCGCTGCCTCTCGCGATTTCCCGACTAGCGAGGAAGTCGCGCCACACTTCACTCCGTTTGCAACGTGGAGCACGAGACAGATTATCCGCGCCAGTCAATATATCGCAAAATGAAAACACGTATACAGCTGCGCTCAAATTTCGCCTTAGGGAGTATCGTTATCGTCGGTGGATTTTTTTTGTGTGTGTGCAAGTGTCAGGGATGCCAAGAAGTGTTGAACGGGTA
Source organism: Dermacentor andersoni (assembly GCF_023375885.2). Classification (NCBI taxonomy): domain Eukaryota; kingdom Metazoa; phylum Arthropoda; class Arachnida; order Ixodida; family Ixodidae; genus Dermacentor; species Dermacentor andersoni. Next base: position 40,583,451 of record NC_092816.1, read on the forward strand.
AATGGAAATTTACCCATTGTAATACATTCCTAATAGTAGGGAAAACACGGGGAATACGGAGATAGATAGATGTAACTTTCTTATGCTGCAACGCAAATACGTTTCTAACGCGTTGCGATTCAGGAAAGTACTGTTTTACAACATGCGGCGCTACCAGCGCTGCGTCGCTGCTGCATCCGTGTACGTCTCCATAACGCTCGAAACTTTTGACCCTCCCTTACGAAGACTATTGTTGTTTCTATCATGATTTCGTTTTGTCTTCTTAGGTTGTTACTCATAGCAGATTTCTTTTCCATTGCCACCAACCATGACATCGTCCAGCCTCTCTGACTTTGCGTTTGATGTTCTTTGTTGCCATGCTGCTGACTATACCGGTCGCATACTTGCTGGTAAGCTTCATTGTTCTTTTCCTCTACAGCGAGTCAATGTTTTTCCTATAAATGTACCTGAGCACTCTCGCAACCCATTTATTTTCTTTCATATTCCTCAGTCGTTCTTCATAATCAATTTTACTCTGAGCTTCCCTCACTTCAAAACTTGTCCAGCCCATATCACCCTGCACAGCTTCATTTGTAGTGTTCCCGTGAGTGCACTATGCTAGGCGTCCCACTGACCTTTGGTTGCCATTGAGTCCTGATTGTACCCCTGACTTCAAGCAGAGAAACGCAGTTCCAAATGTAAGTCCTGTAATCATTATACATTTCCACATACGCCGGATCACCTCGTGCTTAAGAATATTGAATTCCCATAGCGCTCTGTGTTTCGTTATGGCCGCATTTCTCTTCCCCTTTGCTATTATTGTTTCTTCCTGTGTTTCCATATATCTATAGCCTTTGTTTATCCATATGTCAAGGTATTTGTATTCTTTTACCTGAGGTATTTCCTGGCCCTGTGTGGACACTGTCTACTCACACTTTTTATGGTATACCATAAAACCTGATTTTCTAACGCTATATTTCGATGCTAAATTCTCACGTTCCTATCCCCGAATCTCATCCAGATGTTGCGCATAACTTTGCCTGTTACCAAGCAACACAGTGTCATCACCATAAAACAAACCTGGAAGCTGCTGCTGTACTACTATACCTGCCTGTTTGTTTGAGAGATTAAACCCGATATTCCCTCTAGCGCCCTTTTCCTCCTCCCCATGACATCATAAACAGCAGTGGTGATAAAGGGCACCCCTGCCTCAGTCCTTTGTTGATATGAGCTTTATTCTCGCTCCTCATCCCTTCCAATTCAACGCAAACTGTATTTTCTAGTAAAATCTCTCTGAAAGGCTGTAACAGTCGTTGCCCACGCCTTCTTCGAGAATATCCCATAATATGTTGTGGGTTGCTGCCCCGTTTCAAGTTTCCCACAACATGTTGTGGCCTACGTTGTCATATGCTCCAGTAATGTCTAAAAAACTCACATTTAACGGTCTCATTTCTCCTCCGGATATTTCAATACAGGGAGTAAGAACAAATACGTGATTATCCGGACTCCTATCGATTCTGAAGCCATTCTGAATTTTCTCCCAATGTGCCAATTATGTTTAGCCCACCCTTGCTGCAGCTTTAATTTAATCGCCTGCATTGCTAACCTGTATATTACCGACGAAATGTCAACGGTATGTATGAGTGAATTCTACCCTTACCTTTATAAATAAATTCGTTCTTCTGAATACGGAAAGGTGGCGCCATCTGTAACCGCATTTGTGAAATGCGGCGTTAATCGACAATTTATTTACAAAGCGTCTCCGCAGACGACGCACACTTGGTTTCTATTGCGATCAAAAACGCAAGTAATGGACGCACGTGAATGGATGCAACCGGTCGTATTAAACTGAACCCTCTGCGAAATACTACCTTTTGTGACAAATCGGCTGTTGGTTTAGCTTGAAGTGTCACGCATACCTGCCGCTCCTATTTTATGCAACACTCAGTAACACCGCAGCGTATGCGCGCGCAGTCTTCGGATAACAGCGACGCTATTCGCCAGACTGAAAACGAAAACAAATATCAAAGGTTAGGTCTTCGAGCAATCATTGCTGACTATTGTGAGGCTTACGCGCTAAAGTATCGCCTGTGTGCGTGACACTGCGTAATGGTACGTAACCTCACGTGTTCGGCGCCGCAGGTGACACGGCGGGCGCCATGATGGAAGCAGACTCGCAACTCTTCATCGTCATTGCCGCGACGACCATATTGTTTTACACCGCGCTGGGAGGCCACTACTCCGTCGCCTACACCGACGTCCTTCAGCTATGCACCACGGCAGTATTCCTGGTAAAGAGCATGTCTTTTTCACGGGGCGTTCGTGACAAAGGCATAGCAGACCATTTGAGCTCAAGTCACTGTTCGCTGTAATCAATCAATGGGCTCGCTTTGATAGAGTACTTCGAAAGTCACGAAAAGCAGAGAATATGCCGTTAGAAGCGTTTGTACACATAGTTAAGGGAGATCTTTAATGCTCACGGTATACTCAAACTAATTAGGTAAACGTGATAAAAAAAAAAAAAATCCGCCTCCGTTTCACCCTGTGAAAGTGGATGTACAGCGAAGCTGTTGCCGACGTTAGACAAGCACAACCGACGTTAGACAAGCACAACCGACGTTAGACAAATACCGCCAGCCCAACTGGCCTTACACTCTTAGGCAAAGCTACACCCTTTGGCTTGCCCCTTCTGCCACACAACAATAATCGTTATCTGCCTTGATGCGTTTCCTTTCTTTAACGCTGCGAGCCCGGAACTTTCCAGTAACGAACGGCACGCGCGTTATCAGAAGGGGCACTCCAAACGGTGTAAACTGTTCTATGCTGATAACACGCGTGCCGTTCGTTACTGGAAAGTACCGGGCTCGCAGCGTTAAAGAAAGGAAACGAATCAAGGCAGATAACGATTATTGTTGTGTGGCAGAAGGGGCAAGCCAAAGGGTGTAACTTTGCCTAAGAGTGTATAGAAGCTAACTGCTTCGCTGTAAAAGAAGTGATGTAATGACCACCATAGAGTTTCATATTAGTATACCTAGAGGCAAATCTGGCGCTGCGATCGTTCAACCATCATGGGAATGATGGGAAGTACAGGCTTCGGATTGGCATTCTATTGACTGGCGAACTAGTGTACAAGTATTTTTTTGGCAGTTTTGGTTTCGCTCCAAGCGCAATTGCTATAACCTGCAGTTGGACAGTGCAACGCAAAGCTCCTTGCCTTTGTTATGTTGCTCGGAGTGGCGATAGCACGCTGGGCCAGCGACTGGGACGATGCTTGTGTCGCGGTGTGGCGTCGAAGCCGTGACGAGAAAGCGGCGGCATCGTAAACGTTGAAAGAACATGTTTTGAGCGTTTGGACCTTTGTTTGTTAAGTGTGTTAGGTTGGCACTGTAGCGTTACGTGCTTTATGAAACTTCAGAATAGGACAAAGAAGGCACTACTGATACAAGACATATACAGTTGTACTTCTAGTGGCTTGACAATCAAATTTTATTGAGGGCTTCATTATGTGCTCATTTATGTGCTCATTGAAATGCGTGTTTTAGGACTTTGAGAACACAAACTTACTTGTGGTAGGAAAGATAGCTGCTTCCTAGCTGTAGTCTAGGGTCGCACAATGGGTACCCGCAAAGCCACGCTGTAACGCTTCGGAAGCGGTACGCCAATATAAAATATGATGCAGCATACTCGTAGGAGGCCACTAGCGTCCTAGCTAGCACTGCAGCAGATGTGCTTAAAAGTACTTGAAGACGTTCAGCAATCGTGACAGCCGACGCAACCTTTCGAAAGAGCGAGAGAGTTCGCAAGTGCCTGTCGTCTGCGAGAAAAGTCTCGCGTTTGCAGCGAGCAGGCGTCGTAGCAGACGACACTTGTAGCATTCCTCTCAAGGGCGCAACGCTTTGTCACAATACAACATTTTTATTTCCAGAAATACATGATGAGTATTTTTATATAAGTACTTGCACGGTTGTTTTGCTGTTGAAAAAATGAATAAATAATTATTCTTTGGCGTTAAATTGGGAACAGAATCGCACAAGTATGCATACCCTGGTGTGTCCTGGTGACAAACCATAGTAAACCATGCTTCCATCTCAAAGTCATACAAAGTTTATGCAGCGTGTTGTACATTATATAACATACTGCAGAAATAGAATTAGATTTTACGCGATAATATTTGAGTATAGCTTTGTTTACTGCGCCAGAAACAAACGCCACTAGTCTAAAGACCGAAGTCAATCCGAAGCCTGTACTTCCCATCATTCCCATGTAGGTTGAGGCAACGCGCATGAGAACCCCCGTAGACACTAGCGCCACATTTCCCTCTAGGGTATTTTTAGAAACTCTATGATGACCACTGACATGATTTTACACGCGTGCCGTTGTGTCTACTGATGCCGCAGTGGGTGTGCGTGCCGTACGTCCTGAAAGGCCGCGGCGTGGGAACTGTGACCGGTCCGCAGACCGACTGGCTCGGCCACATTCCGATGGCGGACGCCGGCCAGCTGTTCGACGCCTTTCTTATGACCGCTCTCGGAGGCATCCCATGGCAGGTGGGTAAAGAGGAGGCTAAATGGTAAATCGCACTAAATATGACTGCAAAGCTAGTGGCTAGTCAGGAATGCAGAATAGGCGTCTCTCAAAAGAAGCCATCCCTCCCAACCCGAAGAAATGTGTTGTTCACTTTACCGATCCAACAGGCACGAATGGGTGATGTCCCAGGTGTCGAAAAACAATGAGTACTTCATATGCGTCGCACACGATAAACAAGAACAAAGAAGAGAGGAACAAGGACACATGAGCTTGAACAAGAACTTGAAAAATTAGAATTTTTGGGCGCGGAATGGGAATGCGGTGAGCATGCGCGGCGACGTACCGTATATCCTAGATACAATATGTAGCGAGGTATGCGTTAATAAGAGATCAGTTGAAAGTCAACGCTACATCTATGCGCCATTTCTCCCTCCCTCTTTTTTTATTTGTCCTTGTTTATCGCGCGCTAACCATATGAACGCAAGAACTCGCTCAAACAGCTACACAATTGTGAACAATGAGCACGCAGCGCTTACGCACCATACCCACCGACTGGAAACATCGCCAGCTTGTATGAACAAAAGGAAAAACAGCTTGCAATATAAACGGGAAGCTTGAAAAAGAATAGGGAAAGGGATGTGTCTCCCCTAAGGGAACGTTAAGAAAGGCACTGCTTTCCTGTCAGCATTGCAGCATAGGCGCTCCGGGCAAAATGTGCGAACTGTATGGCCACACCGTTCGCTAGAATTCTGTTGTGAGGAGACACGTGGATCCTGCGCCCTCGGTCAGTGATGCCGATCTCCGGAGCAGGGTTCACCTGTGCCTCGGAGCTGTCTGTCGATCCTTTGGCTGCCTCCGCTTGGCTCTTTGGCACGAACGGCGAAGGTCGCAAGCGTTCAAGCGAGTGGTCCGAAAGACCAACTATATGTTCTGTTTGTAATCAGTAAAGCAATTTTATCATCTTTCATTGAGATAGCAATTATATGAACACTCCAGGCGCATTTCCACCGTCGGCGTCGGCTTGATGTTCCGTGTAAAGTCCAACTGCGATAACACCGTTGCCTCGCGCCGTATATACTGTAGTGAAAGAGTGCGAGAGTGAGTCCAGAATGGCGACATGATCTCCCGCTCAAGGAGGGAGGCGGGGAGGAAGCGCGCCGTCTTCCACCGCGTGCGAAGCATAGGGAAGGGGGAGGGGTGTACTATGGCTGCGACTACATATAGCTCGGCGATGTCCTGGCCGCACGGGCCCTATCTAGAAACCAATATGCGACGAGGGCTGAGTATAGGTGGGCCGAGGGCTGATACCTTCGAGTGCGCCGTGTTCTCACCGCATAATTCGCGTTGAAGCGAGAGGCAGCACGAAGGTCAATTCGCTCGCTGCTGCTGCCGCTCTTCCTCACGCCAGCGTTTTAACACCGAGTGTCCGCGCTCATTGAGTGAGATGTGTTTGTGTTGGCCTGTGTGCGCGTGACATCATGCTTGTTAATTTAGTTTGTAAGCGAATGTTTACGAATCTATACGGCCGATAAAACTACTATAATTATTTCGCATATCTGTCCACCAATTTTCTATAGCAATCGATGCTTCGCCTGTCGGGCGAAACTGAGACTTCTTTAAGTGAACCGCTTCTAAAGATTTCTCAGGCCTATTTGCTAACGAATTTACAAAGAAATTCATTGCGCAACATTGAAACAGAAACAATAATTTCTTCCGCTAACAAAGGATTCTTTCTCGTCTAATAAATGCAGAAACAGAATTCTCAAACTGCACTAGACAGTAAACATATATGGGTTTGGCAGCTCTCTTCAGCACACCTTCAAGCCTCACAATTTTGACATGATGGTCTCGCCCGGACAGGTCTATTTTCAATGCATACTGGGCTGCAAGAGCGACTTCGCCGCCGAGGTACTTTCCTATGTGGCCGCCGTAGGATGCGTCTTCATGGCCTTGCCACCGATGATCATCGGAGCAGCAGCTAGGACGACAAGTACGCAGTAATTGCTGATAGCAGATGGAGAGGGCTGACTATACCGCAGTGGCTGTTTCGTGTATGCTTCGTCTTCTGTGTCGCGTTTTTTTAGAGCTGTTATTGGCGCGAGTATATGCGGTGAGTCCGTTACTCTAAAAGGTGTGCGCATGCGGCAGCGCTAACACTGCGGACGACGCAGAAGCGCGGAAGCGGGGATAACCACAGCGCGCAGGGTGTCTGAATGCGGCGGCGTTGACTTGGGTCGCCATGAGTTGCTTCGAACAGTGGGAGAAATGGTCGGACAAGTGTGTTGACGCCGATCGATATTGTTTTGAAAGGAACTAGCTTTTTTTCTAAATACAAACATTTTCTTTTGGAAACAGTTTCTTCTTTAGGGGGCAAGATTTTCCCCTCGTATTAGCGATGTGTTGTTATTTTTGTTATGTTGATGTTTTGTTTTATTACCATACCGCTAAAGTGTATGTTGATTTCTATCTATGAGGCGGCAACAACACTTAGCATTCGGCCATGAGTTGGCGATTATTTTTGAGAGATTTTCGCAGCCCGCCCACTTGTAGTGCATGCGTGAAATTTCAAGCGGCGGCTGTTCCATATCAAACTATTCGATACTACCATTCTTCACAGGATCCACTATGTCGTTGCAGTCGGCCTCTAAAGGAGCCACTAACAAGAAATAACAAATTAGTTATCGACTGTGATAAAGTATTCCTTGAGAACTCTGCTCTCGTTAATTTCGCGACAATTTACGATCATCATCAGAAGAAAGAATGGTGGGCAATGTTACGTTTTTCTTTTTTTATTATTTCGCGCCGAAAACTCGGTGCCGGTATGTCAGTGTGACATCACGGATTTCACAAGTATTCTGTCACATTTGGGACGCTGTGGCTCTAAGATATTGTAAAACTGCAGTCTCTCCTAGAAAAAGAAAAGATGAACTCCCTTTTTACCGATGAAGGGTTAAATATAGGCTCCAGCAGACGCATTCAATATCCGTGACGTCACGGTCTGTTGGTGCGGCAACTTCAAGGCGGCGTCGCCACCTGTCCTTCGCTTTTGCGTCTTTTCCGACTTCGGGGTAAGAGGGGCTTTCCAAGCGAAGGTTGTATTGGCTCACAAGTTTCGCTGGTGTCGTTGTGGTCACGCAAAAAAAAAGACCAGTTACTCCCAGAGCAGAGCAGCTGCGGGAAAGGGCGGGTTGACGAGTGGACAGCTGCGCCGGCGCCGGAGCGTGAGTCATCAGCAAGGATTCCAGCTGCATAGGCGCACGCTCATGCCACGCGCGCAACCTTTGCAATAACAGCCGGTTTGCTTCCGCCGGGAAGGAAAAGGGCAGAAAGGGTATCGCACTCTGCGGCGGCTTCGTTTCCGTTCAGTTTCCGAAAACGGATGGGACGGCCACGCGTTGTGCGTTCCCAGAGGAACAGGTAGTCTTCGAAGAGCGGCGGCTAGAACTCGCCCGTGAATCAGCTCGCCGTCGTCGTGTCGATCCAGCCGTTAGAGCCGCCCGAGCCCAGACAATCCGACAGCAACGTGAAGAAGACGCCGAGTTAAGGGAGCGTGAGGCCGAAGCAATCTGTCACCGTTACGTGTGGGTTACTTATCCGTGATGAAGGTCAGGTGTACTGGTGCCATGAAAATGTGCACGTGCCAAGAATAAAGGAACAATAAAGAACAGACGTTTCGGGCCCCTTACTGGTCCCTTCATCATAATGAAGATATAAGCATGGGACTCCTATACGGGGCCCATGCAAGGGACCCGTATACGGGCCCATATAAACAAGGGACCCGTACGGGGCCCGAAACGTCTATTTTTTAAATTTTATTCTTGGTGAGTGCACGTTTTCTTGGCACCAATATGTTTCCTCGCCAGGCGAGTTTTCGTCTCATTTCGTCTCGCACAGTTGACTAGGTCAGGTGTGCGCAGGGCAAGATTCGCTTACCCCCATTTTCCGGTAGGGGAAGGGTTGGTCTTTCTTTTTTCAGTATAACAGATCGAGTAGTAAATTACTAACGCAGCTCAAGTATACTTTCCCCTTTAGTGTCCCATGAGGGAGCTTGCAGGTAGCAAATTCTACGCCTACTCACGACGGTATGCGCGCGCACGCATGCTCTGGCGCAGACTTCACGGCAGCGGGCTACCCGGGCCCGTGGCAGCTGAGCGACAAGTCCAGCGTGTTGCCGCAGTCGATCCGCTACCTGACTACGCCCGTGGTCTCCATCATGGGCATGCTAGGCATCACGGCGGCCGTCATGTCGTCCGCCGACTCGTCCATGTTCAGCGCCTCCGCCATGGTCACCAAGAACGTCTACCACGTGCTCATACGGCCGGACGTGAGTTGTTCAATTCTATAGCTGCGCCACGTCCCGCTCGCACCTTGTGTTCAATCAATCAATCAATCAATCAATCAATCAATCAATCAATCGGTCGGTCGGTCGGTCGGTCGGTCGGTCGGTCGGTCGGTCGGTCGGTCGGTCGGTCGGTCGGTCGGTCGGTCGGTCGGTCGGTCGGTCGGTCGGTCGGTCGGTCGGTCGGTCGGTCGGTCGGTCGGTCGGTCGGTCGGTCGGTCGGTCGGTCGGTCGGTCGGTCGGTCGGTCGGTCGGTCGGTCGGTCGGTCGGTCGGTCGGTCGGTCGGTCGGTCGGTCGGTCGGTCGGTCGGTCGGTCGGTCGGTCGGTCGGTCGGTCGGTCGGTCGGTCGGTCGGTCGGTCGGTCGGTCGGTCGGTCGGTCGGTCGGTCGGTCGGTCGGTCGGTCGGTCGGTCGGTCGGTCGGTCGGTCGGTCGGTCGGTCGGTCGGTCGGTCGGTCGGTCGGTCGGTCGGTCGGTCGGTCGGTCGGTCGGTCGGTCGGTCGGTCGGTCGGTCGGTCGGTCGGTCGGTCGGTCGGTCGGTCGGTCGGTCGGTCGGTCGGTCGGTCGGTCGGTCGGTCGGTCGGTCGGTCGGTCGGTCGGTCGGTCGGTCGGTCGGTCGGTCGGTCGGTCGGTCGGTCGGTCGGTCGGTCGGTCGGTCGGTCGGTCGGTCGGTCGGTCGGTCGGTCGGTCGGTCGGTCGGTCGGTCGGTCGGTCGGTCGGTCGGTCGGTCGGTCGGTCGGTCGGTCGGTCGGTCGGTCGGTCGGTCGGTCGGTCGGTCGGTCGGTCGGTCGGTCGGTCGGTCGGTCGGTCGGTCGGTCGGTCGGTCGGTCGGTCGGTCGGTCGGTCGGTCGGTCGGTCGGTCGGTCGGTCGGTCGGTCGGTCGGTCGGTCGGTCGGTCGGTCGGTCGGTCGGTCGGTCGGTCGGTCGGTCGGTCGGTCGGTCGGTCGGTCGGTCGGTCGGTCGGTCGGTCGGTCGGTCGGTCGGTCGGTCGGTCGGTCGGTCGGTCGGTCGGTCGGTCGGTCGGTCGGTCGGTCGGTCGGTCGGTCGGTCGGTCGGTCGGTCGGTCGGTCGGTCGGTCGGTCGGTCGGTCGGTCGGTCGGTCGGTCGGTCGGTCGGTCGGTCGGTCGGTCGGTCGGTCGGTCGGTCGGTCGGTCGGTCGGTCGGTCGGTCGGTCGGTCGGTCGGTCGGTCGGTCGGTCGGTCGGTCGGTCGGTCGGTCGGTCGGTCGGTCGGTCGGTCGGTCGGTCGGTCGGTCGGTCGGTCGGTCGGTCGGTCGGTCGGTCGGTCGGTCGGTCGGTCGGTCGGTCGGTCGGTCGGTCGGTCGGTCGGTCGGTCGGTCGGTCGGTCGGTCGGTCGGTCGGTCGGTCGGTCGGTCGGTCGGTCGGTCGGTCGGAAAATATATTGTCCAACTGAAAGCAATACGCCAGTTCAATGCAGAACTGTCTTATTACGTGTGCAATTGGAACAAGAAGTATGCAGATACAGCGCACATGTTAGAATGTACGTGAAGCGGTTAATTAAATGCTATACAACGAAACGTGATTGCGCAGTTGTGTTTATTTTCATCCTATTCAACGTGTAATCCCATGCAGTGTTTATGCACTAGACGGTACCAAAGCTATGCCGAAATGCAAACCGCCATAAAAGCAAATCTTAAAAAAAGAATGATTCAAAGCTGGGCCAGAACAATGTAGCGATTCTTTTCGTTCGATTACCCGACCACAGTGGCTCACAGCAGCCATGGCGTCCTCGGCACGAGCTGGAGGGGTTCGATTCCCTGACCGCGGTGGTCGCATTCTGATGTAGAAGCATCTTAATATTTTTAGCGCAAGGAAACGTACGACACGGGAGAAGGCGCATATGTCACTAGCGCTGCTTCCTGTCTGCCTTCCCTCGTGTCGTGCGTTACTTTTGCGCTAAAAACATTAACATGCAATACCAACTAGCCCACCAGTCTGTCTTGAAGAGGAAACGCCTACACGTTTGTGTACCGTGGATTTGGTGCATGTACGTTAAAGAACGCGAATCTACCGCATCTTTCGCTTGATTCTATTCCTTCATTTCTTATCATCCGCTGCTCACGACCAGTCCATTCTAGTGATAACGTAGGCGCTGGGCTGGCAGTACGTAATCTATAATGTAACGCGAAAAAAAATATAGTAAAACTGTTAAATTATTTTTATCTACTTTCAACAGCTACCGAACTGCAGACTCAAGCACATGTGAAGTCAACACGTCAACGGACAATTTCACATTTATGGAATGTAGAATGTGCACGTAACTGTTCTGCGGAAGCCCGCAAGGTGAAGAGAAGTAATTAATAAAGTGAAAATTAGACATCCACCCAAACGTAGCAGTTGCTACAGAGGAAACCCATACGGGTTCCTCTAAAGAAAAGCCTCGTAGTTGAAGAAAAATTCGTCCTGGAACTCGAACCCGGGACCACCGCCACCCGGGGCAGTCGCTCTACTATCTGAGCTAACCAGGCGGCTAGCAGATGGCAGGGCCAAGTCGAATTTGTCAACAACTCGAAGCAAGGGCAAGAGTTTGACCTAACGGTTCTGCGGAAACCCGCAAGATGGAGAGAAGTAGTCAATAAAGGGAAACTGAGGTTCTGCGGAAACCCGCAAGGTGGAGAGTAGTAGTCAATAAAGGGAAACTGAGGTTCTGCGGAAACCCGCAAGGTGGAGAGAAGTAGTCAATAAAGGGAAACTGAGACATTCACCCAAACGTAACTAAGTGCTACAAAAAAAAATGAAAGAAAAAACCCAGCGGATTCTGTATGGGTTTCCTTTGTAGCACTTAGCTACGTTTGGGCGGATGTCTCATTTTCCCTTTATAAAATTTCGCCTAGAAGGACTCTGGTACAAACGCTGATGCCATATAAACTCTGTCGCATGCTGAATGCTTTCTGACGCTACCGTGGGTCGGACAACGCTTCGCTTACCAAGTTCAAGCATGCCATGAAACGGGCGCGCGTCAGTTGCCGTTTAGTGTCGTCTCATTTTCACCGAAGTCCAAGTGGCTGGCGTGGACAGCCCTCGTATAGGAAGCTGAAACAGCCTCGACGCCACCTGGCCAGTGCGCGTTGCTGATGCAGGTCGCCATCTGGAGTATTTTTCCCACGCCCGTCGTGAACTGTGCGGTGTTCCTTCTTCGTGCAGGCGTCCGAGACGGAAGTGGCCGTGATTCTGCGAATCGCGGTCTGCTTGATCGGCGCCTCGGCCACCTACCTGGCGCTGTCGGTGCATTCGGTGCTCGAACTGTGGACACTGTGCTCGGACGTGGTGTACGTGCTCCTCTTCCCGCAGTTCGTGTGCATCTTCTACCTCAAGGACACCAACACCTATGGCTCTATCATAGGTAAAAGACCATAGAAAAAAAAACTTTATTAAGGCTGCAGCCTCTGTGACGCTGCCTGCATGGCCTCCAAGATTGCACGCAAATCTCAGAAGCTGTGCTGCATGTTCCACATGTGCCGCCATGGCCGTGAGTGGTGCTGTGTGACACTAACTTCTGCAACAGGACGAAGCATATGCCTGCTGCAACAAAAGTCCCGAGACAATTCAGCAAACTGTAATGCAGTGCCCGTATATTCATCGAGCCAGCCCCGTATAGAACCGCTGCGATTTAAAGCTGATGGTTGTCTGGATTGCTGACCAGTTAAGCGGGGGAACGGCGGCTGCCGGAGCGCTCAGGAGCCAGCCAATGACGTCTAACAGCAGTTGCTGGGCCAAAACGTGCCCAGCAGCTAGCTAGACGTCGCTGGCTGCCTCAGGAGGGCCCCGGAGGCCGCCGTTCCAGCGCTCTACACAAGGGTGACGCCGACTGAACATAGGTGATTCCAACAAAAGATCATCATCATAAGGTGGCTGACACTCGCTAGGTAAACGCCGGTGTATGTCTTTTCTTTCAGCGTCCGTATGAAGGTGAGTTGTTTTTCACCGTACATGTGTAACAACTCACCGAAATGGCACCTTTTTATCACTGAGCTAGCTATCTTAGTATATAAACATAGTGAAGCACAGTGAATGCGGAACGCGGAGCGGACGAAGATAAAATTTTGCTCTGGTTGGTGGTTCTCTGACATATTCTTTGAATACTACTATCTTCTCCGAACGGGGGCCACGAGTTAGCGAGGCCAAATTTTATCAGCGTATGTAGAAAGCGGTGCAGACAAGATGTCATATGTGGCACGAAGACAGGAATGCGACAGAGAGCAGTGATTCGACAAAGAAGCGTTCCCTTTGTGTTTAAGTGTTGGAGCAATCATTTGCTCGTTTCACCGATTGGCCGCACTCAGTCATCCACTCAGTCAGCGCGGAAATTTCGAAGTTTCAAAAGAGGAGCTCCGAGGTCTGGAGGCGCTCGCTCGCCATCCGATCTCGGAGGCCATGTTTCAACATGAATGGTCGTTTGGGACGGCCTCCCGCAGCGTTCGCGCTGGGTGCCTACTCGCGCTGGTTGTGCGGCGAGCCGTCCATGGGCTCGACGACGTCGATACGCGTGCCACTGCACGATCCCGAGCTGGCCCAGCAGTTTCCTTACCGGCTGGCCTGCATGGTGCTAAGCCTCGCCGCGCTCGTCATCGGCTCGCTGGTGTCCGCCATGGCGTTCGAGAAGCACTGGCTGCCGCCGCACTGCGACGTGTTCGGCTGCTTCCGCGCGCCGCAACACGGAGAGGGTTCAAGCCGACGCGCCGACAAGCTCTGGACCAGACCTGTACGTAGCGAGTAACAAGAAATCGCGTTTTAACGAGAAGGGCTAGCTCTCTATATAGCGCGTTAGCATCATTTTGTTTTTGTTGCGAACGTGGCTGTGCGCATTATGTCAGTCGCGAGTTGTCGAGCATAAGTTACATCCCTATCCAATGTATACTCGAACATGGGTCTGCCTCGGTATTCAGCGAAACTAATAACCCCGTTTCATAAAGCTCCGCACAAACTGATGTAGCTAGCTGCCACATCACCTCCGAAACTTTCGGCGGGGTGCGTTGCTGCACATCAAAGATCTCGGAGGCCCGTGCCCGTACTTCTGAGTCAGCCGCATGTCACCGCGATCCACGTGTCACATACACTTCAGACAGCCGAGCAGAATGGCGTTTAAGGGGCAGATCGTCGTCGTGGCTGCGATTTTAGTAACAGCTTTAGAAATAAAGGATCGAGGTGAAGTAAAGTCAAGGAGAAAGAAATTCGACGTAGTTACTCGATGTATTTTATGTCCTGCTACACATCGCTCTTACCGAGGTAGTGTTTTTTGAAGTCGAAGTATATTTATTTTCAAATGGATGAGACTAAAGTTCCTATAAAACGAGATCATTAGAGCAACTTCGTGACGTATTGACGTTCTATTATTATTATTATTATTATTATTATTATTATTATTATTATTATTATTATTATTATTATTATTATTATTATTATTATTATTATACAGGCTCAGGAGCAACTCGACATTGCTATTCGTACTCGACTTTGCTATCAATATTTTCCACTCGAGTACAAGCCGTCAAAATGTGCACTGAGCATTGCTTCTCACATAAAGCGTTTCTCCCATATGTCCCTGCGGATTTCTTTGAAACCGCTCGCGGACTCCACAGGGCCCGCGAAACATATATACCCTACCAAGAACTATACATTTGCAGAGGTGGTCTGGCGCGTTCTTTACTGGAGGAGAGACACATATAGGCAAGCGAACAAACAAATTTATTTGTTTAGATTAAGAGAGATTAGCACCGCATTGTGGTAGTCGTCTACGTCTGGGTGCAGGCAGACGTAGCCTCGTAGCCGGTGCCCTGTACACAGGATTCTCGTAGTTGTTACACACGGCACATCACGGGATGTCGGTCGAGCTGTCCATGAGAATTGCACGTTGCATGAAATACTATGTACGAGAAAAGGCCGTAGGCACCGAATACCCGAAACCATGCAGGAGGTCACCGAGTACGAGCAGACCAAGACAGGTGCGGAGAGCGTCAGGTCGGAGCTGACCAATAGGAGCGAGCGCTCGCAGATGCCTGCTGGGAGGTCGCGCGCGACGAGCGTGGCCGCGTTAGAGACGTCCGGCAAGAGCGATCGCAGCCAGAGAACGACGGGCTCGAACAGACGACGCAAGTCTAGGGCTGCTGCGGCTTCCGCAAGGACGCCCGAGAGGAGCAAAAGGGGTGGTCGCGTCGGCAAGCATCGGCAGCCCCACGCCAAGAAGGCAATCAACGAGACGCAGATGACCATCAAGGAAGCGGAGATATCCGGCTCCTCTCGGAGGGGGCGGCATGGCAGCAGGCTCCCGCACAAATAGTGCCTGTGGGGGAGCGAACGAGCGGGCGCGGTTGCTTCCTGGACAATACGGTTCTTCGATGCCAGCGCGGTAGCACACCCCCTGTCCTGGACCGGGACCATGCTGTGCCGCCTGCACCGCTGTACCAAGGACGGTCGCACCCGGTCCTGGGGCGAAATCGTGCTAAACCGCAGCATGGTATCAGCACCAAGGAAGGCCTCGCTCGCCGTTGAGCTTCGCGGTCTTCTTCTTAATATGTGTATGTGTGTGTGAGAAGCCGGATGCGTGTGTGTTGTGCCGGGTAACCGGGATAGTAAATGGACAGCGCGTTCATAGCGAAGACACTGGCGATGTGCTTGCCACAAGTGCGGATGACAATGACAGTGGTTCGGCGAACCAAAGTGCGGTCGCCAGGCACATTCGTCTCGTGGAAACGTTAGTTCAGCGAGAACTCCCGTATGTCTGGGACGACGACAGCCTGGGCGGGACGCTTTCTTCCAGCACGCATTCGGTGGTGCAAACGTGGCTACCAAGATCGCGCATGCGCACCTCTGAGGCCACGGTACAAGCTGCCAGGGAGGCGTGCCCTTTGTGCCGACTTGGCTGGTTAAGGGGAAGAATGGGCCGCGTGACTGGAAGCTAGGACGTCCATCAATTGAGCTAAATTAACTGTCAACTTAGCATGCTGAACTGTGCAGGTTTCTGCAGGCACCGGACAGCCAAACGATGTGCCTGTTCTATACGTGGTCAACGTTAATAATTGCGCGTTATTTGAAATGAATACCTAAGCGAAAAGTTCAGTCTTCTAGTTACTAAACTTTCGCTTAAAGCATGGTCCCAATTGGGGCGCCTGATAAACATCGGCTCGGTTATGCACAAGGCTGTTTGAGACATTGGAAAATCACTTTGTATATGCATAGGAGTCGGCTCATCCAGCTGTCTGGCTTGCTATATAGAGGAAGTGGTGTGCGGTTACAATCATCGGGCACATGTAATTGCACAAACGTATTATCGCTAATTCGCTCCCCTATCGTCATTGCACAAATGTTTACCATTGCAAACGTACTACAACGGGATGTGCGAGAATCCTTAAAACTGGAGTTTAGGGGACCGCCAATTATCGCCCGCACAAAGGAGCTGCTGGCACTCTATTGCTTTTAGGCTTAGGCGTACGTGTAATGCGCCGCAATATACGTTTCTACTTCTTTCTCCCGCAAACCACAAATGGACAACGTAAGACGTCGCTGCACATTTTTACGCATCTGTCCGAATGGATATGCCTGCTGGTGAGTTCAGTATATAAGGCCGCTAACCTAGCTGCACATGCTGCTGTGCATGCAGATCAACAGGTGAGCTGCTCAGGTGCCTTAACATTTTCAACCTCCCTGATGCATCTGCGGTCTCTACTGGTGTGTTCCCTCCGCCTGAAGGTCTAACCGGCGAAGCAATAAAATGTCGCAGCATGCCACGAGGCGATCGACGAACAAACTTATTTGTGCTCGTCGTCGGAGCTATGTGTGTGCGTTTGTGCATTCGCTTGCACGTGCTTCACCGCGAATTGCTTTCGCTGGAGGAGTTGATCTTTCTTACAGTGTAGGCACAGTGCGCGGTGCTTTACTTCGCGGTGAATAAAATGCCTCTTTGGTTACGGTATTCGAAAATGTGAAGCGCGTATATAAACGAAAGCCATAAACTTCGCAAATAATTCGCAGACGAAGAGCGCAGCCGTATCGGAAACTCTGGCGCCAGGAGCGCGACCGGCACCGAGACGCTACCGCGCAGACTCGTTGATAGAGCTTTGCGTAGTCGGGTCTTTGTGCGTGCGACAAGTGACCAGCCACTGGGTGTACACTGAAATCTAGTATTCTCCACGCTTACTATGTTTATGCGGACTGGGGGCAATGATGATGACAATAACAACGATAAGAGCATTTGCTGTGCGGACGTAGAATGATGCCACAGAGGAAGATGAAAATGACTTGCTGTGCGTCGCTCTGCTATTGCTTGGACCTTCAGGCAATACTGCGCGAGTTCTCTTCTGCGTTTATTTTCAACTCTCTTATTGGGTCTTATTTATTCATTTAAGCTTATTTTATTTTAAACATGCCGTGCGCATCTTGGCCAATCCCTCGTGGAGCATCCCTCGTGGCCGTACATAGTATGAAAATCATCATCAGCTTATGTGGATCTGATGACGGCATTCAATACAGTTCACGCGTCCTGCTTTCGCAGACATGTTCAATCTGTCCCCGCTAAGAAGAAGTCAAAAGAAAGCTAATAAAGTATTCTGCTAGAGACATTCGCCGTCTCCATCGTCGACACCGATTCCAGGCTCACTTGATCCGCTACGGTGCGCGCCTCGAAGCCCGTATATAGTAGCCGAAAAAGTTGCACTTGCGCTAGCTGTGCTCGGTGGTCGCAGAGAGGCAATTTATAGCGATTCCAAGGCAGACATTAAGGCCTACCAAACCGGGATGGTCTCACCTCAGGCCCTCCGCATTCTCCAAGGCGCCAAAAGTATCTCTCCCCATTTTCTCACTTGGTTTCCCGCTCACTTGGGGTCGACTGAGGGCACTTCTAACCATAGCGAGGGTAGGGTGGCCACCCTAGCGAGGGCGTGCACGAGGCCGCGCGAGGACTCACTGATTGCGCCGCCTCCGCAGTCCCCCTGCCCCGCGGGGAACCCTCGCTCACGTTCAATGAGATCACCACACACTACTGTCTGTCAATAGGAGTATTCCCCCTCCCGTACCCTGCCTTATGCAGGGCGCGGGAGGTGACCCTTCGACTTTTACAAGCCTGTGCGTATCCTAACCCTGCGGTCCTACATGCAACATACCCTGAAAGGTATCCCAGTGCGGACTGCCCTGCCTGTGTACTAACGGCAACATCGCATCATGTGTTGTGAGAGTGTGAAGCCATCGGCTCCTCCTTCAGCGAGGATAGGTGGGCTGCGCTCTTGGGCAGCCCCGAACTCAACGACCAAACCCTGGCCTTCCAGAGTGCCCGCGATCGGGCTGTCGAGCTCGGCTTCGCGGTCCCTACGTGGAACTAACTGGGTGGCGCTGGTGGCGCGGGGTCTCCCCCGCGTCTGCTCTGGACCGAATAAAGTTAACTCACTCACTCACTCACTCACTCACTCACTCACTCACTCACTCACTCACTCACTCACTCACTCACTCACTCACTCACTCACTCACTCACTCGCAACGAAATTCCATGCAGCGCAGCTTGTTCACGGAGACAGTGGTTTGCTCGTGAGAGGGCTTCCCTTAGAGTAATCGCACAACGAGACGAACGACTGTGATTGATTTGTGGAGTTTACTAGGGGCCTGCGAATGTTCGAAACTTTGAAATAAAATCTAAACTTTGCAAGAGAAAATAAAATATGAAAGGTATGCCGGCAGAGAGGTTAACCAGATTAACTGCCCGTTTGGCTACTCTGCATCGGATGAAAGGGAAAGCGTACAAAAGAAAGATAACTAAAGAAAAGAAGACATTGAAATAGCAACGGTGTATAAAAAAAGCCAGTGATCAAATAACAAATACATTTTCACCTAAAAGTTTAGGTGAAATGTCCTGTCTCTTAAGATATTTTTTGGTCCATTAACTGACTATAAACCTATTTAATAATTCTAACATATCTGATAATGTTTGGCGGACATTTCATTCGTTGGTCCCTCTCCACTCACGGCTGGTCCACGTAAGAATGTCGCCGAATGACAGTAGACTATATTTAAATGAATTAGCAAATTCGTTCGCCAGAGTGTCCCATGAATGATCCTGTAGTTTCCACTTTAACCGTTACGGCAAAGCTGTCCCCGGACAGATAACGAAAATTCTGCCTAAATCAGTGTGTGTGAGGGGGGGGGGGGGGTGATATTCTGTAAGTGTCCACCTAGTGGACGTGCCATTTCGTCTGCTGCTAAAGTTTTGATTGGCCGGGCTGGGATACGCGTCAGAAGGAGACATGCTCTCCCAACCAATCAGCACTTCAGCAACAGACAAAATGGACACGTCCACTAAGTGGACACTTACAGAATACTCCCACAGGATTCCGCAAAGCAAGCTGTATTGTCGAATTTTGACTTCCAGCTTCTAATTTGTAGTAACGCAGGCACAACGACACGGACAAGGAAGGCGCGTGAGACTACACGCAGCGCTAACTTCCAGCAACCGAACCAACAGATAGCCTACCAACAAGCCTATGTAGCTAACCTCATTCACTTCAGGCATTTTAAGTTTCCTTCATCATGATCATCATCATCAGCCTGTTTATGTCCACTGCAATCTCGAATTACCCCTGTCCTGCGTCAACCGATACCAACTTGCGCCGGTAAATTTCCTAATTTCATCACCCCACCTTGTTTTCTGCCGTCCTCGATTGCGCTTCCCTTCTTTTGGCACCCATTCTGTTGGTCCAATGGTCCACCCTTATATAGTTTCCTTATAAATAGAATTCCAAATGATGACCATAAAGTTGTATATACAAGATTGCTATGCCGTATTCCATGGTTAAATTAATGTCGAACACATCATGCCACATTGTCTCGTTTGGACGACAGATCCCTTTCAGATCAGAAGACTTGGGGCTGTGGAACAGCAGGTAAACTGCACTGCGAGCAATAATAGCACTCTGGACATTTTTAACGAAGAGCTGCCTTACCTCCAGGCTCTATAGCTAGACGTACATGGCAGACGCCTGAGCGTTGTGTCGTGGGTGAGGCGTGCATGTCGGCACATGCATGTCCATCACACGTGTACGGGTGGCTCAGTGCCCGCTATCACCATCATCCTCACTCTCTCCTTACCTTCCGCCCTCTCTCCTACGCGGAGTAGCATGCCAGAGAGAAAGCTCCTCCTGCCGACCTATATCTGCTTTTCTCGTCCCCAAAGCGTTCTATCTATCATCCTCCACTTTGTGGGTATGTGCCAATGCCCGCAATCATCATCATTATCAACGTACGAGTATCACGCACCGTTGCACGAGCTTCAACACGCGCGATTCGTGCAAAGAAGAAGCTGCACGGTCATCGTGGCTGAGCACGCGGCATACCTCGCGTTCGATCCTACGTCGCAGAGCTCGTCCCGACGTTCCCGCGGTGAAGATGGCCCTGAACATCTTGGCCGTGTTGCTGATGGTCTTATACTACTGCGCCGTGGTGTCCGTGGGCGTGTGGTCGGGCCGCAAGATGAACGCGGACAGCAGCGTGCAGGTGACGCGCCTCAGCGTCGAGACTCGTCGCAAGCAGGACGCGGCGCACGTTCTCATGAAGCTGTTCATAGCCAACCGCCACTTGCCGCTCTGGATTGGCGTCGGCTCCATGACCGGTGAGCGACATTCGCAGCTTCCTACCAGAGCTCCCGCGTCGTAGCCTCCGAGATCGGGCGGCACGGCGGAGAGTCGCCGCCAGCGCCGCACAATCTCGGAGGTCATATCCGTACAACAGAGCATCGTTGTGCTAGCACCTGGCTACGTACGCCTTTTCAAACACAACTCTACGAGGACTAGAGAGACTTCACCTTGCTTGTATTCGCGATTAAAGAATAATGTGCCATATATATAAAAGAAAGTGTGTGTGTGTGTGGGGGGGGGGGGGGGGGGGGGGCATGTAGATTTTCGTCATTAAACATATTTGCCACCGAATAAGCGGAGTGGCGCGTTTCTGCGACCAGTGATCACAGCGTACCGTCTGCGCTCGCCACCAATTAATTAGTCGCATAATGGCCGGACGCACAAAAGTGTACATATAACACGTGATTTGACGCAGCCTTACTTTCACAAGCTGTAATCGTAAATCTTCAAATGTTAACTACAATTGGGCTGCGAAATCTCGCTTCTATGACCACGCTATACAGGGTGTCCCACATACCTTGAGCCAATAATTTAAACATGAAAGGCGCGCCGGAAGCGAATTGAACCGAACGCATACTATTCGCAATAGCCTAGGTAACTCGGACAACTTTTTGTTTTACCATAACTCACTAAATAGTTAAGTTTAATTACTCAACTTTTTAATTATTGGCTGAGGACCCCAAGTATAATACGCAGATTCGTAGCGCACCTTCAAATCACCGATCGAGTTGTTTCCTTTACGATACGTCTCACGTAGTCCTTTTTTCCGGGTTGCAAAGAAAGCCCGAGAAATATGAAAAATGCCACATTAGCAACGCTGGTTCGGCGAGGTCAGCTGCAATGTATCTATGAAGCGCAGAGATGCTCCTCTCCTGAGACAACCGCTGAACCAATTTTAATTAGTTTCATATATTTAAGAGAGAAAAATTATTCTGCAAGGAGCTAAAAGAACAACCGTCATTTACAGCCAAAAGAAAGTTTTATAAGATTGGCCCAAAATCGATAAATATCAAAAGAGTTGAACAACCACGCTTGCAACTCCGCTTACAACTATTGACAAGGCATTGAAGAGTGGGAATATTCTCGGAATCTCTTCAATCTTCTTACCTAACCGTTTCTTTTTTCGAATACTGTTCACAGAATTGAAGTACTAGAATTCTGTAAACAGTATTCAAGCGCTTAACATTGACAAACCTTGTGTAATAAATTACAGCTGTGTAGTAGTTATGTTTCTCGTGGAAGTATGTTGAAAAGGCGTACTCGCCAATTATTGTTAAACTTAAGGGCAATTTTAATGCACCGAATTTTACCACTTTGGTTGTTCAAAATAATCCAGCTTAAAGTGTTTATATCTGCTTCTTTGTTTTCAGAGTTCCAAACTACAACATTATTTTTTTAAATTTCCATTTATGGGTGTTTTGAAGAATAATTGAAGTCGCAAGCACTTGGGTATACAAGAGCTATACAGACTTTTCAAGCAGCAGTTGGTGGGTTTTTACACTCTCCTCTACATCAAGATCGGTTCAGTGTGCTTGAGGTCAAGTGATATGCTGTGCGGGTGAGGACGGGAGGGAGAGGGTGACCGCGAGGAGTAGGCACGATGCCTTAATGCGCGCTGTCTATAGCACGCCCAGTGTAGTAGGTCACCTGATCTGCAGAGTCCGAGGCGCGGCACAGTAAGAGGAGCGGCAGCACGGAACGTTCGCACTGCAACAAACGCGTGCGCTTTCCGTTGCCGGCGCTCTTCACGACACCAGTGTTTTGACCGCGAGAGCTAGTGCCGGTGGCGATGTACTAAACTTCGTTCGTGTGTGCGTCCAGGGCGCGTGGTGCCAGGCGCGTTTGGTTATCAAGCCTGAAATTTACTCTGCCCATAAGACTACGAGCCTTGGTGTAATGTCAAAATACCTCGTTATCGCTGTCAATGCTTCGGCCTTTCGGGCCAAACTGCGACTTCCTTAAAGAGGTGGAAGCACATGAACTGCTAGATAAGCAGAAGCGCTGGATATCTGGCTGTATCTCCGACTTCCTTTTCAGCGACCTGGGTGGGCGGCGGCTACCTGAACGGAACAGCGGAGGCTGTCTACAGGCACGGAATCCTGCGCTGCCACGCCCCTCTGGGCTACGCGGTCAGCCTGGTTTTAGGTGAGCCACAGATTAGCGCAAGCTCTGCTCACTAAACCGCACTGCGTATAGGTGCAGTTTGAGGGCACTGATGTCACTGCGCGCAAGCACTGGTCACATGGTACTTCTCCAGATTTCGCGCGCTTCTTTTTTAGCCCGGAAAAAGCAAAACGACAGCAGCTAACTTCATCGAAAGAAAACAGTTGCACATTTATCAATACAATGTACAACTTTGTCAGTGAAATTAAGTATTGCGCTTGAGAAAATACCTTTAAAATTTCGTTAATATTACAGTGGAGCCGTATATGGCTTGCGTGCCATAATATTTTCGTGTCCGCACACGACATTGTCATCATCAATGGCTCATATGCCCCCGCAAGCGATGGCTCATAGCCACGTAAGGTTCATGGTGACTCGCTTTGCGTTTCTTAGTTGTGATGACACTGCCC
The DNA here is from genome assembly GCF_023375885.2 of Dermacentor andersoni. Taxonomy (NCBI): domain Eukaryota; kingdom Metazoa; phylum Arthropoda; class Arachnida; order Ixodida; family Ixodidae; genus Dermacentor; species Dermacentor andersoni. The sequence continues at coordinate 40,606,499 of NC_092816.1, forward strand.
CTGTGGTCGTCGGTGATTTCATTGCGGATGTGTCGGGATTGGAAAGGGAGCGGTTTACGCGTTCCGCGTTGCAGTAATATCCCTCGCGATGTCACACTGATCCGGCCCAACCGACCACCCAGCGGTGTACTTGCATCGATCTTACGTTATCAGAGAACGTGTTTGCAGTTGCGAGTATGCCGATCAGTGTATATCATCGCGACCACAAAGCCATTGCGACCGTCGTTATTGAGAATGAGTGATGCCAGTAAAGTCTTAATCACAAGGTTTCTTACCTCGATGGTTACAGCTCCTCTGGTCATCCGCCACCGCAGGGTGGAATGGCCTTGACTTTTTAATATAATGTCTTAAGCTCGTGTAATAGATGGTTTGAGTTGCTGAAGAGGAGAGTCAAATACCCAGCTGGTCGCATTCGCGTATACCGCTGATCAGTTTTTCACGGCTTGGCGCTACTTCCTTTATACTTCGGGGAACAATAGAAAAAAAAAACTGATAAAGTTACCCAAGCATAGCACAAGGAAACGCGGAGGGAGCACTAGGAGTGAGCCTTACCCCCGTATTTAGAAATGCATCTTAATTTGAAGCCCATGCTTGACTTGATTTAAACGACGCCTGTCGTCAACGCACTAAAAGAAACGCAATGAGCGTCTTTGGCTCGTTCGCAGCAGGCGTCATTTATATCAAGTCAAGCATGAGCTTCAAGTTGCATTTCTGAATGCAACTGAATTTCTGAATACGGAGGTTAATCAAGCCTTCGAAAGCCAACTATCCATCATATCTCCGTGAAGATGTCCCCTTCGCCTTTTCTGTCTCACAAAGTCGGCCCAACGCGCGACCCTGCTCATCGGGTTCGGGCCATGTATGCTTGGTTCGCGGCGGATTTTAATTGACGCTTGCTTATTCGCGTCCTTTGCCAACCGTTCTCTGCGTGTTTTCTCCCGATATGGTTGTGCACCTCCGGTCGTTTATTGCAACGCAAACACTTGTCGTCCTTATCGCTATGCGAGTGCGGCAGCCAGTGGCGTAGCCAGAAATTATTTTCGGGGTGGGGGGTGGGGGAGGGAGGAAGGCACGTACTTCTCCGACGACTGTAAAAAATACGATGGTCAGATAACGCCCCAAATTTAGCTGACACTCGCTCGCACTCGTGAATATTATTTTTCTGGTTTTCACTAACGTCCAACCTCATTCACGGAAACTCGCCGAGACTCACAATCGCGTATCAAATACGAGTGCACTCGTTAGAGAATAGGCCGAACAATGAGCGGGGTTTAAGTATGTTACGTAAGAATGCTCCACGAGCTAAACGTTTCGTCACGAGCCACAACGCAAGCGAGTGACGAACGATATTGCGTCTTTTCTGTAAGCTACTATACAAAACTTCCAAGCATGGATGTTTTAGGCTCAAAGCGCGGTGTAAGCAAATCTGGCGCAACTGACACGTTCGCGATGGATTACATAGAAAATAAATATTGATAGAACAAAAAAAATTCGTTACTGAACCAAAAACATTAAAACCTGTGGCTTCCAAGCCCATTGACAGTAAATAAATAAAAAAGAACGATGTGTGAATGACAATAATACTGACGTAATACAGCTGCTGAAAGTACGCGTATTTTGCAAAACTATTTCTAGTCCTGCATTCTGGTACGCGTACCGCACGGCAAAGCTGGCGCACCATTTTACGAGGCATATAACGAGCTCGGAAGGATGGATATGCGACATTTACATGTCTTCTGAAGTTTCGTGTCATTCACGCAGTCGTCCGCGACAAACGCCGAAAGAGCGACTTGCTGCACCGCACCGGAGTCGCGCGCTGCAGCTGTCAGCATATAGGCAGCGAAGGCCGGCTGAGGCAAGCGACGGATGCTTCACCACGTGCGCAAACATGGCGGCGCGCACGGGAGCGTGGCGAAAAGCGTCTGTATAAGTTGGTTTGCAGAGGTTGGCCATGACGTCATGATCTCGCGTAGCTCCTCCGTAGCTGTATGGAGTGGTAATCTCTCGTGCGGTGTCAGACGCCGTACAATCATGCCCTGTCATTTCGCGATGCTTCTGGAGATAACGCTGTGCGACTACCGTATACTAGCCGCGCAACATGACAGCTTTGACGATGTGGGCGCACGTCACTGATCGCAGGCGGCACTTTCTTCGCGAGCAAGATGCGCGCGACCAAGCCGTTGACCATGCTGGACCCGTTCCAGAACCGCTACGGCCGGTGGATGGCGCTACTGCTGTGCTTCCCAGCAGTTGTTGGCGAAGTCTTCTGGACTGCCGCCATCTTGGCAGCGCTTGGTGCGTCTGGCTAGTCTGGCCACCTGCTTTAAAATGTATTGCGTAACGTAAGGGAGCCAGATATAAATATCTATTTCGGCTAAAGCGCTCCCCGATTCGGCTATGTTGCAGCGACAACGTGCGAGATGACCATGCGATCAGCACTTCTTATGCTACGGCCACAAAACACTCTGGCCACCCGCGCGAGCGAGCGGTTATGACTGCACTCTCTCATGATTCATTTACACACTACCCCAGATTACGGTAAAAGCCCGCACTCCCAGAATAGCCTCCGAGATCAGACAGCGAGAGGCGCGCTGTCTGATTGGTAGGCACGTCATGCTTTAAGGCTTCGCGAATGTAATTAATGTAGATTCTTTTTTTCTGGCGCAAATGCGAACATATCGTACGTGAAGCCGTTACCCTATGAGTGAGAAATGTGATGTTTATGCCCGGAACGAAAGATACACAATGACGCAAGGTTACGTAACGATAGTGGCACTTAAAAAGTGAGTTCTAACATCAAAATTCCTTTTCTTCACCACGACTTCGTCTAGCCCGCTGTGGATGCCGTATCGTTACGCAAAGCCTCGCCAGATGCATCGAATCGATAGCTCATTCCATACACAATGCTCGACAGTGGCGCTCCCGTAGTCTCGTGAGGGTCTGCAACCTAAATTTTGGTCTATGTAGCTTCCATGTCTAAGTGCCAGCGGAGACGCAAAATCTTTTTTTTTCAGGTGACACCGCCGGCGCTATCATAGAGGTGGACACACGCTTCTTCATACTGGCCTCCGCTCTGGTGGTGTTCTTCTACACATCGCTGGGCGGCGTCTACGTGGTCACACACACCGACGTCTTCCAGATTGTCAGCATGTCCGTCTGCCTGGCAAGTGAAGCGGCGTATCTGGCTGCAGCCCTTTAGATTGTAGCCGAAAAAAAAAATTATGCGAATATTCCAAGAGCGGGGGTTTAAAGCGAAGCTTTCTTCGTGGGTTTCGTGGACTATCAGATACATTAGAAGAAACTCTGTTACGATTACTCCCCCTCATCCTCTGAGAATGTCTAGGTGTATTTCGGGCATGTGCCAGCGCTTTGGTGATTACCGAGTCTCGCCAGCCACCTTTGCATACACTTAAGGTTTGTTGAAGCATGTTGCCGCCATTTTCGTTCGGCCACTCAACATGCCAATAATCCTCTTTGTCAAGCCACTCAGGATCGAAACGTGGCCCACTGGCATGAAGTACATTGCAGAAACTTTCTGACAGTTTATGAATGATTGGCCTGTAACCGTTTCGTATCCGCGATGCCTACTCCCAATTACAGATATCGCTACTACCGTTCGCGATCTAACCTGCAATTACGATCAAACGATTAACGTTGTGGCACATATACAACCGAGATCATATTCAAGTCTACACACAGATGGTTCATGCAAGAATGGAAGCTTTAAAGGCCGGCGTATCGGCACATCAAAAGCGAATAACATTTAGGTTGTACCACATAGAGACCCTGAAACAATTTTGACGATTTTGTAGAAACGAACTCAGTCGTTAGGGTAGGTCCTACTGATAAATAAATGACACATTTAAGCGGTCCGCCGCGTAGAGCGTGTAATTTATTATAAAGTCTGCAAAATGTGCATCTCTACCAATCGCCGCGACGCCGCTCCCCAGAGTTCATCCGCCCCGTCACCACCTACGTAGCGAGTGCACGTGACGTCTGTCGCACGAACTATCCGATTGGCTACCGACGTCGCGTTGGTTGGTTATTCATTTCTATAAAAACTAAAATGAAGTAAATACACAGGAACAATATAACGCCGCAGTCAAGCACTTCCGGCCCACAACCATAGCCGTCTGTTTGTATCACAACGTGCTCCGTGTTGATGCGAGCTGCGCTGTCAGCGTTGGTCTCGAGGTTTCTTTTCGCGAGGACCCTGACTCGCCCTTGTTGGCTTGTGGGCTGCGAATCTATAGCGATGTCAAGCTGCAACATCGTGTCCATCTGGAAGGCAACAGGCGAGCGGAGCGGCTGCAGCCCATGGGCTGTCGGTATCGGATCGGCGCCAGCATTTGCGCGTTTGCGGCCGTCACTTCACGCCGGAGTGTTACTACCACAATAGAGAGTTCTAGTTCGTCCAGAATTCCGGTAAATGCAGGTGGACTGGGCGTTTTGCCGGATGGGTGGAGGCGTGAACGTAAGTGGTTTGTAGGGTGCAGCCGCCCGGTGATGCAGAGGCAGAGCTCAACCAGACAAACGCAAAGTTAATATAGCAATAGGTGTATGCTACTTTGTTGCTGTAAGTTTTCGGCAGCAGCGTAATCGTGGACTCGTTCTCTTGTTAAATGTTTAAAATTTTTTGCAGTTGCTTACAGCAATATTAGCTCTTTGTTTGACTGGTTAAGTTATGCGCCACCATATGGCTGCACCGTGCAGGACGCTCTTAGGCAGCTCACGTTTAGGCCTCGACCCATACGTCAGAACGCCCAGCTCGCCTGCGTTTACCGCGACAGAATGCTCGCAACGCGTGGTGCTTGGATAGCTCTCGCTGGGGATCGACGGCCATGCGCCAGCGGAGAGGTTGGAGGGTCTTCGTGCGCTGGCTTTAACACACCGGGAGTAGCCTACACAGCGTCATATCATGACCGAGAGCAAGAAAAGGCGGAGCTTAGCCCTGTTCGATCGGTGAACGACTTCAGGAGTAAAATCATGGATAGGGAGGAGGATAACTTATAATAGTCCGTAGCTCTCTTAATGTGAGACGGTTCGCTTAAAATTCTGGCACGAATATTTTACTGTAGCTGTACCTTACGCGCCTAAAATATGTTCAGACCATTTCATGAACCCTTTAATATATACGAAGGCACAGCTCAACACAGTACGCTTCATATGTTGACAGCCGAGATCATTTCGAGGATTAATTCTGACGATTCGGAAGCTTCATTGTTGTGCATAAAATAAGTGAGCTTGGTTATACTAAGCAAAACGTTAATACAGGAAATACAAAAGGCTTAGATTACGGCAAAGGCTTTTCATGACATATTGCAACAGATTCCAAGCCATTGCGACATTACAGGAAATGTCGCCATTGGCACGCGCAGCTCGCCAGATTCGTTTACTATCGCTGCTATTGTGTACGTTGTTTTTAAAACCAACTGTATGTCCGAATGTCCAAGAAAGCTTCGTTCACATATGGTGCGGAAAGCTCCAGATTATATAAGGTAGACCTCGACATGCAATTCACTACACCAACGAAAGCCAGACGCTCAATTGAAACAGCAATTTATAGACTTCGAATAGAAGCTTCTAAAATATAGAGAAAACTGATAGCGTCGTGTACTCTTGTGTAGAGGCTGAAGAAGACATAGAAGATCTACTGCAAAAAATTGATATTCACCGTTAAGGGCTTTCCGCGAAGATACTGTAACAAGCATGTGACGCCACCTGGGGCATAATCTTTCCCTGCGAGGCTCGGGAGCCTGGCAGGCAAAGAGCCTGGCAGGTAAAGGCGGTCAGTCATCGTTCATCACCACCACGCTGCGGAGCGTCCGTCTAAAGGAGGGTGCCTCGAGCCCTACCTTGTTCATGAACCCGGGCGGATCGTGACACTGGCGACGAGTACCCACGGATCGTCCCACGCCGCCTTGAGCGGCGAAACTCCGCCCCCCGTTGCTGCCACCATGCCCTTGTACGGAAGGCTCGAGCCGCTCGAGGGAGATGGGTCCGCCTGGCCAATTTACGAGGAACAAGTCCACGTGTTCTTTCGGGCTAACGACACACCGGAGGCCAAACAGCGGGACATTTTCCTGGCCAGCTGCGGGATCCGCGTCTTAGGTCTCCTGCTCGACCTTCTCAAGCCAGCCACGCCGCATGTTAAGACACTGGTTGAGCTGCTCGCTATACTGCGCTCGCATTTCAACCCAGCACCGTCCACACTAATGGAGCGTTTCCGCTTCAACAACCGGAACCGCCGTGAAGGAGAGACCCTCGGGCAGTTCGTCGGTGCTCTACGAGGGTTGGCGAGTGCCTGCGTTTTCGGGGACCAGCTGGACTCGCTGCTGCGGGACCGTTTCGTCTTCGGCATCAACCCCGCCATGCAGACGCGACTCCTGGAGTTTCCCGACCCCTCGCTGAACGACGCCGTTAAGGCAGCGCTGGCAATGGAAGCTGCTGCGAAGGACGCCGGCGAGATTGCCCGAGCGACAGGCTCACCGTCGGCGGAAGGGGCGGTCAACAAGCTGGCGACAAAGGGCAGTACTTGCGGTCGCTGTGGTGGTGCCCACTCCCTCTTACAGTGCCAGTTCTTTCAACCAGAATGCTTCACGTGCGGGAACACTGGGCACCTGACACGGGCATGCCGAAGGGGGAGGACGAACAGCAAACAGCAGCAGCAGCCTGGTTCAAGCCCAGGTACCACACAAGCCCGCCGCCAGGGTAGCCGTCGCAAGGGTACGCGGCGGGGGCGTGCGGCAGCAGACTCAAGTTCTTCCGCGGCCAGGCTCCACGTCGTGGCCGAGGACCCGCCGATTTTCGACATGTGGCACAAAGGCCTTGTACCGTCGTCTGTGCCGCCGTACATGCTGACCGTCGAAATGTGCGGGAACCCCATTTCCGTAGAGCTGGACACAGGGGTCAGCGTGTCGGTCATGGCCGGTAAACTCTTCAGGCGTACTTTCCCAGCCGTGTCCGCTGAGGCTTCGGGCGTGATGCTGCGCAGCTACTCCGGGCAGCTCTCCCAGGTCCAGGGTAAGGTACATGTCAGCGTTCGCTTTGGCAATAGGGAGGCAACCCTTCCCCTTTACTTAACCAAGGGGTCGTCGACGGCGCTGCTGGGCCGAAACTGGATTCATGCACTAGGCGTTCGTCTGCCAGAGTACCAGGAAGCCAGCCTGCATGCGGTAAACGACGTCCCCAGCCTCCTGATCGAATTCCAGTCCCTGTTCCAGGCAGGGGCGGGCACATTCGCCGGCACGACGGCTGGCATCTATGTACCTGAGGGGATCCCGGCCACGTTTTTTCAAGCCTCGTGCACTGCCGTTCGCCCTGAAGGACGGGGTCACCCAGGAGCTGCAACGGTTGCAGCGAGAGGGCATCGTGATGCCCGTCAAGACGTCTGAATGGGCCGCTCCCATCGTACCAGTCCTCAAGCAAGACTGCAGTGTCAGGATCTGTGGGGATTTCAAGGTTACCAACAACCCCGTCGCTACCGCCGAGAAGTACCCGTTGCCCCGGATTGAAGATCTCTGGTCAGCGTTGTCCGGTGGACAGAAGTTTACCAAGCTAGACCTCAGAGATGCTTATCAGCAGCTGGTGCTCCAGGATGCCTCCCGGAAGTATGTTACAATGTCGACAACTTTGGGCCTCTTACAGTACACGCCCTTACCGCTTGGCGTGGCCTCAGCCCCAGCCATGTTTCACAGGGAGATGGAAAACCTCTTCAGGGGCGTGAGGCACGTGGCGGTGTACTTGGATGACATCCTGGTTACTGGCAGCGACGACGGGGACCACCTGCAAAACGTTCTGGCATGACTGCAGGACGCCGGTCTGAAGCTCAAGCTGGAAAAGTGCATTTTCCTCGCCCCCAGTGTTGAGTACTTGGGACATGTCATTTCCCAGGCTGACCTAGCCCCGGCTCCACGCAAAGTTGATGCTGTGCTCAAGGCGCCTAAGCCCCATAACAAGGAGCTTCAGAGATACCGCGGCCTCATCAACTTCTACAGGAGTTTCCTGCCGAACCTGTCGGTGCATCTACACCCGCTCCATCTTCTGCTTCGAGATAGTCAGCAATGGGCCTGCAAGAAGGAGCAGGACCGGGTCTTCCAGTGCAGCAAGGAGCTAATCACTAAGGCTCCAGTGCTAGTACACTTCGACCCTGCCAATCCTGTCGTCCTGACCGTAGATGCGTCGCCGTACGGCGTGGGAGCAGTCCTGGCGCACCGGGACAAGGGTGGCCAGGAATGCCGTGTCGTTTGTTTCTCGTCGGCTTCATGCTGCAGAGCAACGTTACAGCCAGCTGGACAATGAAGGCCTGGCCCTCATGTTCGGTGTCGAACGCTTCCACCAGTATCTGTGGGGCCGGAAGTTCGAGGCGGTCACGGACCACAAGCCGCTATTGGGGCTGCTGGGGACTGACAAGGCAGTTCCTGTGCAGGCATCACCTCGAGTGGTACGCTGGGCCTTGAGGCTGGCAGGTTGCAGTTACCAGCTTGGTTTACCGTCCGGGAATGAACCTGGGGCCTGCTGAGGCCCTGAGCCGCCTGCCCTTCCAGAGGTGACTGATGCTGCTCCGGAACATGCTGAAGTGTTCATACTGGAGCACGCGTACCCGGAGGTGCTCTCCAGATCTGCAGTATCGCAAGCCATCAGCCGGAACCCAGTCCTGTCTCAGGAGGTCAAGGCGATGTCTAAAGGGGAGGAATTGTTTCAGCAGGCCTATAGCCACAAGGCCGCTGAGCTGAGCTTGCAGCAGGGCTGCCTACTGTGGGGCTCCATGGTGGTGATCCCACAAAGCCTCCGGTCCAGGGTCTAGCAGCTGCACGCGGGTCATCCTGGCATGGAAAAGACCAAGATGGTGGCCCGGTCCCATGTTTGGTGGCTTGGCCTGGACCAGGACATCGCTCTCATGGTGCAGAGCTGCCAAATCTGCCAGGAGCATCAGCGGGCCTCACGATATGTGGAAATAACCCCCTGGCCGTTCCCACAGAGACCCTGGTACCGCCTGCATGTGGATATTGGGGGGCCCTTCAAAGGCCATTACTTCCTGGTGGTGATGGACGCCTTTTCGAAGTCCCCCCCGGTGGAGGTTCTACCTGTCACCACTCCATCAGCAGGCACGACCATTGCAGCGCTACTACAGGTCTTCGCCGCCCAGGGGTTCCCGGATGTCATCGTGTCTCACAATGGTCCTGCTTTCGCCAGCACAGAGTGCCTGGTCTGACTGACGAAGAACGGAATCCGCCGGATGATGGTTCCGCCGTACCACCCTGCTTCAAACGGTGCAGCCGAGCGGGTGGTGCAAACCATCAAGGACAAGGTCAAGAAGAGCCAGACTGGGGATTTCCGGATGCAGATTGCCCGGATACTGTTTCAATACCGGACCACGCCCCACGATGTCACTGGCCGTGCCACCTGTGAGCTCCTGCTGGGTCGGATTGTCAAGACACCCTTGCACGTCTTGCATCCGGACCTTCGATCCACAGTGCTCCTGAAGCAGCTAAAGCGGAAGCTGGCTGATGACCGAGGGCGCCGTCCCGGGTCTTTGCCGGAGTCGGGAGCTCCAATTTTCGCCAGGAACTTCCGTCCTGGCCCATCCTGGTCCGGGGGATAGGTGGTGTCTCCTGCCAGCGCCTTATCACTGCTCATTCGCATCTCAGACGGGGCCACGTGGCATAGACACGCCGACCATGTCAAGCCTCGCCTTGGGACCTGGCCAGCACCCTCGACTACCACTTCACAGTTCCAGCCCGCAGGAGGACTAGCGGCAACATCAGTCGCTTCCAGCGGAGCACCGCCCACCTAGGAGGCGGCAAGCGTGTCCAGTGGTGCGGCGCCCGTTGGGCCGGTGTCAAGTCCGGCACCATTCACAAGGCCGACCACTGCGGACCCTCCGGATGGAGCGAGGCTAGCTCAGGCAGCACCCGGCGTTGCCACGCCCGGCCCCTCAACACCGGCGCCCAGGCAGAGTACTCGACGGCGGAGGCCACCGGATTGTTACTCGCCTGGGTAGCAGGCACCGTCGACCCGGCTAGAACGGAGGCAGAGCCTCGTACATTGAACTTTGAAGTTTTTGTGTTGTCGACAAACAAACTGAGTTAACAAGCATGTGACGCCCCCTCGGGCATAATCTTTGTTTGCCGGCCAGGCTCGGTGGCCTGTCAGGCTCGGTAGGCGAAATTGGACTCCGCGCCGCAATAAACACCGATGAGCACAGCTGCTCGGCGGTCAGTCATCGTTCATCACCACGCTGCGGAGCGTCCGTCTAAAGGAGGGTGCCTCGAGCCCGCCCTTGTTCACGAACGCGGGCGGATCGTGACAGATACATGCTCTGGATAGGGGGCCAAAATCACCACTATAGGTGAAATACTGGGTGCATGACCATCAGAAAAAAATGCAACACAGTGCAGCACGCGCATTACTGCAGTTTTTTGAAGAATCTACAATGTATCAGTCACTTAGTCACATTGTTGTAACTTTCATCACGCGAAAACGTTTTATTTCTGGATGCATTTCTTTTTCTGTATTTGCACATATTAGTGTTTTCATAATCCTTTAATTTTTTTGTTACCGCGTTCCCGCGGCTCTTGTGCGCGTGTTAGCGAGTGCTGCGTTTGCCACCAACGAGTGGCGTAATTTGCATATTTTTATGAACACTTGGATTTTGGGAACTGCTCGGGAATCTTTGTTTCTGCGTATCTATATATGTTGTGTGTGTTTGTCATCTTTAGAACTGTTGTTATTGTATTCTTTTTCTCTATTTTTCGTTTTAGGCTTCTACGTAGTTGGGAGCGCCTACAGGCCCCACCATCTCCTCGTCTTGCACACTTTTTCTCACGAGTGAACGCTTTTCGTGCAGTGGATTTGCGTGCCCTTCTGCTTACGCAACCACGCCGTTGGACAGATGGGGCCTCCGCACAGCGACTGGGTCGGCACCATCGCGTCTAGAGACGTGAGCCAACTTTTCGACGCCTTCCTGATGACCGCACTCGGAGGTATTCCGTGGCAGGTAATTAAAAGCTCCAGAACCACAGGGAAACGTGTTTTGAGGCTATTGCTTTCTGTGGTGCTTGAGCAATCTCCAAACGAGTGATACAAACTGGACTCGCTGTGAAGAAAGGTGCACTCGACATTTTCTTAGCAGATCTGCAAGCCCGATTGCTAGCATCACGAATCGATTTTGCGTAAACGTATGCATGTACTCCATCTCGCAAGTCGTTTGCGGCATTGTGGAAGCTGCAGGACTTCTTAGCCAATAGGAAGGCCGAATGCCCCCCTCGACATGTGTTCATCCGCGCCACGTCGTCTGCTCGGCTACTTGCGGTATACGATGTGCATGCGCAACAGTACCAACATGTCACGTAACGCTGTAATACATCATGTACTAAGCAATCTAATACTGCCATTAATTAGACAGTTGCGCCTGGAACTACATCCCGCTGCGCAAGGATATTGCCTGGGTGCATCTCGTACCTTCGACAGCGCTACAAATGTCTTGTCAGATGGACGCCAGCTTCCTGCAGTGGCTCGCGATCTAATACCCAGAGCACCGCGCCTGAGAGGAGTACTGACGCATATTTTTTGAAGTTGTAGAAACTCTGTCACCCTCTTTTCGCAAGCGAAATGATCGCAGTCAGCTTGCATGAACGATCGGAGACACTCGTGAGGTATCCTAATTTGATGCTGAAGTCTTCTCGTAGCGTCAGACCTGGCGTCATTGACGTTGCGTTGTACTTCTCGCCTCTTTGGTGTACGTGCTTTGTTATTCGCATGCTTTCTTAAAGCGAAGTTTTCTTTTGCAAACCCTCTCCCCGGACTTTAGCTTACCTACATGGCTGCTACTTTCTTGCCCAAATAGCTCGCATATGGAAAAATTAGAATAATTAAGTGTACGATCGTTGGATCGCACCTCGGTTTCTCCCAGCGCAAGATCTTGACGCTATAAGCACCAGTCAACCACACCACCACATTTTTTCGCGTCGCACTTCTCTCTGCACGTATACACCAAACATCAAACATGATGTCCTCGTGACATCACTGCGTGACAGCAGTTCGTGAGCATTCTCACGAACTGCTGTTTCCATTTCGGCTTGGATTGTGAACGGCGTACGTAGCCCATAAACACGAGACGTCACGTGACGCAGATCGGTGACCTGTGCGGAGCATAAACATTGCGTAGGATTACCCGGTGTACAGATAACAATAAAGAAACTTGTGCGCATCGAATTTAGTAAACCGTTTCAAGAAAGCTTCCTTTGCACGAAAAAAAAAATATAAAAAAATATTCGCTGCGGCTGATAGACTTGTTGGTCACGGCTGAGTTGTTCTTTTCTCTATTTGGTTCGTGTTAGATATGGGTGTATTTCATCACTCCCGATCTCCCGTACGCCACCGTTATTCTTTGAAAACCCCAATTTTACAACCACTACGCCCCTTAAAACGAGGTCAGTGGTAAAATAATGGTTCTAGCTTCTCTAACGTTAATCTCTAACATCTAGCATCTCTAAGCACTATGTACAATCCTGCAGTGGGTGTCTGGAGAGAAACGCGGAGGAAACATTTCGTCCCCAAAGGCTGTACGCAGCCTTCGAGGCCGGGCTTCGAAACCCGTCCACTGCGACATGCTCGAGCAGCGCTCCCCCCCCCCCCCTACTCCTTCCCCCCTCCCCATCTCGAGGTGATACAATAGAACTCCTCCCTCCCGTACGTTCGGTCACGTATTTGCTTGTTTGTTTACTTGTTTGTTTGTGGGGTGCGCAAAGTGAATTTAGCCCTAAGCAGTACTTGGGCTTGTCTCACGGGCTTTAGTACTATGTAGTTAAGGGTTTAGCAGATTAATAAATTGACGCTCCTCCAAAGCTGATGCACAGGCACTGCGCAAGCCCGTGGCCGGGCGTCAGTCCGTGTGCACGAGTGCAAATGCGACAGAGATAACTCGCGCAACTATGTTCGACGCAGGTGTACTTCCAGCGCGTGCTAAGCTGCGAGAGCGACTTCGACGCCCGGATGCTCTCGTACTTGTCCGCCGTGGGTTGCATCGCGCTGGCCGTCCCGCCTGCAGTGATCGGCGCCGTGGCCAAAAGCGCGAGTACGTGCAGCTTGACTTGCAGGTGGTACCGATGCGCATGAAACCAAGCGTGCGCATGCTGTGCAGCTCTCCGGCCTAGCCGTGCAGTAACTTTCGGTATGGTAGTCAAAAGCGGATACATAAGCGACATTTACGAGTGACAGCCTGTGACCTAGTTTGGAACCACCCTATAGTCGCTATAGGCAAAGACGAATCTATTTCGAATAGTTATGGAACACTTCATATTGCCAGCTGTGTATGATCAACAAGGAAACTGAAGCAAAAATAAAACAAGTTTCACCCCTGTCCCACGTGGGCATAAGGAACGGGAACCTACGTGACCACGCTGCGTCGCGAGCGGCCAAACTCTTCCAGCTAAACCGCAATAATTAGCGCTCAAATTTCGCTCATGCATGACATTCGGCAATGGGCACTGTTTGGTACTATCTATCCGTGCGACAACCGTGTGTTTCTTTCTGGATTTTCTCTCAATAGTGTGGGAGATATGGGGTTCTCCTCCGTACTCTTGGGACGAAGGAACCGACAACACAGTAGTGCAAACAATCACAAGGGCATTTATTGCACCTTTCATAGATCAATGCCAGCTAGCCGAGTTGCTGTCCACAAAACATGCCGATGGGCGCGCGACAAATCTAGAAGTCTGACTCACCGAGCGACCGGATAGCGAGCGAATATGTTCGCCCCATGCTGGATCCCAACGCCTGGTCGTTCGCGTGTACAGTCACGCGAATGGTGGCACGTTCGAAGGCGGCCACGCGAGACAGTCTCGCAGAAGCATCGGACGGCGCCCGCGCGGACGTCCGCGCCCGCCGACCCGCCGGGAAAAAGCCCCTGAGCCTTTCTTTCCCGCGCCTAAGTAACCCCGCCGCAGCGCAACACTAGCGCCATCTCTCGCACTGCGCTTCAACCACTCCGACCGCCGCGGGCGCTAGGCCACGCGGCGGGCGAAGCCTCCCTGCAGGAGACGAGCTATGCGGGAAAACTAGATCTCAGGGGAAGCGTGAGTCACGCATCCCCACAATAGTGGCGCCATCCGCAGCGACAGTGACTATAGAAAATTTTTTCTCTCTCTGCCATCGCTGCAGTCAGCGCGCATTTCTTTTAAGGTCTAAACCATCAGTATTTATTTATTTATTTATTTATTTATTTATATACTTATTCAATATACCTTACAGGCCCAAAGAATGGGCATTGAGTAAGGGAAGCTTCAAAAATTTTACACAGTATAAAGAGCTAACAATTATACAGAACACCAAGCGCTTTATTAATAATAATACAACGAAGAGTCAAGTTTACACAAGCTCTAAAATTCTCAGATCAAAAAATGAAGAAAAAAAAGAAGCAACGCAGACAAGAAGCTTTCTCTTTTAAAGTAAGAAATGAATGTTTATGTCGTGACGGAATTTTTCTTTAGCTTCAGCTACCAGGATATCGGGAGGGTCGTTCCACAAGCGGATGACACGTGGAAGCGTAGATGAGTTAAAAGCATCTGTTTTACCATATATGCGCGTGAAAGAAAGATGACTATGCAATCTTCGTGAGGTGAATGGAGAAACTTGCCGAGCTATTGGTGATGGCCTTGGTCCGTGAAGGTACTTGTGAAACAGCAATAGAAGGGCTACATCACGACAAGTGTTCAAAGAAGGAATTAATAAATTGTTTTTAATTTGCGTTATACTTTCGTTGCAGTTGTAATTTTGTGAGATGAATCGAGCGGCTCTGTTCTGAACTGGTTCTAGCATAGTGGTTAAATAAGTGTAATGAGGGGACCAATTGAAGAAGCAAATTCAAGTTTAGGGCGAACAAATTTAAGGTAGGCTAACTTGCGGACATTTGTCGGCGTCTTACGGAGGTTCCGGCGTAAATATTCCAAGGATCGGGAAGCATTTCTGCAGATGTTATTCATATGTGTAGTCCAGGAAAGGTTTGATGTCAGGGTTGCGCCTAGGTATTCGAAAGAAGTAACTACATACACAGGATTGTTATTATTATAGTATAAAAAGTCGGAAAGGAAATGTTTGCGAGTGAGAGACATTACATTTATCTGGATAAGCGACATTAGCAAGATGCTACACCAACTGCCAATAAGGTCAAGATCATTTTGAGTTTTTACGTGGTCATCAGCACTAGCAATTTCTCGGTAAATTATACAATCGTCAGCAAAAATCCGCACATGAGAAGATCTTATTCGGTGAGTCGTTAATATATATCAGGAAAAGTAGTGGACCGAGGACACTGCCCTGTGGCACACCAGAGGAAACGTAAGAGAGCGGGGAGGAAAAATTGTTAACCACGGTGAACTGCTGCCGATTGGCGAGAAAGTTCCGAATCCGAAATAGCGTTAGTGAATCTAAGGACAAAGAAGACAGTTAAAAATTACTCGGCAGTGAACTACACCATCCAAGGCTTTTGAAAAATCTAAAGACATGCAGTCAGTTTGTAGGTTTTTGTCGAGATTAAAATGCAATGCAGTCGTGAACTCAAATAGTTGCGTGTCGCACGATAAACCCTTCCTAAATCCATGTTGGCTTGCGAAGAAAAACTTATTATTCTCTAATAGTTGTAAATATGGGAGGTGATTATATGCTCTAGCATCTTACAGCAGATGGAAGTGAGTGAAATGGGTCTGTAGTTTAGTGGTGAATTTCTATTGCCACATTTAAAGATGGGAATGACCTTCGCGATTTTCCAGTCTTGGGGAAGCATTCCTGTCGATAGCGATTGCCAGAATTTACTTACTCGAGAATTTTACTCGAGACTGATATCGTGTTTTTAGTATCCTTGAGTTTTATGTCGTCAACGCCTGCTGATGTGGACACTTTCAGATTACTTATAATGGATGCGATGCCGTCTACAGTAATGTCGATGGGCTGTAAAAAAGGGTACTAGTCAAGATCAGCTACCTCAGGCACGTTTGAATTGTCTTCTATGGTGTATACTGATGAAAAGAATGAATTGAACGCGTTTGGACAGTCGTGGTCTGGAATTGGAATGTGGTCGTTATCATGCGAGATGATGATGCTGTCCTGTCGCTCCGGACACACTGATTCCAAACTTTTTTTTTTTTTTTTAGTTGTGAGCAGGGATGGCACATCGTGCGAAAAGTACTTATCTCGGGCAGCGCGTACTCTAGAGCAGTAGCTTTTCAAGAAGTCGCTGTACTTATTCTGAGATATTGGAGTGGACGCGCGTTTTGCGGCCGCGTAAGATCGCTTCTTTCTATTTCTCAGTTTGTGGACTGAGTTAGTGAACCAGGGGTTGCGTTTATCCTTTGTTATCTTAATTAACGGAACATGTTAACAAACCAGTGTTATTAACTTGTTTTTGAACAAATCCCAGTTATCTTGAACTGTTCTGTTACTGAAACAAGGAAGTAATACACTAACAAGAAATGTTTCAAGTTCAGCGTTATTAACACTGTAATTTCCTCTGTTAAAGTCACGAATTATCTTAGTTGTTGCACCAGAAAAACGGGACGGGACTTTAAGGTTTACTTGCATTAATTCGTGGTCACTGAAACCATCTAAATATGTTTTTTCAACAGTATTAGGAACCGTTGTCAATACTAGATCTAGTATATTGGAATCAC
The DNA here is from genome assembly GCF_023375885.2 of Dermacentor andersoni. Classification (NCBI taxonomy): domain Eukaryota; kingdom Metazoa; phylum Arthropoda; class Arachnida; order Ixodida; family Ixodidae; genus Dermacentor; species Dermacentor andersoni. The sequence continues at coordinate 40,623,166 of NC_092816.1, forward strand.
GAGTGGGCTGACTTACGATCTGCGACAGGTTGAAATCCAATGTTAAGGCAATGAATTCTGAAGAAAGGTGGCAGGTCGATGACAACTGCTTCCAGTTTATGGAGGGAAGATTAAAGTCGCCGAAGAGAAAAATACTTTCAGCCGGACAAGCCCTAACGGCGTGAGTTATGATGTTTCGCAGGTCGCTAACAAACAACACACTTCAGTCAGAAGGACGATAACAGAAACCTAACAATAATTTTTCAAAACGAGTCATGCACGCAACCCAGACAATTTCTAGGTTAGTGTCGGAATCAATTAAATAAGATGTTACCGTCTTCCTAACGCCTATAAGTACGCCTCCACCTGATTTACTAGTGCGTGGTGTGTATGGGACTTATTTCATTGTCTGAAATGTCAGGATGGAGACATGTTTCCGTGAAGATGATAATGTCAGAACCTGTATCGTCCAGGAAACAAGAGACTTATCGAGCTTGCGCACAAGGCTTCGAAAATTAGTAAATGATATTGATAGTGACGGTATGATTCGAGGTTCTGGTGCCTGCTGGCAGTCATGGGTTCGAGTGCTATGCTTCAGCTATCTGCTCACTACTGTGCTAGTGACGCCGTCGTACACGTAGGTTGTGTCATCTATGCGCATTCTGTCGACGCTGAGCTTGAAATACTTATTTTTCGCCTTCGCGAATTCGATCAGTTTTCTTATTGCTTCTCGTGTAGCTGGTGTGAAGTATTCTCGTATCGAAAACCCGGAGCCCTTAAGCTTTCGCGCAGCTGACAAGATGCGTTCTTTATCCTTATAAAAGGTCAACTTCGCTATGATGGGTCTCTTTTTGTTATCGGCGTGCTTGCCTAATCTATGCACCCTTTCGAAGTGCGTGCCTGATAGGCTTAAGTCAAGTTTTTCAGCACAGAAATCGACAATTTTCTGCTCGGACGCAGCCCAGTGCAGCCCATGGCAGTCCGGTATGTTAAAGAAGAGCAGGTTTGAGCGTCGCATTCTATTCTCAGTGTCATCGCACCGTGAAGAAATTGTGGCCAATCGATCAGATACACCACGAAGGATATCAGCACCTGCTTTTGTAACAGTCGAGCTTCTGGATGCGGGAGTATCGACAAGCGCGGCGATCTTGGCGTTCAGCAGCTTGATTTCACCTTCAGCGGCCTCCTGCTTTTGTTTCGAAATTTTTAGTTGAGCGAGTAGTGCTACCTGCTCGTTTTCTAGCTTTTGAAACTTTTTTATAACTGCCGTATTACTGGCTTTGACACTAGTTAGTCGAGAAAGCAAGTGTGAGTGCGCTGCTTCTAATTTCTTAATAGCCTCCAGTGCAGCAGCAAAAGCTTCTTCTTGAGCCTTAGTCATTGGTCCAAAATTTGTTTCAACGTTTCCCGACAGCATCAAGGTTATTGCAGACAAGGCATAGCACATTTTCACACGCAAGAGCCAAAAACTGTTTCAACACATCATTCAGGTCTCGTGGGCACGACATCACCAGCAAACAATTGGTAACAACTTTATTTGGAGTCCTGCAGAGCTTTCGCCGACGGGGCCTTAGGTCTCCCACGTGGGTACGTCCAGGTGTTGCCTCGCCGCCGCCTCGCGGGCCTGCAGGACGGCCCAGAGTTGGTCACCGAGGCTGGGGCTGCGCAAGGCAGCGGCCCACCGCGGCGGAAGGGTTCCGGAGTTAGCACCGAGCGGGTTTTTGTTAGTCCCATAGCATGTGAGTTAAAGTGGCTATATCGGTGTGGCAGACCTTGCATATATTCGTCGGGTATGTGCCGGGGTAGAGCCTATGGTATTGTGCCGGGTTAGGGTACGTGACCGTCTGCAGTTGTCTGAAGGCCACCCCCGGCGCCCTGTCCAGCTTGTCGCTGGGTGGAGGGAAGGTGCGGCGGGCCAGGCAGAGGGCCTTGGTAATTTCATTGTAGCTGGTCAAGCAGTCTTTGGTGCTGTCCCATGGACGACGGTCGCCGGCGTGGTTCGCGAGCTCGCGCGCCTTGGCGTATGCCGTCTCGTTTCGGTTGCGTTATGTATCCGATACTTCTCTCATGTGCGCTGGGAATCACTGGATTCTGGTTTGAAAATCTACCTCCCGCTGAACTTGCCGATTGCTTGTCGCGAGTCGCAGAGAACCGTGGTGCATGTCGGATCCGTAAGGGCGAGTGCAACCGCCGCTTCCTCCGCTTCCTCTGCGCGCTCGCACGCTACACCTGCCGTTATGCGCGTTTTGCCACTCGAATCGACGACCGCACCCGCGAATCGCGAGCGTTCTGCCTATTTCGCGGCGTCAAGGAACCGTGTCCCCGTTTCGTCTCCGTGGGTGTGTAGGAGAGCTCTGGCCCTGGCCACTCTTCTTCCCCGGTTGTGTTCCGGGTGGACGTTCCGTGGAATCGGGTCGACCTTTAGCGTTTGTCTGATCGCGTCCGAAACGGCGACTTTCTGGCCTTGTTGTACGTGGTAACGGATGCCGAGACTTTCCATGATCTGGCGTCCCGCTCTCGTGCCCGCTAATCTTTCTAGTTGTGAAGTGTGCTGCGCCTCGGCGATTTCGCTAAGCGTGTTGTGAAGCCCGAGCTGGAGCAGGCGGTGCGTGCTGGTGGACTCGGGTAGGCCCAGTGCTATCTTGTACACCCTGCGGATGAGGACGTTGATCTTGGCTTCTTCTCCCTTGTACCAGTTGTGGAATGCCGCGACGTACGCAACATGGCACATGACGAAACAGTGTATGAGTCGTGTGAGACTCGCCTCCCTCATTCCGTTTCTTCGGCTGCTGACCCTCTTGAGAATTCTCATGGCGTTAGCCGTCTTGTGCTTTAATTTAGTAATTGTTTCGCCGTTCACGCCGTTTGCCTCGATTATCATGCCGAGGACCCTAATTCTCTGCGCTATCGGGATGGTTGCTCCGGTTCTCGTGCGTAGTTTGATCTCTTCGTATTCTCGCCTGGTCGTCGCCGCATTCCGACCACACCCGGGTGGTCTGCCCCTCTGTGTGGGGCAGTAGAGTAGGAGTTCCGACTTTTTCGGTGAACATCGTAACCCCGTACTCACAAGGTATTCCTCTATTGCCTGAATTGCTAGTTGCAGTGCAGTTTCGATGTGACCGTCGCTGCCTTCGTGCACCCAGAGGGTTATGTCGTCACCGTATATGGTGTGCCGGACGTCTTTGAGTTCTTGTAGCTCTTCTGCTAGCCCGATCATGACCAGGTTGAAGAGCGTGGGCGAGATGACGGAGCCCTGCGGGGTGCCGGTGCTTCCCAGCGTTTATGAAGGCAGCCGGTTGCGTCCGCCGTAGTCGTGCTGGATCCATGTTGCCAGAGGAGCTGGCTGGTTGTATCCAAGCTTAGCGTCCTGCGCAACTATGGCGGCCGTGCTGGAAGCGAATCCTCTGCAGCAACATGGCACGAACCGAACAGTCCGGAACACACGATCCATGTGAACGTCACCTGAAAAGGCAACGGACGTAAGCCTACCATTCTGAAAGTGGTGTCGTGCCCCTTGATTATTCCTTCATAATGCTCCACTCGTGCTTTTGATAAAGCGTATACTCATAAAGTGAAATGTAATGAGAGGAACTTGCTAATATAACGAATACTGGGACGTTAACATTGTTTTACATTGTTACGCGTATGAAGCACTGATGACACGGAAAGTTGTACACAGTGTATTTACACAGCGGACTGCAACTCTGGCCAGTCTAGCCAACAGCGTGCGCGTCTTCTTCGTCGACGTCTTCGTCGATACGACTGCGTTCCGACCATTTCAATGAACGTGCGTATCAATATTATTGGAGAAAAAGGCATTAGTCGAAAACTTTTCGAAAAGTATTTGAGATTCGATTTGATCCGATTCGCTATTGGCAGTGTTTGATTTGGTCTTGTAGCGGCATCGACGTCGAGGAAGGTGAGGAGGAGGACGGCTGGCTAGGGACAGGCCATTGCCTAGGGAGCGAAGCGGGGGCGTGGCTCAGGTCTGTCGCAGCCGGCGCGCGAGGTGGACGAGAGATTTGTATCCGCCGAGGAGTGACCGTCAGCTATAGGGGTCTTCTGCTCACTAAAAACGTACTCTCGTTTATTGTGACTCATCGTCACCACTGATTTTGCGTGCCACGGTACAAAAAAGAAAAAATTACCATTCACATACACCCACTATAGTTGGTCGGTGCTCGTGCTCAATATTTTTCGAGGCACGGCGACAGAAAGAGAGAGAGAGAGAGAAGGGTATGGAACATGTTCTATCTTCCTGTCTCTGTCGTCGCGCATAAAAGAAAAAGCATCTTACCAACAGTTCTAGCGTTAATCTTTTACGTGTATATGGGCCCAGGGAACGCGCTTTTTTTTCCCTTGTGCCCTTTCAGACTTTACGGCGGCCGGCTATCCGGGTCCGTACCATTTGCGCGACAAGGACGTCGTGAGGGTGCTGCCATATTCCATGCGTTACCTGACCACCGGCTTTGTCTCCATGGTGGGCCTGGTCGGCATCACGGCTGCGATCATGTCGTCGGCGGACTCTTCAATGCTCAGTGCCTCCTCCATGGTCACCAAGAACGTCTACCAGTCCATCGTTCGACCCATGGTATCGTATGCGGCTCCAGAAATACTACGCTTAAGATGGTACTAACTCAGTTTCGCTCGTATCTCTAGACACTTAATTAGCTTAGACCCAAGAAATCGTTTTCTAACCTTCTTGGCTTATATACACTATTCAACCATAACTCTACTTGTCTTTTCACGCTAAGAGATTGACTTGGACGAACAAATGAAGGCTGCAGTTCCGTTTCTTGCATTTGGTACCGAAACCGAAGCTTCGGTACGGCAGCGCGGCGTTATGAATTTAATTTAATTTATTGTAGACTGAAAAAGGCATGAAGGAAGGAAAACAAGAGGTGAAAGGAAGAGAGGTTAACGAATAAGGGTCCGGTTGGCTACTCCACACAGGAGGATGGGGTAAGGAGCAGAAAAGATAAAGCAAGAGAAGACAAAAAATAAAAAAGGAAAGATTCAGTTTGCACATACTGTAGTTTTTCAATGAGTCATGTTTCTTTTAAAAAGCACATTATAGCGCGTTTAAAGAAGTTCGTGACGACGTCACCTGGGACCAGGGTCCAAGAATTTGCCTTCCGTAAGGGGACGGTTGTCTATCCTGTCGAGCGTGGTGCTGAGGACTTGTATTTGTGCACTGAAACGACACAAGGTGCGCTATCGTCTCTTTGCTCCCGCAAACTTCACAATCTGGACTTGCGGCCATTCCGATGAGGTAAGAGTACGCATTCGTAAAAGATACCCCAAGCCATTGGCGACAGATGAGTTATAACTCCCGTTGTGGTAAGCCATGTGGAATGCGGAGCTTCAGAACAGGATAGGGAAGAAAGGCGCTGGTTTCTCACGCCTGCCGAATTCCATTGGGCCAAGGTAAGCTCGCGATCAAGCGCACGGAGCTTTCCCGCTGCGTCTGTTCTTGATAGCGGGATAGCAACGCAATCGACACTCGTATGTGAAGATCAAGTGCCTCTGTCTGCCTGCTGGTTTCCAAGGAGGCCACAATGACTTGACAACCATTGAAATACGATGTCATGCTTTGTTTCAACTGCCCAATGGTAAATTTCTCGTGTGTCCGCGACAAGTCGCTCGTTCTTTGTTTCTTTCGTTTCTTCATTCATGTTCAGCCATTGCATCTTTGCTTGCTTACGGGGGTATGAACAATTCCTGATGATGAAATTTTCTTTTCTCTCGCCCGACTAGTCGCCATTTTTTTCCGGTATGAGCCATTGCAACGACCCACTTAGTAAGAGCTCTGCAAGCACGTATAATCGTTACTGATTGCAGTGGCTCCGCTGGTGCGTGGGTCCGTGGCGTAATGGTTTCACTATCGGGCTTCTGTGCAAAGGTTCGAATCCAGCCGTCGAATAATTTCATTAGTGTTTATTTATATATTTATGACGCAGTACTTCCTTAAGAAAGATCACTTTGCAAAGTCACGAAGCCGTTTACGCTAGAAGGTCGAAGTTTAGGCAAATCCACTCACTACCCATTATTGCCAAGCTGGCTGAACTAGCTTGCCCTGCTTGCAGTTGCCGTGGACATTAGCGCCACAGTTTCATCTAGTAATTGTATGAGACTCTGTGATGCATGCTGTAAGAGCACATCAGGTGCCACACGTGTAACTGTGTTGTGGCGTCGCGACACAGCATGTGATCACGTGGGAGCAGGGCATTGCGACGTTTTGACACTCGCTTGGTGGCTTCGTGCGCTGCTGTTCGTGTCAGGGCCAATGTGGCAGCATGGCGGACGACCGAGCTAGGATGACGAAGCGAAGGTCAGAACGTCGCATTGTCCTGCTACCACGTGGCCACGTAACTGTGTGATGACATTACGACACAGTACCATCCCGTGAAATAAAACCGCAACAGGCTGTAGAAAAGCTATTGTATCAAATTATTAGCGGTGCCTCTCAAGCTTGTGCGCTGTTCTTCCTAGGGCTTAGGGGTCCAGAACCTTCATTTAACGCAAGAAATGAATAGTCGAAAATATTATGTCAGTACTCCTTAACTATGACTAAAATTTTGTGGAGTTTAACGCTGCGAAAAGGCACAGTGCGATATGAGTGACTCCGTAGTTCTCAGAATTAATGTTGTCCACCTGCGGTTCAACTACGGTAGCGGCATGCAAAACACCTTAAAAACACTTGCCTTTGCTTCGAGTTGTCGATAAATTCGACTTCGCCGTGCCATCTGCTAGCCGCCTGGTTAGCTCAGATGATAGAGCGGCTGTCCCGGAAAGGCGGTGGTCCCGGGTTCGAGTCGCGCACCAGGACGAATTTTTCTTCAACTGCGAGGCTTTTCTTTCGAGGAGCCCTTATGGGTTTCCTTTGTAGCAATTGCTATGATTGGGCGGATGTCTCATTTCTCCTTTATTATTAACACCATTGTTTCTAGCTTAAATTATGCATTGCACCTTAAACCGTAGACGTCTCACACCAAGCTCGCAAGATCTGAGCGCATTCAGTGCTGTAGAAAAGTCGTATTCGAACCGTACAGAGTGGTGACGAATTAAAACGAAGCCCCGGAAACGTCTGCCCCGTGGTGTAGAGGAAGCCGATCTCAAAGGCCACGCTTTAGCACCGAAAGCGATTGCAGGTGCTAGAAATGCGTCGTAGCCTTCATGCGTCATTTTGGTAAATGTTTCTTGGCGGTCCACCGCTGCTTTTTTACCACGCGAGCGAAGGAGTTGCGGGCACAATTCAACGGCGACGCCCTTGCTGCGCCATCGCGTGCCAGAGCATGCGGAACAAAGCGTCTCTCTCGGAACTGTTTCGGCGCACACAACAAAGCGGCGGCCCCACACTTCCTGACGTCACGCAATTGATGCTAAAATGGCGATCGTTGTCCGTAGGAGCTTCGCGCTTGAAAAAAAAAAAAACTGGGAATAGTCGGACGTCCGAAGTCATGGCCCCTTAAAGGTGCGCGCAAGGCACGCCACACGGTTTTTTTTTTCTTTCGGCCTTCATCGGGGTAGTTGGTATAAGTTCATGGCTGCAAGAGCGGCAGTAAAGATAAGTCAAGAGAAAGTCGAGGACAAGCTACGTCGAAGAGCGCACTCTGGTGTCCGTTCCGAGAGTATCCAACTGCTTTCTGCAGGCTTCCGACGTCGAGGTGTCCCTGGTGTTGCGAATCATGGTGTTCGCCATCGGGTCCTGGGCCACCTACGTGGCGCTGTCCGTGAATTCCGTGTTCGAGCTGTGGCTGCTCTGCTCGGACATAGTCTACGTGCTGCTGTTCCCGCAGCTGATCTCCGTCCTCTACTTCGAAGATAGCAACACGTACGGCGCCTTTTTGGGTGAGTCAGAAATTGTAAGATGGACTATCGACAAATGTGTTGGCGTTACGTAAATGTTATTATGAAGTGCGGTGGAGGAGACTCGATCGGGGAAAAAATTAAACGTAGCGCGTATAGATGATGCTTTTTACATTCTCTGGGGATGATCTCGTGACCGCGAAGTAAGTAAATTTTGACTTATGCACAACTGTGTTCCATAAGTCGTGTGTGCCATTCGTGTCACGACCTAAATCAATATCGGGAGGTGGCCCCGAGGCCCGATAGCGAACGCTATAACCTGCCACACCAAAATGACCGCTACGTCGGAAGCGTGCAGGAAGCTGTTGTGTATGCTAGTAACGGAGATGTCAGTGTGCTCTCCAAAGTACCGTATTTACTCGAGAAAAAGACCCGCCGTCGTGTGAGACCAGTACCCCATCATGTCACTATTTTTTATAACGGCGTTTTCACCCGAAGGCGAACAATTGAAAGCGATAGCTAGTTTTATCACCGCGCTCGAGTTCCTCACACACGTAAGCCAAGCCTGTATCTTCTCATTTTCTTGAATAAGTGTTTTATTTATTTTCCCTCGGATATGATGGCTAACCTCGGATGGTGTCTTGACGATACACGGAGACGACGTGTCTGCGCGATGCCGCACTAGAGGCAACCTGTTGCAGTAACATCGCCCCTGGCAGATAACCAGGCGTCTCACAACGCTCACGCGCGATGAGGAACGCCGGCAGCAGGTGGTGGTGGTACAAACTTAATTTAGTGAAGGCCAAAAAAAACGAAAAGAAAATTAAGATGCCGCCGTTCCGTGGGTGGCCTTCAGGCTGCCGGTGTTGGCCACCAGATCATGCCTGGCGGCGACTTCCGCTGCCCAGATCGTTAGCCGTAGCTGGACATCCGGCTCCGAGCTGGCCGGGGTAGGGGCAGGTTCGGTAGAGGAGCGCATCTTATGTGGAGGGCTGCTGGAGGGGGAGGCGGCACGAGAAGTCGCGGCCGAAGAGGAGGCGGACATAGGGGCGGGAGAGTGATGGGTTGTGAGGTTTGGTGATGGGAAGATGTGGGATGGTGGGGGCACGCGAGCAGCGCCTGCAGCTGTTCCTTTAGTAGGGCAATCTCCTTGATCTGGGCTGCGATTTGAGCTTTTCTTTTTCGGGTTCGAGTGTGGGAGGCTGCGATTGCCAGCTCACCTGGGAAGCAGTTGATGGGGTGTCTACGGGGGATGGACGAGCGGGAGTCCTTGGCGGATGGTATTGACTGCGCTAAAGTGGATGGCGTCGACTTGGGACTGAATGTGACTGGGGAGGGACCACCTCGTCCGAAGCGGAGCTTACACGGATGGGACCCTGTGAGATGTGCGCCACTGCACAAGATGCATTTAGGAGTGCAGTCAGGGGGGTCCCGAGCCGCGTGCACAGCTCCGCAGCGTGGGCGGCGTCCGGACCTGGGCTTGGTACATACGTCGGAGCGGTGACCATGGCTCCAACAATTGACACAAGCTTCTGCCTTGGGGTGGAAGGGGTAACAGATGAACAGGCCGCAGTTGAACACCACGGTGCGAGGGACTTCTTTCGTGCCGACGAATCAGGATGGACCGGGTGGGACCCATCTGCCTTGCGTCAGCGATGGCGTAAGTGCTGCGGGGATTCATAGCATGCAGGTCTTCGATTATCTCCTTTTGGTTTTGATTTTCTACGGCGTTGTAGATTATGCCGCGGACGGCGTTGTCGGGTGCGGCCACATAAGCGCGCAGTGGGTACAGCTGTGTGGCGAGACGCAACTCAGAGGTATGGGCATATTGCCGGGTGTGTTGCTCCGAGGGCGTACTGACGGTGAAGGAGTTGTTGTATGGGTTTATGCGTACGCGGTCCTCGTCATGGACGGCGGCTTACTCAACGCTGGCGCTAGAACATAATGAGGCAAGTAGGGCCCCATTGTTGGTTGTGCGGAGGTCGAGGCCACCTCCAGGGCGGAAGACGATCTTGTCGTCTTCCGCAGGGAGTCGAGGCAGCGGGACGTGCCGGCGTAGGCGGTGAGTCTTCAGCGATGGCGGGGGTGCCATGGCGGACTTGAGGTGGGCGTTCGTGGCTGAAACGGCTTCCTTTGCAAAGGCCGCTTGGAGCATTCGGGGCCAGCGCGTGTCGCCATCACATTCTTGTTGGGAGATGAGTGTACCGTCAACTATACATTTCATATCGGCGGCTTCGAGGCAACGGGAGCGAGTGTCGGCACAGCGGACGCCGGTGCGACGCTAGGTGCAGCTGCGCGCTGCGGGCGAGGTGGCGTTGCGCCGAGCATGGGGCTTAGCTCGGCGGCCCCGTGGCTGGTCAAAGATGAGGCCCTGGTGAAACGGTATCGGTGGGTCCGGGCAAATGAGGTGTCAGGAAGGTCCTTACACCTTCGCGTGCTCGGTAGCAGAAACTGGAGGATATCCCGGACGAGATGCCAAAGCCAGGAGAAGAAATCGCGGAGCCCATGCGAGGCACGTCCGAAGAACCCCGGGCGTGGGTTGCGACTGCGCCGGCAGCAGCGTCGCAAGCGTCGCACCTCAATGGTGCGCGAGACTGAGAGACCGACGGAAAATCGCTTGGCGTTTGTCCGCACCCATTAAACGGATTGGATACATTTAGCTAGAGCACTACCGTCAGTTACGCTCGGACCACGATGTGGTGTGCAAACATGTGCTCTGCAGGCACGCCAACCCGTTTCGCACAACGTTTCATCCCAGCAGCGGAAGGCAGAACGGCTCAGCTGACCTGGCTGCAGTTGCAGAGCCCCGATTGAGCGGATCGTGACGTTGCGTCCACTTGCTTTCGTCGTTTGTTTGCTCGCAAACGCAGTGCGAGTCTCTAAACTGTTGCAGGATAAATTACGTCTATTTAACGACGAAGGCGGTGTGGCATGTATGACGACGAAGGCATGACGACAATTTGACATGAGTTCTGCGCCACCAGTGGTACTGTGGCCCTGGTTGACATCCTTTTGTTAAAGGGCTTATAGGTCAGGGTGCAAACTCAGCAGGAAGTGTGTTTCTGAAATGACGGCGATGGTACGACGACAGCGTGATGATGAAGCACGACAAGGGACGACGGCGAAGGCGTGACGACAGGCGAGAGTCGGATGACGAAGCTTAGATGAGGATGATGTGACGACCACGAGTACATACCTAGTGACCCAAGCTAGTAGGCAACTTGGGTCACAGGTTGGGAAAATGATTAGGGGCAGGCGCAGACATAACTAGCGGAAAGTATGCGACGCATCTTAAGAATGATAATCGCAGTAATATGAACGTTAACAAAAGCCAGGAAGAAAAAGAAGTTTCGGAGAGAGCGTGCATCGTAAGGCATCTAGCCTTTGCAAGGCAACCTCCTCTGACGCCTTTCTCTCTTCCTGTGGGATCATGGGAAATGTGCACATCGCGTGTTGAATCCTGGGAAGCACGCCGCGCGGCTTGGTTCGTGGTAGGTTTGACTGCCGCTGGCCGCCGTTGTCGCCGCCGTATTCTTCATACCGTGCCGCTCGCTCCCTGCTAGCAGCATCCGGTGCGATTGGTCCTCGGCCCAGATACCAGAAAACGTGGTTGCCGTTGCAATGGTAACACTACCGCCGGTGTATCATCACGATTATCCGCTTGTTACAAATTCCGATGGCTGCAGCAGTAATAGCAGTTGAGGAATCCAGCGCAGTCCCTCTGAGTGACGACAAAAAACTGCTTGCCTTCATGCGCTTCGTTTCTGTTTTCATGATTCCCTTCTTTTGCTTCTCACGACTAGGTTTCAAGATGTTCACGTGACGCTACCTCCTAGATTATTTTCTTTCCGCTATAGCAAAAGCAGCCCATTTCGTTAGTGGCGCGTCAGAACCTCATTCTGCTAAGTCGGATTCTCGAAACCGAGCCTACGTACTACATAATACGCGTTGTGTGCACGTGCGTGTGTATGCATGTATGTGCGCGCACGCGCTTTCTGGTGCTACGACGTGCATATTTATTCAATCCTAGCCAGTTATGAGATTATGCACTATCGTTAATTGAAGTACCTTCTAGGCGTGCAGTACCGTTCAGTTCAAGTCGTATATCTCATGCGGTTGCATAACGCGCGCGAGTTCTGGACACATCTAGTGGTTGCCAATAGACATATGCCGTTAAGCTCTGTACGCGCTCAGGAACAGTGCAGATCCATCCTGAGCCTGACGCGCGCACTCGCAGCTTTCTTCGTCAGCGTCGTCTTTCGCGGGTTGTGCGGCGAGCCGTCGATGAACGTGCCGGTGACCATCAGGCTCCCGATGTACGACGAGGAGCTGGGTCAGCAGTTTCCCTTCCGGCTCGCCTGCATGCTGCTCGGCCTGCTCACCCAGCTGCTGGGCTCGTACGGCGCCTCCTTGGCCTTCCGCAGTGGCTGGCTGCCGCAGAGCTTCGACGTCTTCCAATGCTTCGTCTCGCTGCGCCACTCCGAATCGAGGCAAGCGACCAAGCAGGGCGACCATGGCATCGGTGCGCAGCAGCTGGGCGGCGAATCGAGCATCAAGAACGAAGTCGGGGAACCGCCGTTGGCCAAGGACGACGAAGTTTACAGGCACTGGAGAGCCAGCGTCGTCAACCCTTCAAAGAAGGGGAAGCCCAGCTCCGTCGACGCTTCACCGAAAACCAAGAAAGCGAGCACCGCCGACGCTTCCAGGAAGGCCAGGAAAACCAGCGCCCTCGACGCTTCTTCGCGAGCCAACAGTAAATCGAGCGCCCCGATTGCTGGAAGAGCCGACACGGCGACGGACGTTGCGATCGAGCCGGAGAACCTCGTAGCGCACGGCGCATTTGAGAGGAAGTCGCGCTCGAGCACGGACATCGCCAAGTCCATGAGCTTCGCCAAGTCGGACTTGTCGAGCGACTCGAAGGCATCGGAGAGCAAGCCGACCAAGGCGCCCTCCCTCAAAGTGCGCCGTTCCAGGAGCCGGGCCAAGATCGAGGCGGCGAAGTCGGCGGAGGGCGGCGTCTCCAAGAGCGGAGGCGAGCCGCCCCAAGAAGGGGGATCGCGAGAACAGCAACGTTGAGGAGCATCCCGCAGCCCTTACCAACGATGCTTGCTCCGAAGCGTCCCTTCTTCTTATAGGTGGTCGCGCTATATATATATATTTTTTTGTGTGTTTACGTATTTTAGTGTCGCTGGAGCGCAGAAGGACGAAGTGGCTGCTGCGAGGACGGCACGTTACCCGCATTCTGCACGATGGCTTTGAGCGGACGATGTCGGGCTTACGTTTAAGAGGCGGGGTACGTGTACGCGTGGCCATCGCCAATATTTCGCGTTAAAAAAGGAATGCTTTCTGCTCACCGATTCGGCGAACATATGCATGGTTATCACTCCTGGATAAAATGGCATCCAGTGGTTTTCACCACTGGATGTCATTCGAACTGGCCAGTACTGCTACTAAGGAATAGGGGAACACTCCAGCGGATTCACTGCTAATTCCAGATGAAAACTGTGCCTTCTTTTTTTTGCTTAGTGTAGTTTAATTTCCATGTGATGTAGCGGGTAGGTGTACCTTTTGAAGCGGGATTCAGCATTTTTCCAGCTGGCAATGAGTGCTTTTGCCAGCTGGAAACCATTGCGATTGCCAGGTGAAAGATTATTTTAGATGAGAAAAGTTACAGCTGGCAGATATTCCTGCCTAGTAGTCCAGCACGCATTGGAAACATTTCAGCTGGGGCAGCATATACGACTCTTTATTGCTGCTGTCAATGGGAGAAAGGTGGGTGAGAGAGCACTGACGCAATGTTTGGCCTCTCAGTATTTTTTGTTCAGCGGAGACAACTTCGTTATTGTGCCCTGAAGCGAATAATGAAAAAAGTCAATTATTGAATCTGTTCAAATAGCTATCTGAACATCGCTGTTTATTATGCAGGTTATTTCTGCCTCTTTCTGAAACCCATCTGAGAAGGTTGAACAGAACTGTCTGTCTCAAAGGTAATCTAAAGAAAAAGACTGTTGGAACAGGTAGCATGCAATATCCCCTTCAGCCACCGATTCTATTCAATGAAAAATCGCGAAAAATACAGAATGTGGACTCCATGCGCAAACTCTCTGCGGGAACGTCAGATATGAGTACATCAAATGTTTAAAGTCTAGCATACCTAGAAAGCAACAGTACCGCTACTTGATACTGATATCGAGAGTACACACCTGGTCGTCTACATTTAAATTCCATTTACCAAAAAGAAACTTCACGCACATTATTCAGACTTTCAGTGTAGGTCCAGTGAGAAGTGTTGCAAGATGTTTGCAGCACAATTGTTTTCATCAGGGATTTTGCGTTTCATGCACTATCTTGATGCGCACGGTCGTGCACACAGGACTGGCTTAGGGGATACAAACTGGGCTTTTTTTTTTTATTTCTCGGCAGCGACAGACACGGCGCATGCTACAAAAAACTTAAACCGTATTTACTCGAAAATAGGTCAAACATAAATATAGGTCGACCTCTGTATATCAACTCGCCGAGAAATAAACCTATATTCGAATTATAT